>NC_056739.1:1502773703-1502889623 GCF_019279795.1 Protopterus annectens
AAATTTTGGGAATAAGAGGTGAGAGTGCCATCTTTGACCTAAGGGACCAGATGGTGCTAATAATAATAATAATAAATCACACCCAAAAAAGTATATACAGCTGTAAGATGTATGCACACCAAGACCCGCACACAAATCCACTGCCACAATGGAAAGCAATAAAATATCTGTAATTTAGAACAGAATCATAATATAGAAACCTAAAATGGCCATAAACTATATATAGATCTCTAAACACAAAAATATAAACCAATATACCAATGCACAGATACTAATACAGCCACAGGGACACTAAATGGTCACCCTGCTGTGTATCTGCGTATTTAGCTGATTGATAAAGGCTATAAAAAATACCAAAAATGGTATCCAAGTATACTATAAAGGCCCAAGATTGTCATGAAAAAACAAATCTCAATAAGACCACATATTGAACGTAGTTAACAGCTAAGCATTAGCATTTGAAAAATCCACAAATACTATAAGCAGCCCCACTTAATATCAAGACAAAACAATCCACATGCTGCGTATTTGTCATCAAGGTGATCTCCTAACTAAAATGAAAAATCACAAAACTGAACCAAAAAATTTAAATATGGCTTCCACCAAAGCAAGAAGACAGGTGCGCAAATCCTATGCACAGAACATAAATACAGCTGTAATCTACAAAATATTAACTACAAAAAAGAAAAAAGAAAAAATGGTCCATTAATAAACAAAGATGGCAGCTCAACCCTATATCAACGTGTTACATCACCTAGAGAAGTATAGTCTGCAAAATCCAATCATACATAACATAACAGCTTGATGGAAATATTTTAACCAACCCTCAAACTAGAAAACATTTCCTATTATATTCTAATATCATATAGCGTATAGAACATAACAGCCCTTCAAAAAAATAATGAAAACATGAACCAAAAAATCAAAAAACAAAAAATAAAAAATAACCCTCATATCAATTAGCCCTAATGGCTGTAAAAAGATGTTAAATGGCATACACCAATTAAAACAGCTCTGATATGTCTACCTAACATAAAATGAAAAATTACCAGCCCACAAGCTGGCAAAAACAGCCAGTATAAGCATAAATAATGAATAATGAAAAATACAGATACAAACGTCGCTATATAATATGCGACTACTGAAAATAACATATCTACCCGAAATTAAACAGATAGTCCCAAGAAAACAGTCCAAAGATGATGAATGGAACCGTGTTCAGTCCTGAATCCTCCCGACACAAAAAGTACCCTGGAATGCTGGCTGTTTACCACATAGTCCATCGACTAAAGTTAAACAGCAATGAAATGTCCTGAATTAACGAAGAACATCAGAACACCGGTAGCTGCTACCACAGCTCGCGACCGGAAATAAGGCACAGTGCAGCAATGCGAGCCCAATTAACCCGCACACCAACAGGAGCCAGCGTTGAACAAAAATTGTTCCTGAAATTAGATAAATAATCCCAAAAAAATATAGTCCAAAAATGATGAGTGAAACCTTGTTCAATCCTGAATCCTCCCAACACAAAAAGTGCCCTAGAATGCTTGCTGTTTAGCACATAGTCCATCAACTAAAATTGGACAGAAATTGAATGTCCTGAATTGACGAAAAGCATCAGAACGCCGGTAGCTGCTCCAGCTACTGTTCACCATCCTTTATTGCTGGCTTTTTTTCCTTTTGGACTTTTGAAGCTTTTGGCCGGGCAAGGATTCTACTTGCATCTGTATTTTTGTATTTTTTCAGAGAAATGGTCTCAGTTTTGAGCTCTGTGGAACACCACTAGTAACAGGCCTCTTGGTGGAGGTGGATCCCCTCACCCTAATTTCATGTGTTCCTATTCATGAGCCATTTGACTATCCATCAGGTTACACAGGGATTTATGTCTAAATTTGTGAGTTTGTCTATAATACCCAAGTGAGGTACTGTGTCAGATGCCTTTGCCAGGTCGAGATAGGCAGTATGCACAATTTTGCCCATCATCCATATCTTTATTAGATCCATGATAATTCTTTCCATGGCCTTGCATACAAGACTAGTCCAACTTATGGTCTGTAGTTCCCAGAGTCTGTTGATGGTCCACTTTTATGTACAAGGATGACTGTTGCAGTCCTCCATTCCCTAGGGATGAAGCCTGTCTGGAGGCTGTGGCAGAAGAGAGATTCTAGTGGGTCTGACAGGTCGTTTCTAACTATTTTAGGATAGATCTCTAGATGTTATCAGGGCCCATTACTATAGTGTGTTTAGCTCTGGAGAGTGCAGTGAGGACCCGTTCTTTAGTAACAGTTGGCGGATAAATGGTAGAGGTCTAACTAGTTCCCCCAGATTTACAAAAGCTTGCATGGAGTGCAAGAAGAGTGTAGGAGCTCACGCCGGCAATATGTCTGCCATGCGATCCAGGTACAGCTGGCAGGGGAGTGCACGAGAGCTGCTAAAGCTACTCTTGCACGAATAGCATCATGGTATGCAAATTACCTAATTTGTTGGTGAAAGCCATGCAAATGAGGTAAATTTGCGATCCAGGAAACACTAACCTGTCCGTGGAAGATTAGTGTTAGCTGCAGAAATTTACTCCGTTGGTAACGGAGTACATTTCTGCAAATAGCTAAATGGAGCTAAGACAACTCAAAATAAAGGATGCATACAGTTGAGGAAGCATGCCAATGGCCAAATATAAGGCCATTGGCATTTTAAAATGTATAAAAATGTAACTTTTTTTCCCCCGATCTCCGATGTTTAAGCATAGCGCAGCACCGCGCAAACGTGTGGCGCTTATAAAAACAAGAAAATAATTTAAAAAAAAGCCAAAAATACGCATTTTCACTAAAATGCTTATTCTGCCATGCAGGTAAATGGCAGGCTGAAGACAACATGGCCACTGAGTAGTGGTTGCTAAGGGGGGAAGCTCAGTGTGAAAGATGTAACCATGCATTAGTAGGCAATCCTATGCAAATGAGGATAAGCATAGTGAATCCCAATTTTCCCCAGCATGTGAGGCATGTCCCAAGAGTGTAAGAGTAGGAGTAGGTGAGTAGTAGAGTAGAATATAGGTGACATTATGAGGGTGTGTGTCAGACAGGCTGTAAGCTAATTGGAGCGGCACAGTGGCTTGTGTTTGCTTTGCGTTGCTCAGGATTGCAAGAGGCGTGCCTACAGTTGTCCTATTTGAAAACCTCAAACCAAAGGTGCACACTGTTAAAAGATAGGAAACTCCTTGCAAACATGCACACAGCATGTGCACGCATGTGCATGCATTTGCGCGGCGCTGCTCCGGGAGAAAACAGAAAGGCAAAAGGAAGGAAAAGAAGTAGTAGGAAGTTAACCAAGGAGAACTAGCAGAGCTGCCAGGTGAAATATATCAGAATCAGCCAATTACACAGGCAGCGGAATAGCCCAGCCCAGCACTTTAAACTCTGCAAACACCATTCCCCCCTGTTTTTTCTCAAGAACTCTGCAACACTGCAGTATACAAAGAGGGAAAGCTTAAAAAGCTTAAGTCAGACAAAATGTTAGGGGCTGCTCTTGCTATCATAAACCAACATGTGCAAGGTGCTGAGGGTGGTGATGTTGTGAATGCTGCTGAGCAACCCACAGTGAGGAGACGGAGAAGAGTGTACAGACCCAGGGTAACCTACCATGGGCTACATGAGCTGGAGATAGTGGCGTGCTATAGGGTGAACAGAGACCTACAGCAAACTGTTGAGTTTTGCCGGCCAAGCCTCACACACAGAACCAACAGAGGGGAACCCATCCCTGTGGATACCAAGGTATGTGTAGGCCTAAGAATACTAACTACAGGTACCTTCCAAAGACCAACTGGTGATATGATGGGGATTTCACAGGCATCAGCATCCAGGGTACTCCACCAGTTACTGGATGCCATGTCAGCACATGTCGGCGACCACGTATATTTTCCCAATTCCCATGAGGCATTGGCCAGCAATATGCATCTTTTCCACCAAATAGCAGAATACTCTGAGGTAGTGGGTGCAATAGACTGCACGCACATACGCATCAATTCACCACCCGGTGAGCGGGGTAGGGTCTACATCAACCGCAAGGGCTTCCCCTCCATCAACTGCCAGTTTGTGTGCGATGCCCAGGGCATAATAATGTGTGTGCTGGATGCCCTGGAAGCTATCACGATTCCCACATTTGGCATCTGACCCAGCTGTACCAGAGATTTGCCAATGGGGACATCCCTGAGGGTCACCTAGTGGGTAATGCTGGATATGCACTGGAGCTGTGGCTGATGACACCCATCAGAAATGCACACACACCTGAACAAGAACTCCATAATGAGGCACACGCACAAACAAGAAACATAACTGAGCGTGTGTTTGGGATGCTCAAGTCACAGTTCCTGGACACATCTGGTGAAGCCTTGCAGTACTCACCAACTACATGTACCCAAATTGTTATGGCATGTGCCATGCTACACAATATGATCCTGCAGAAACAGCTGCAGCAGGAACAGCATGGGCCAGGGCCAAACAGCCCCCCACCATTGCCAAGGCCTGCACAGCGTGACTCGGAGGAGGAATAACCTGAGCCTGCCCCAGGTAGGCAGAAGGAGGTGTGCGCAGTATGCCCTGACCTTGGCAAAGTGGCAACCCATAGCACATGCACTCACTCAGTAGGAACCCTGGAAATGACACCTCTCTATGACTCGCACATACAGTAAAAGGGATGCCTAACTTGACACTACCTGTTTTCAAACATGTATAGGGAGTGTACTATGTGCATCTGACATAGGTAGCCCTGCAGCACCACCTGAGGCATGAGTGCCCTATTTTAAGCAATATAAAGCACTGCTAAGCACATTTTACCAGTATTGAGAATATTTAAATAAAACTGGACATAGCTATGCACCGCGCTAATCAGCGCAACGTCGGGCAAAGTTGGGTAAACACGCTCACACCTGCTTTATTGTTCCTTAACCAGTCAGTTCTGCCCAGCAGGAAAATAAAAAGCAGTGACAGGACTCGAACTCAGGATACTGTGCACTATAGTCACAGTACTGAACTATTAAGCCATGACAGCATTTCACTGGCACAGACACAACTTAAGTCACTCACACATACCAGTTGGGGGGGGGGTCACATACCTAACAGTCACAGCCAGCAGGACAATTGTAGACAAACGCAAACACAAACAAATGCTGTATCTAGACCTCTGAAGAAGCATATGAGTAACCTCCCCCCAGGCATATGCAGACAGATAACAGCAGGCCAGGCAGTGTGATGTGGGTTGGGTAGGCTATGAAGTCACAAACTAATATGCATGTAATTGGAAGCTAAGGTCTGTGGTACAGTGGTATGCCTCAAGCCAGTATGATAGGCAACAGTACAGACTGAAATGGAGTACCTGATATAGCAGTGCAGGCCTAGCAAATGTGTATAAGTGTCAGGTGTACCCCTCATCCCATGTACACTCACAGTAGCAAACAGGTGTGCCCCCTCCCCAGGTAGAAATGTACAAATAATAGCTGCCCCCCCTGTATGTAGAAATGTTCATAAGTCTATGCAAATTGACTCATGGAAGCCCTGCAGGCACAGCATGCTTCCTGTCGATGTACAACACAAAGGTGAGCCCCGAAGTAAAAACCAACTTGAATGTTCACACACATATACGGTATATATATATATATATATATATATATATATGCCCATAGTGGGCATGCTCACACACTTAAGCAAATATAGCAAATGTCAGTCAACAACATACTGAAAGGTCATACTGGGCATGCTCACACACAAACAAACGAAGCAAATGTCAGTCAACAACATACTGAAAGGTCATACTGGGCATGCTCACAGCAGTGGGCCACACATATCTGGCAGTTGCAGTTCTTACCCAGACACATGTCAATATTCACCAATCCTGCCTTGCGCACACAGTGATATGAAAACAAACCCATATAATATATTGGACCCGTCATAATCAAACTATGTAATACAAGTACTTAAGTTATTCAAAGTAAGTGAAAATCCAAAAAAGATCAATAAATCTCCGATCAGTATCATCAAGAAAGAATGAACACTCCTAACATTATCCAAGCCATGTTCTGTCAAAAATATTGCCAAAGAGTCCATAGAGAACCATGAAGCTTTCTTTAGCTATGTCATAAATATCAGTGTAAACTCATATATGTTCTGAGTCAGTGCAAAGTGTAAATGAATACATACACATGACTGACATTGCCAACATCTTGTCAGACAGGTTCATACATATTTACCCCCCTCTCACTGACGAAAGGGCCTATTACCATACCTGGAGATTGTGAAAACCCAGAAATCACATATACAATGGTTAAACAGCTCTATCCAAACCTAAAAACATGGTGTCTATGGGATGACATGGTGTTCCTGGCTGTGTCATATGTGAACTCCAAAACAAACAGACCCTACACCTGAACAGTCTCTTGAGACTCACCTTCTGTACAGGATATGAAACTGTTGAATGGGTTACAGCAACATTTGGCACACTCCACAAGTGTTGGTGCACAACAGACCATGGGAACTATTGTCTTATAAACCTAATAAGCCTGATCTGCAAGGCCATGGAGTCCATCATTATGGAACTCATAAACAGAGCTATTGGGAGCCTACAAACACCCAACCCTACCCATTTTGGTTTGGTCAGGGGCAGATCATGGTCCCTAAACCTGCTACACAGTTTTCAAGGCAGTTACCCAGGACATACATCAATGAAATGAGCTCCACATGGCCTACATAGATCTTGAAAAGCCCTTTTCCAACATCCCACACACATGTCATATCCACAAAATCAACAACCTGTGCATAAACACGTATGTCATCTGATGGATTGCCAACTGGGGCACAGATAGATCCCACAAGGTAAGAATTGTGGTCTCCCTGTTGGACTGTAAGCTGGTAACAACTGCTGTCCCCCATGGCTCAGTCCTGGGACCCCTCCTGTCTGGTGTATACTTATCAGAAATACAGTCAAACACACGAGGGCTATGGTTAGCAAAGTTTGTAGATGACTGCAAAAAGGTTGTCATAATCGATGTTTGGGACAACAGAGGCATCCTTAAAAAGGGTCTCAGTCAGACAGATGTGGTGTCAAAATTATGGCCTCGAGCTTCAGTCATACAAATACCACATAGGTGCCAACACCCTAAATATGGAGGTAATAATAAGGGATCTATGGACACATGTGGATATTCATCTCTAATTTCAGAAACACATTCACAAAGTGGTTAGAAAATCATGCTATGTGTTCCCACAAATTGCCAAGGTGTTTGCATGTAGGTCAAAGGAAGTTCCCTCTACTCATCAGACCCATCAGAGAGTACCACGACACACTTGAGATGAAAGTCCACTGAAGTACTTCAACAAGAGGATTACTGGCCTCAAACAGTTGCCCCATGCAACAAGACTGAAGCAACTCAATCTGTACTCTGTTGCATACTGTCTACTCAGGCGATCTCTGCCCAACAGACAGGTCATTGTCTAATGCAGAACTGATGTACATGCTCTATCTGAAGTAAACCCAAGCTCACTGTGCCACATGCTCTAGGGATATAATCATCACAACAATAAATAGAACATGTTGGAGGGATACATTACTAACTCACAGACTTCCCTTGCTTTGGAACAGGCTCCCAACCTACATTAAGCTGAGTCCCTCACTGACACTCTTCCAGAGGAGCCTTGATGAGTGTATGTGAAACTGAACAGTCACATCATGGATCACTTCATCAGCTCTACTACACAGAGGCACAGGGAACTAACCCCATGTGTGATGATAGCTGCACACTCTGGCCATACTAATATATGCCTTCAGGCAGATAGCCTATTACTTACCTATGTACCTATATATGTAGGGGAAACACAGTACAATAAGCCAAAGATGGATGGGCAGAGATGTGTGTAAGCGGGTGACCATGACAGGGAGCCATCCAGGACTGTCCCACCCAGCACACACCCCAATGGCACAAAAGACATGAGGTGCACATCTCACCCACTGTACATAATAGCCACCAGTATCTGTAAGCATTACACTGTATGTGGTGCATGTGCCTGCTGTATAACATGACTGTACAATGAAGTACACATCTACTATCTGTAGACATCTACCTGTCATAGGTATGTAGTAGACTATCTTCACGAAGGCATATATTTGCCTAGGCAAGTTGTGCAACTTTCACCACCCCACTGGTTAGTCTCCTAATCCCTAGTTCTAATAGTTAGTACCCTAAGCCCCTTTCTAGTGGGGCTGCTGATGTGATGCCTGGCGTGAATTGTCTGTTTCTCATCCACTCATCAAGGTTCCTATTGAAGAGTGTCAGCGAGTGGCTCTGTCTGATGTACATTGGGACTCTGTTCCACAGTAAGGCAAGTCGCTGGGATGGTACTCTATCCCACCAGCATGTTGTATTCATTGTGATGAGGTTCATATCCCTGGAGTGTGTAGTGCGACTCAATTTTGTTATCCTTAAATGGAGCATGTTCAACAGTTATGTGTTGGACGTGGCTCTGTATGTTGGGCAGAGTGTGCCTCTGAGTAGGCGGTACGCAACGGAGAACAGATTTAGTTTTACCAGTTGTGTTGCATAACACAACTGTTTGAGGCCAGTAATCCTCTTGGTCAGGTACCTCTGTGGTCTCTCCAGCTGCTGGATATGCTTAGTCGAGTACATCCAAAATGGTGCATTGTACTCAATGATGGGTCAGATGACTTAAGAGTAGAGGGCCACCACTACCTCTTTTGATCCTGATGCAAACCCTTTGTTGATTAGGTGGGCCACATAGGATTTCCTAATCACTTTGGCAACATGGTTGTCAAAGGAAAGAGGACTACCTACTTGTGTCCCCAGATCCCTTATTACCTTGTCAGTTTTTAGGGGGTAACGCCTATGTGGTAGTTTGTGGGTACTTTGTTTTTACTATGCATTCTTTCACATTGAGCTTGACGGCATGATTCTGACACTACACATCTGTCTCAAAGAGTCCCTTCTGGAGAATATTTGTGTCATCCGGGGAATCTATTATGGGAAACACTTTACAGTTCCCATCAAACTTAGTCGACCACAACCCTCCTGTGTTGACATGTACTTCTGAGAAGTCTATACCAAACACGAGGGGCCCCAGGACTGAACCCTGGGGGACACCAGTTGTTACCGGTTTAGAGTCTGACATGTAGCCAGCAACTCTTAATTTGTGGGATCTATCTGTGAGCCAGTTTGCAATCCATCTTGTGATGTATGGATTTATGCCCAGGTTGGTGAGTTCATCTATGATACCTGACTGGGGAATGGTGTCAAAGGCCTTAGCAAGGTATAGGCAGGCTGTGTGGAGCTCCTTTCAATCATCTCTAATCTGGGTAACTGTCTCAAAGAAATCCACCCAGTTCAGGAGGCATGATCTGCATTTGATGAAGCCAAACTGTTGTGCTCAACTGTGTGAAGGTTCCCAATGTCTTTATTGTTGACTTCCATTATGATTGGCTCCATTGCCTTGCAGATCAGACTCGTCAGGCTCATAGAGCGGGAATGCCAAGGGTCTTTTGTGGCCCCACCCCTGTGAAGTGGGAAGAACGTTGCTGTGCAACATTCTGTGTGTACATATCCTGTAGAGAGGATGTAGAGAGAGGTGTAGGAATCCTTGATGAATATGGATACATCCCCAACCTATGTGCTATGATCCAGGTTCTGATGCTGGAAGGTATGGAATGAGTTGTATCCTGGTAGTGCTGGTGTGCTCTCTGGAGCCTTGAACTAGGTTTCTGTTACTGCACAGATATCAATATTCTCCATACTGAGAAGTGCCTCGAGTGTTTGCGTTTGGAGTCTGAGACTTCTGGCAATGAGTAGCATTTAGCTCACTTTGTGGTTATTTGTGTTGGTTACGGGGTTTGGTTTGTCCTGAGTGACCGGTGTTCCATACCTGAAGTCAACACCTCATTGGTCCGATCCGACCATAAGCTAATTACCCTACATATCCACATTCTGCCCCCACCCCCCATTAAGGAAACCATGTTAAAAAATTTCTCCAAAGCCAACTTTATGCTTCTTAAGACAGAAGTGGTGAACTTCATGACACCCATGCAGATAGACAATACAGTTACGACTACTGAATCCTACACAATTGCACTTTATAAGCACTTACATGAGTGCATGGATCGTGCTATCCCAAACAGAACTAAGACGCTATCCTCAAAAAAAAAAGGAAGCCAATCTGGTGGTCCCCTGCCATAAACAAACTGTACAACAGAAGGAAGAAACTGTTACAAAAGAGAGTAAAATCCCATGAGTGGAGGAGCTCCCTGGTCAGCCTCAGTAAGAAGCTGTGATCCCTGATAAAATCCTCCAAAGCTAGTTATGAAAACAAAATTGCCATTGATTCTAAAGACAACCACAAAGCATTCTATAGCTATGTCAAGAATCTCAATGGCAACACTCAGATCTGCTCTGAGTTACAGCACAATGGCACTAAATATACAGACCCAACTGATATTGCCAACATCCTGGCAGATAGGTCCAGTACTAACTTTACCCCCCTCTCACCCATTAAAGAGCCCATCTCTATACCAGAAGAATGCAAAATTCCTGTAATCATGGCTGCACAGGTAAAAACCACACTCTCCAAAGCCAGGAACACAGCATCCATGGGACCAGACAACATTCCAGGCTGCGTTCTACACAAACTACAGAATGAACTGGCACCACACCTAAGTACCATGTTCAATCTTAGCCTCACCTCAGGCTTTGTACCTGCTGAATGGCGCACAGCGACAGTTATCCCACTACACAAGGGTGGAGCCACCACGGACCCCAGGAACTAGCGCCCCATTAGCCTGATGAGCCTGGTCTGCAAAGCCATGGAACGTATCATCATGGAACTTATAAGCAAAGACATAGATAATCTCCAAACTCTGGACCCCAACCAGTCCAGGTTTGTAAAAGGCAGATCATGTCTCCTAAACCTGATCGACTTCTTTGAAGCAGTCACCAACGCCGTAGACAAGGGTAAGGTGGTTCACACAGCCTATCTAGATCTTGCCAAGGCTTTCAATACCATCCCCCACTCTGGAATTATAGATAAACTCACTAAACTAGGTATAAATTCCTATGTCACAAGATGGGTTGCCAACTGGCTCACTGACAGAACCCACACTGTGAAAGTAGCAGACTCCAAATCTGACTTCAGACCAGTGACAAGTGGAGTACCACAGGGTTCAGTCCTGGGTCCTGTCCTGTTTGGTATCTACTTCTCTGAAGTACAGGCTAACACAGAAGGTCTTTGGCTAATGAAGTTAGCAGATGACTGCAAACTAGGAGCCATAATTGAAACTACTAACAATGTGGACATCCTACAAAAGGGCCTCACTGAGACAGATGCCTGGTGTCAAAGCCATGGCCTCAAGCTCAATGACAAAAACTGCATTGTCATCCTCTTTGGTAAAAACTCTGTACCCATGAACTACAACAGAGACGGTAGTATACTTAACACCAAAAGTGTGATAAGAGACCTTGGGGCACAGGTGGACAGTAGTCTCTCCTTTGATAATCACATCGCCACAGTAGTCAGGAAATCCTTCGATGTGGCACACCTCATCACAAAAGGTTTCTCATGCAGAAAAAAAGAGGTCATTGTTCCCCTCTACTCACTCATTAGATTCATTATAGAGTACAACACCCCTTTTGGTTTGTACCTCACAAGACATCTACAACAACTGGAAAGGCCGCAGAAATACCTCACAAAGTGGATTACCAGCCTCAAACACATGCCCTACACAGACCTTCTCAAAAAACTCCAGCTTTACTCCGTCGCATATCGCCTACTCAGAGGTGGTCTCTGCCTAACCTACAAAGCTATGTCAAACCCAGAGCTGTTGCACATGCTCCACTTAAAGAAATCCCAATCCCTCCGAGCTACATGCTCTAGGGACCTAAACCTTGTCACCACAATAAACAGAACATGCCGGAAGGATAGATTCCTGTCCCAGAGACTTCCCATACTCTGGAATAAACTACCTATCTATATCAAACAAAGCTCCTCATTAGCACTCTTCAAGAAAAATCTTGATGATTGGATGGGAAATAGGAAATTCACCCCGGGGATCACTTCTGTGTCCCTGCTCGACAGTGGCACAGGAAAATAAATTTCTTAGGTGGCAAAAGCCAGGGTACCTTTTTGGCTGGGCTTGTATAGGCCCCAGGGCCGATAGCCTAGTACCTACCTATGAACCTTTGAGCCTTGCCTAAAAAAGGTAATATGGGAACAGCAAGAGCCTTGGCCAGTATTCCGAAGCATAGGGGTGACAGGTCCAAACCATCTCTAGCAAAGCAACAAGGCTTGTCTATCATGTCATCACAGGCACATAGAGACTGGATCCCTTTTGAATGAAAGCAGAAGCTCAGCCAATTGTTGAAGTTTATCATCTTTCTGTTATATTGCAGCATCATGTAGGTGAAGGTAAGATGCTACTCAAGATCAGGGTCATACCAGCCTGGGCTACATGATCATAGAGCTACTATATATCTCCTGTCATGTTGTCCTGGGAGGTATGTCTCAGATCATTCACACTGACATGCACAAAGAACACATCATATTTGTACCTGTTCTGGAGTGATGTAAGTGCTTGTGTTATGTAGCGGATCATAGCAACTGACAGACAACTGACAGTAACCTTCCCCTTGTCCAGTCGAGTGAGTGGAACATCTGTGTGCTTGACTATGGAGTCACCTATTACTAGTGTGTTGGGTATGTTGTTTTGCCTTAGGGCCTGATGTGAGGCACACTGCTTTGGTGTATTATGTGTTTTCTGGCGTGTGCTTGGAGGTGCATGTTGCTTGCTTGTCTGCTTTGGAAGACACTCTCTCTTTTTCAGATTAATATTTGTATTCTCAGAGTATGGTAATGTGTATTTATGTGTGTGTTTTGCTGGTGCTTATATTGTAGGTGTATGTGAGACTGTTGGTGTTGTGGTTGTATGACCCTACTCCTCTTGACTGTATTGTCCAGTATTGGGTTGACAGAGCTTAGCCACCAGTTTGACCCTGTGTGTGCCAGCATGTGGTGCATCAACCCATATATGATATGGTCATGGCCTATGCATACAATACACTCACAATACACCTGGTATGATAAGCCTGCTGAGGTTAGCAAATGTGAAAAAAACCTTTGGGCAAACTGTCAGCAAGTAATGTCTGTATTGCACCTGTAACTCCATATTGCTTGCTGAAGTGTAAAGACGTACTTAGTTTGGAGTAAGAACCCCGCACTTGCCAACTATGTGTGTCTGTCTCTCCCTGGGGAGACAGCAACCTTTTTAGAGACTACTCACACCCCTTAAAAGTGGTATACTCATCTTTGTCAAGTCTGATGATGTCACCATCCTACAAATATACCTGTGGAAAGGTGAAATCCCAGTAATGTGTATAGCACGTTGTGTAAATGCATACTGCTGTAGTATCATAATGTAGTTAGGTAGGGGGTATGAATCCTGCACTTGCCAATTTTGTGTGTGTGTGTGTGTGTGTGTGTGTGTGTGAGAGTGTGTGTCTCTCCCTGGGGAGGAGCAACCTTTTTGGAGACTACTCACAGCCCTTAAAAGTGGTACACTCATCTTTGTCAAGTCTGATGATGTCACCATCCTACAAATACACCTGTGGAAAGGTGAAATCCCAGTAATGTATATAGCTCGTCGTGTAAATGCATACTGCTGTAGTATCATAATGTAGTTAGGTTGGGGTTTGAATCCTGCACTTGCCAAATGTGTGTGTGAGTGTGAGTGTGAGTGTGAGTGTGTGTGTGTGTGTGTGTCTCCCTGGGGAGGAGCAACCTTTCTGGAGACTGACAACCCTTAAAAGTGGTATACTCATCTTTGTCAAGTCTGATGATGTCACCATCTTACAAATATACCTGTGGAAAGGTGAAATCCCAGTAATGTGTATAGCGCATCGTGTAAATGTGTACTGCTGTAGTATCATAATGTAGTTAGGTAGGGGTTTGAAGCCTGCACTTGCCAACTGTGTGTGTGTGTGTGTGTCTCTCTGGGGAGGAGCAACCTTTTTGGAGACTACTCACACCCCTTAAAAGTGGTATACTCATCTTTGTCAAGTCTGATGATGTCACCATCCTACAAATATAGCTGTGGGAAGGTGAAATCCCAGTAATGTGTACAGCGCGTTTTGTAAATGCATGCTGCTGTAGTATCATAATGTAGTTAGGAAGGATTCTGAATCTCGCACTTGCTGACTGTGTGTGTGTGTTCCAGGTGTGTGAGTGTGTGTGACACCATTGGTCAATGTGGAGTGGGTTTTGATTTTTCTAGCATGTGACATATCACAATGACAACTGTATGTGCATTACACATGTAAGGTAGCTGTGGGGCAAAGCCATATACATACATATGACCTCAATTATTTCATAGGTGAGTACTCTGCTTTCTCCATGAAAGCATCTGTTATCTTTGCCAGAGCGTGCTGGCGCTTACCAGATCTTAGGTCACTTCTGTATACTTGTGACAAGCTTAGCCACTGCAGTGATCCCTGGGCTACATCTTCTGTTTCACATCCACTCATCACGGTTTCTATTGAAGAGTGCGAGTGAGGGTTTATGCTTGAGGTATATTTGAATCCTGTTCCAAAGCAAGCAAAGTCTGGCAAAGATGACTAATCATTATAGGTGTGCAACAACCTCTGCGGATCTGCATGCAAACCCTTTATTGCTTATGTACTCCACAGAGGGATTTCCAAAACCCTTTAGTAATGTGATTATCAAAAGAGAGATGACTAAACACATCACTCTATGTATACAATAGTACCTGTTCCACATTTTGGGGGCTACTACCTATGTGGTACTCTGGGGATACTTTGTTTTCTAAAAGTGGATAAATATGCTTTCTTTGGCTTATAGCTTTACAGCATGAGTTTGACACCAGGTATCTGTCTCTACGATACCCTTTTGGAGGATCTGTGTGTCATCTGGAGAATAAAGTATAGCCCACAGTATGCATTTTCATCAAACATGGGCAGACATATCCCTACTGTGTTTGCTTGTACCTAAGAAAGCTATATGCTAAACAGGAGTGGTCCCAGGACTGACTGCAGGTGAATACCACTTGTAACTGGCATTGAATTGTACATGGAGGCTGCAAATGTTACTGTGTGTCCTACATCTGTGTGTCAGTTGTCAATCCATCATCTAACAATTGTTTATGGTCAGTCTGTTGAGGTTATGTACAATACCAGAATTTGGGATGGATATGAATTGCTGGTAAGCTATAGCTTGGCTGTGTGGACTTCCCCTCCCTCACCTATAGCCTTGTTAACTGGCTTGAAGTCTACTAGGTGTAGGAGCCATGATCTGGCCTTTAGAGAACCTAAGTGGGTATGATGCAGTGTTTGCAGGTTCATAATGTCTCTGTTAATGAGTTCCATAATGCTGTGCTCCATAGCCTTCCAGATAACATTTGTCTGGCTTATAGGGTGAGTTTCCAGGATCTGTTGTAGTTCTACACTTAATCAATTTATGTCAACATTTGCACTGGGTGTGACGAGGGTGGACAGGATTTGGAATAAGTATATCAGAGGGTCAGCCCAGGTTTGAAGGTTAGTAGACCAAGCCAGATAGGCAGGATTAAGTTGGTTCGTGCATGTGCTGAGGAGGGATGCAGAGTATATTGTGAAATAGATGCTAAGGATGAAGCCACCAGGTAACAGGAAAAGAGGAATGCCTAAGATGAGGTTTATGGTTGTGGTGAGAGAGGACATGCAGGTGGATGGTTTGACAGCGCAAGATGCAGAGGGCAGGAAGAAATGGAAACATATGATCTACTGTGGCAACCCCTAATGGGAGCATCTGAAAGGAGAAGAAGAAGACATTGTAGCTCAACCCTTGTGGACTGTGAACACCATTACCGTGCGTCATTCCACAAGTATGTAACCTGTATAGAGGCTGCATCTGGACAGAGTGTTTAGGTGAGTGGTGACTTCATATGTCAGCTTGTGTATGACACAGGCCAGGGACACTGTCCAGTACCATTGCCACTGTGGTTTGGACTTTGGTAAAGAGATGTTTTAACTAGAGTGAATCATCAGGTTTTACATTCTTCAGGTCTGGAAATGTGGCCCTTGTGTAACGACAGGGTGGTGAAATCCGCATTCAAACTGTCTGACAAGAAATTGGTAATGTCAGTCAGATAAGTGTACTTTGTGACCATTTACATTAACTGTGACCCGTTCTGAGATTTCCCCTGTAGATTATAAACAACACTGAAGAAAGCTTTAGTGTTGTCTTTGGAATCCTTGCCATTTTGTATTTTGAAGCTTGCCTTGTATGTTTAATGAGGGCTTGTATTTTCCCAATGATACCGACCAGAGAGATTTAGTTTATGGCAGGGGTCCATGAGACTAATGCACTTTTATTGTACAAGTGAAAATTTCTTATATTTGTGATAGCACAGTCCATGCAACCCTGTAGGTGAACAGTGTGCATTACTAAAGGATTTTGCAGCTCGGACAGTGTTAACCTTAGTAATGCAAACCAATGACAGAGAGCAACAACAGCAGTGTCAACCCGTGTCATACACACACATGCGTACTTAAGTTCCAAAATGTGTGTAGTACTATGCATACTGACCACCAATAGAAAATATGGAGTGTTAACACTGGCCAATACAGGGCATGTCATCCTGCCCATGTGTCCAATATGCATGTACATGCAGACAGTGCAACTCCACCATGTTCACAAATGGACACCTGCAAATGTGTGTTGCACACACCCCCACTTACTGTCCACTGTATAATGCATGCTGACACGACTACATACATCAGCCAAGTGGCACATGGGCAAACAAAACACGGAATAAACACTGGTGAAAACAATACAACATTGCTAATTACAGCTTTAATGCATCATGCCTGCTCAGCTACACCTTCAAGGATATCACTACACTTTACTGCTGACAACATGCTACACATCCAACCATTGCTATACTTTATTAAAGCCACCCTGTGCATCAGTACCATGTTAGCCTATTCCTGCATCAATGTTACAGATGACAGAAGGTGGCACAGGTTTCATAATATGCACAGGGTCTGTTGTTGATTTGCCAGAGACCTACACTAAGCCATACAATCGACATGTGTGTGAGTGTGTGTGTGAGGGCCATGAGTACTGTTATGGGACAATGTTGATGTCGTGTGTGCGGGTATGTGTTTGCCCTAGGTTTCTTTTTTATGTGTGTGTGTCTGCATGCACACAGTTCCACCATGTGGCTGCCATATACGGGGATTTGTGAGACAGCTACAGACTGTATCTGGCAGGCTTTACAGATCACTGTCTCTGGCCATGGATATGGAACCTGTGCCTGGCAGGGGTGCTACAGACAGTATCAGGTACTAATCCAGATTGGGTACTATCCGAAGAGGTTCACAAATATCCACTGGATCCAGGTCCCTGCTGGGACTGGCCAGAGCCATGTGCATGTGGTCTGCTAGGACAGTCTATGGACAGCCCCCCCAACATTGCTGGGGCTGCTACTGGCACTACGGGAGCGGCTGTGACTTGCTGGATGTCCATGGTGACCTCCAGCTGGTGATGTTGCTGGCATACGTCCACATCTCAGCTGTCCTGCACTGTCCTGACACATGGACATGACATTGTGGAGGACATCCAATGTCTCACCCCAACGTCTATCAATGACCTCAGTGTAGTTACGTATGGCACCTGCTAGGTCACGGATACTGTCATTTACAGAGGTGCAATGAGCCTTCTGTGCCCTTAGCCCCTGTCTGGTGTACCACTCCATTCGTGTCTGTGCCTCCATGACAGCCTGGAACATGTGTGTGGTAGAAAGAGGTGTGGCATGTCTGCCAGGGGCATGATGACCAGCAGTGCTCTGACGAGAACCCCTGGGCATCTGCCTATATGGTACCATTCCAGACATCTGGCTATGGCTGCTGTGTCATGATACATGTGCCATAGATACCACACTGTCCCTCAGCTAAGGGCAATGGTGATGATGGATGTACAGGCAGTATGACTATGTGCATGGATGGGGTAGAGACTTGTGTACCTTCAACTGGTGGCCCAACAACAGACCCTGACAAACCTGCCTGTGCCTCAACACACCTATCCTCATCATCACTGTCTGTCTCAGTGACATCAGGTTGCCTGCTGTACTGAACCAGCCCCACCTTGCCACCTGTGAGAGGAAAACAGGAAACACTTTAAGACCTGAACATGATTTCAGACCACATGCGCACATACAAAACTACACTCCTCCTCAAAGCAGACACACACCAGCAATCACAGAACATACACAATAGCAGGTGTTGGTGGGGTACAGTATCACAAGCAAAACAGTCATATCACACATGTCAGCATGCAGAATATGTGTTACTCAACAGTATGCAGTGCAAGTGTAGTCAGTCCTTGTTACTAACAGTATACATGACTTTGATGCATGCGTTTTGTTATTAGGTGATGGCCCTCCCCCTGGAACACAATGCATACATGGACACAACATTGCTGTGCAGGTATTCACAACCCTCTGATGTACTGTGTACCATAACTCACAGGTGTACATACCACTGCTGGATGTGTATCTGTGTGTCAGATAGGTATCAATGCTGATTACAGCATCTGTGTCTTTAGCAAATAATTGTGGACACATTTTTAGCACATGCATGATGAGTATTCACACATCATCAGTGGTGCATGGATAACTGATGGAATACCATTCGGCCACATACTCAATGTACGGTACTTATGGTGAGTGTAGATCATATTGTGGACATGCCAGTCTCATCCATGACATGGCATGCGAAAACACAACTGCATATTTAAACACTACACATACCCAATATGTGTCATATGACCTAGCCACTCAATAGCATCACAAGACATATATATGTGTCAGTTGTGCAAAAGGTGATTGGTATGCATACTGTTTAGAGGTGCATTTGTGTGCACACAAGCATCATTATGGTGTGTAGCAATGACAGCTATCTGTAGTACTGTGGTTACAATAACTGGATGGGGTATAGTACCATAGGCCATCATCATGAAGCATCAGATGGTCACTCAAGGCTACAAATGTTTCACAAACCAGCACTAATCATGTTGTGTCGGAACTGTACTACACTGGCTAAATTCACCATTTCACAACCAGTTGTTACGTGAGTTTGCAAGGAGGCCAATAAGGAGCATTCCCTGACATGAATGTGTAGTGTGTTGCAGAGTGTTTAAATGCCCCACGATAGGCCTCTACCCCTCAGGTATATTATGTGTAATGTGTGGATTAGATTTTGGATACTGGAGTGTGTCTTTACAGAGGGTTTGGGAATCCTTTATGTGTAGCATGTTAAAATGCTCTGTGTGTGACATAGATGTGCATGTTATGTGCATGTTGAGTATCAACTGTGCCTATCCAATGGTCACTACAGTCTAGCCACATTTGTTTGAGATGGTGTGGGTACTGCATGTGTTTGAGACAGCTAATCACATTAGTGAGATGTACGTGCTCTTACACCAAACATGCACAGCATGCATTATGGATATATGTGTTACATGTGTACATAGCCTACACCTTAACTATGATATGCAATTTTTATTTACAATAATAAATGTAGAACACACTCACAAGCATCTGTCCGCTGCCTTGATGTCACCCCAGAGGTACCTACATAGAGATGAGACAGTTTGTCAGTGGGCCACAATTCTGGCATTGCTACTGTGTGTTTTGCAATCTTACAGGACAACAGTTTACATTGACAGGGCTACAAATTATGTTCCAAATGATCAGTATTGCACAACAGGCTCCACATCTTTGAATGATGCTCCACAGCTCACATATGCATGATCTACCAATACAGATAACAGTAGTCTACAGATATGCCATGTTACCTGCATGTTCCATGTGTGCTTGCTGGGTGGCTCCAACCTCCATCATGGTGTATGTCTGCTGCTATTGTTGGGCGGGTGCCACCAGGCTCATGAGCAGCTCCTCCACTCTGGTGAGGGGGGAATGGATATTAACACCACCCCCTGTTGCAAGCTGTTGTCTACGCACATCAGCGGCATGCTGACGGACATGTCTGAGAAGATCATTGCATTGGTGGCGTACCTACTCATATGTCCGGTTATGCAGGCCTACCTCATTGACCCTGCGGACAAGATCTTGCCACATTGCAGTACGCTCCTGCTGGTTCTGGCTGGTTCATGAAAACATGAGACGGTAGTGCTGAATCATACTGCTAGTAATGATATCTTCAGCACTACTGTAACTCAGGTTCCTGTGGTGGACCATGATCCCTGAAAGACATAAATACAAAAATATGTCTCAGCAAGTCATATGGCACATTTAACATTATACAGTACAGATATCACTGAACTGCCATATATAGCAACCTATAAGCTAACCGAGAGTGAAACACTGTAACTGCCACATATCACTGCTCACCCCACAACTGCTTGAAAGTGCCTTGCTCACTCTCTATCTAAAGAACCATGTTCTGCACAGCAACAAAACAAAATCACTATATAAGACTATACAAGAGTACCTGGCACACTGTATGCAACACGATGCACCAACTAGCCACAGCAGATATACATCAAGCTGATGTGTAAAGAAATATATCATCCATCACTATCAGTGTAAGGTCCAGTAAATGTATTACTATTATACCACACAACTTGTTAATGCCAAACCTGTGGCTAAAATATGTGCACAATTGTGAATATAGGTCACATACTGCTGTAGTACACTATGAATGTTGCTAGATACGCAGTTATATGTATTACCACACATATGTCAAAGGACATGTTACAGACATACCCACACAAACATCAGACATAATTACAGGACATATATATATGCAACAAAAATAAAAAAGAAGAAGAATAATCCAAGCAATACGACCAAGTAAAGAGATCCAACACTGTTTTATTACCCTTCTCTAGCGCCTCGGCTCACGCCTTCAAGGAGAATGAGTATTTTATTATTTATTTTTTATTTTATTTTATTTGCAGTTGTTTAACCAGGATAGTCCATTGGGCCCAAGGAACCCATTTTCAATGGAGTCCTGGGGAGAAAAGCTCCACATACAGATTATACAAAGATTAAGTTCCACACATAGATTACTTGATGATTACAGAGTAAACATTATACAATTTCAGGTTATAATCATGTCAAATATATTTGAATCAAAAGTAATACATGCAATAATGTAAAATTTTTTTTTAATGTAAAATTTTTTTTTTTTTTATCACAAACACTTCCAAATTATTTATACCATACAATGACCTTAATTGCAAAACCAATAAAACAATTTAACAATCAATCAGTCAATTAATTACAATATATTACATTCATAAAAATACTCTCCAGTTACATTCTACATTAATGCCACTAGGTGTCAGTGTATTATACTTTAATATAAAAACAGTTTCCTTATGCAACAGTTTTTGTTTAACTAAATCACTATAATTATTTTTAATTGTGATCTGTTCCAAAACTGTTGCCAATAGACCCTCAGGTTGACTATCATGATAGTCTCTAAAATGTACTGCTAAAGGGCTTTCTAACTTATTATTCTTTATGTCCCTTACATGTCCTTGAAGTCGGACCTTGAAAGCTCTTTTACTTTCTCCTATATAAAACAGTCCACATGGACACTTTAAAGCATAGACTATTGCTGTTGTATTGCAAGAAAAGATTCCACAAGATCTAAAAACTCTACCATTAATACATTCAAATGTTTTACTTATATATTTGCACGAAATACACTTCCTACACTGATATGTGCCCATTAAACCTATTTCTATTGGTAAATTAACATTAGGACTAGAGTACCTTGCATGTACTAACATATCCTTAAGATTTCTCCCTCTTTTGTAAGAGAATGTAATACTTGTTGGAATAATTTCTACTAAATCTTTATATTTAAATAAAAAAGGCCAATATTTACTCTTCTCCTAACTTCTAGAGAAGTGTTTCCTAACGAAAAGCACTTTACACTTTGTGACTTGGATTCTGTGCAGCCAGATCATTTTTAACTTTTTATTGCTTGGCAGTTACCGGAGTGTGCACCGGACTACTGATTGCTGTAAGCTTGTTTTACTCAGCTATTAAAACTTGTTGGACTTTGCAGTGTACGCTCGTCTTGTCTTGTGTCTATTAGTTTTTGGACGTTTTTAGTAAAAATGTTTTGAGATTAGATATACCGATTGAAGTGTGGAACTGCATTTTTATGCACATACAGTAGGGTAGGAAAAGATAGCTCAATTAACAACTTATATATCCTTCTAGTTTTCACTACATTCCTATTAACTGCAGTTTTATGTCCCTTACATGTATTATTACACTACCCAATGTCCTTATATTGTGCAAATGGATTTTGCTAGATCATTATATACATGAGCTGTATCTTACATACAAATTGTCCAAGATGCAGATGTTACTGCAATATATTTTGAGAGTTGCTCACACACACTACTGCTAAGATGGTACACTGACAGATCTACTTTCATACAATTATCTAGATATGTTCAGGTGAAAGTATCAGTTATATGTTAACAGCTCCCTACACTTCTGGCAGCACACTAACATTTCTGGGAAACACAATACCAAGCTACTCATGTGCCAGATTAACCTGTACAAGCTGGCCATGAACCAACAATTGAAGGCTGTACATATGCATACAAGCTACTGGCACTCCCTTCATCCACATTATATGGGCCTACCTAAGTGTGGGTTGACACTGCTTAATACAACACTATTTGTAGAATGCAACAGTACAACATATCAAAGAAAATGACACAGACGCACTCCATGAATCATACATTTATTAAAGGATTATTACACCTTTATTTATTGGGTTAAAAGACTTTTTGAAGGCTCTCTCATTTATTTTATATAACAGTAGATGCAGAATAATTACTAACCTGCCTCATGACACAGCCTTTGCAGCCTATCTTCATGGGCTTGCTGGTTCATAGCCCAGTCACCTGCAGCTGTGAAGTAAATGCAGTGATATTGAGACATACCTATCCATAGTACAGACAAGCACAGCAATTCTTAACTACTTAATACAATGGCTACTTACTCAGTACTGGGGCATTACGCATTGGACGGGATTCCTGGATCCACCGGTCCAGTTCATCCCTCCTACATTGCTTCAGGTCAGAATAATGGTGCCTGACCTGCTTACCAGTCCGAGGAACACCAGTGGCACTGGTGAGATCATGGGCAAGACTGTTCCAGGCCTCCATTTTATATTGGGTACCCTGGTACTGGCCCCGCAGGAGCCTTTCCTCATGATTGTGGACAAGGAGCCAAACCATAATTTTGGACTCCTGGATGCCCCAGCGTTGCGCTCTAAATCAAGTGCCTTCACCAACACCAGCCATGCTGACTGCAGAAGGAAGCTACAACCAGTTATAGCAAGTATTCCCACCTGTGAAGCTTAAATATGGCTCATTTCCCGCACTTAATTGTGATTGGCCAGTTTTGGATAAAGTCAGCTGTAGGCACGCCTGCTTAGCTGATGTTGGCAATGTTTAAAATTCCTTTGATAGATATATGTCTGTTGCATGTCTGTGAAATGCTGTCATGGCTTAGTGGTTAAGTACTGTGACTATAGTGCACAGTATCCTGAGTTCGAGCCCAGTCACTGCTTTTTATTTTCCTGCTGGGCAGACCTGACTGGTTAAGGAACAGTAAAGCAGGTGCGAGCGTGTTTACCCGTCTTTGCTCAACTTTGCCCGACATTGCCAGACATTGCCCAACGTTGCGCTGGTTAGCACGGTGCGCAGATAAGCGCAAATACGTTGTGGTTGAGCTGGTTAGCGCGGAACGCAGCTACACGTAAATACGTTGCAGTTGTGCTGGTTAGCACGGTGCACAGCTATGCGCAATTGTATTTAAATATGCTCAATAATGATAAAAACCATTTCACCTATAGATATATATATATATATATATATATATATTATTTGTTCACTACTACATTTAACATTTCAATGCTTTTTACAAAACTTATACATAAAAAATGTCATGAAATATTTTTGTATACAGATTTCCCACAGAAAATGGAACGTGCCGGGAATGCCTCCTCTTTGTGCGAAGGCTCTAACCACTACGCTATCGCTATGTTGCTTAATCTGCATATATTTTTCTTATTATCCTCTTCTGGTGTCTAAGCTGCTAACTGTAGTTAAGCAATGGGCAAACCCGCTCAAACCCGCGCAACTACAGGCAGCTACTCGGAAGAAAAAAAAATTATTTTTATTTTTAATTTTGTAAGTTGTTTAACATATGGGGGAGTGTAGTGTTACATTGTACACATGTGAGCGGACTCGCTCATGTAACTGGAAATTGCAGCATTTCTTCATTGCAAGGGCGTGGATTTTTGGACTGCTCAGCAGTCCGACCCATCCCCTACACTCGTCCACACTCCGTGTAAGCTTTAGAGTTGAGGCAGCGCACCCTCATTCATATGCATGGCGCACTGCCATCATGCTCTTACACTGGTGCTTCCGTGTAAGACTAATCTAGTCTTACACGGAAGATTAGTAAATCCGGGGGGGTTATCTTCAAGTCATATGTACTCTGTCTTCAGCTTGTACCTTATTGTTCTTGTTTAACACGTTTGAGTAAAGTAACTGCCCTCCACTCTTATCTTGGACTTTGGCAACTACCTTTTTTTTTTTTTTTTAGCCAATGAAATGTTTCTGCCAAGGCTTTTCTCTCTGTACTATGAGGTTGAGAGGTATGTCTTCAATTATAACTGAAATGTTACGAAATCACAAGAAATTAATGGCTTTTATTGCATGCGTCTTCATATACACTACACAGTATTTTGTTTCCTAATTCAAGCTAGCCAGTACAACTTTATACATAAATAAACAAGTACATAAACACACGTATTCCATGTGAAATAGTAGTTTCATTTATTTTACAAAATAAACAACCAGACACACAGGTTCCATATAAAATTATAGTTTTATTTATCTGACTGTTTCGCAACTAATGATTTTTATAGGCATAGATAGCCATTTTTGATATAATGTAACAATTTTACAGTGAAACAGTGTAAATTGCAACCAAGAACAAATGATATTTTGCTGCAAAGAGAAAATTTGCTGGACTGTGACAATGCAAGACGTCTGTAATATACACTCATTAGTTTAAAGAACTCCACTGCACATAAAAATAAAAAAAAAATAAAAATGGACACATCCTTCTATACTTAACATAGCCACTCTGTTAAACAGCTTATATTTATACATTTTATATACATACAAATATTTCAGGCATGAACAATAATGCCCTTCTAGCCTGCAAAGTTATAGTTTGACCCCATTTCCATTTCTTATATTTTTTAAGGTATCATCTTGCTTGAATTCTGCTTCTGCATTTTGCTAAACTGTTTGGTATTCTTTCAGAAAGTGGTATAATTGTTCATTCTATTTACAGTTCTCCATCTGTCTTGTAACATGGGGTTCAGGATGCGACTCAAAATGGTCCGTCAGCCACCCACTTACATGGTTATCAAACTGAAATTAATAAGTAAACAAAATAAAGAATAAATAATGGGAATAAATTAAATGATTTCATACAGAGGTTAGGTTTAACTTATGGTACCTTGGAGAGTACAGCACACATCTGTTTGTTTTCATTATTTACTAAACCATACAATTAATGCTTGTTTACAGGTACCATGTTATCTGTGTTCATTGCTGGTACTCTTACAACATATAAAACACAGGAGGGGGTATTCAGAAAGGAAAATAGCACATTGTGTAAAGCTAAACTGTGCAGTAAGTGTGGTCATGCAGGGAATGTGCAATACAGAGATATCTGGGAAGGTTCAATACAGACATATCTGCAGCATAATCATGGTAGTATGAAATTTAGTGTGGTTAGCAGTACATACTAATGACCATATAATGACATTCAATTCCAACGGATTATGAAAATACATTCATCAATAAACTGATGTTTTTGGCAGCATAAATATTCTATACGCAGCATGAATATTTGTAAGATTTATGGTAATTATATATTATGTTAAGTTCATAGGTATATACTAGGCATACAGTTCAAAAGACCATAGAGAAGCATACCCAGCTATGCCCGAGCACTGTCGAGTGAGTTAAGCTCCATGATCAAGAAGCACAATGATATATACCCAAAAGAGGATTTATGATGATTTCCCAGCTATTCATCCAGAATACTTCTGAATAAAAGCCATATATAACATTGCTCAACATGTATAGAAAGCACAAGATTTCTTGGGACAGAAATCTGTTGTGTCGGCATGTTCTATTTCTTTGTCTATAAAAGATTACCATCTTTGGTGTACGTGTTCATGGTGTTGTATGGAGGTCAAGCAGGGTGGAATGCGCCATGTACCCTACTGATGGACAGCACTCTGCTGAAGAATGGCATACAGAGCAAGAACTGCACAAATCAAAAATGCCATTTGAACCCTTGATATAAGTATCACCATGAATGGTGGGTAACAGTAAAGATTATGGAAGGGTGTGCAGCTCAGCAAACTTTGTGGCCTCAGTATAAATATCATAATCTGGGCTTTAAACACAAATTTTACATGTTATACCTTTTGTACCAAAATACACTGCAAGTAATGTCAATATGTTCCAGACAGTGATATACAAGACAGGTGCTTCCATTCACATGGAAGAGCACCAACAAGGTACCAGGCAATCATTCACATGGAAGAGCAGCATCAAGGTACCAGGCCTCAAACATGCAGGAAGCTCCAGTCAACAAAAGTTATGGTTGGAAGGTGCAGTGTGCGTCTTAACAGGTAACACCCAAGTTCTGCAAATAAATAAATGACAATGTTAGGCATGTTAGAAGAAGTTATTTTTCAGCAATCTTTCATAAGCATTGGACTTCACCTTGCTAATTTCTTGATGTACTCCCATGATGTCCTTGCTCACTGTACATGAGAAGCTGCCACTATGCTAAATGAGAGTGGAATCTAATTGAGCATGGGGTATATATCTGGGGTCCAAGCTTCATCACTCCACTGTTTTCTTTACTACAGCCCTCACCTGAAGCTGGGTAAGCAGGGTATCCTTCTCATGGCAAAAAACTGCTCTTTCTTAAGTACCAGTCTATGATGAAACTGTGTGAGTGGACTTCTGTGTTGGAGGCACAGTGTTTGGTAATGGTGTAGGCATTGTACTACAGTCCTTTCTGTGGCTCCTGAGGCTGGAGTCAGCCACTAGTTCTTCACATCTTAACCAGTCATAAGTTGTTCCTGTTTACCGTTAGAATATTCTTATTCTGACCAACTAAATGCTCCACATAGGGCTGATAAACTGAAAAACAGTCTCTTGTATTACTGATGACATATCGTTTGGAGTTTGTCCCACAAGGCTTGCACTGCCACCCCATGGCTTTGTGCAGCCATCTGTAATTCTTTTTTCAATTTGTTTTAATTGCCCTCTAACAGTAGCAGGATATGTGCCTTCCACTGTTTTACTGTTATGAGTAACTGGACAACCTCGCACCTTCCTAGTGTCTCTAAACTGCTGTAGTTCCCTTGTGTAAGCCGCCTAATTACCTGTACTGTGGGTGTTTATTTGCTGTTATTCTCATACGTCCACAGATACTGTGAATGAGTTTTTATCCACACTGGTACTGGTGCTGTTTCCAGTAACACTCTCTTGAATTGAGCCCACTGTGAAACCAACAGCGTAAAATCGATTATTCTTCCTCACCCTTTTTATTGATTGCTCCCTGCTTGAACTATACATGTGCTGCCCGATACGAGTTGGGAGCACCTTGTTTGCCTTCTGTTTGTATATCCAGGAAGAACTCCATCTGTGTAATGGCAAATTGAGGTCTACATGCAATTACTTTTGGCCACATCATAACAAATGGAAAGGATTATTACTTGTAAAACTATCAATAAAGGGCAGTAAAACTGCTGCTGTTTAGACCAGCTATACTGCCACCTTTGTCAAAAATACCTCCTGCATGCCAGTATAGGGGTGTGTACGTGTATATATGCATACACCCACCAACACACATATAGGTGTGTGCACATCTGTGTACATAAAGACAGAGACAGATATATACAGACTCTATAGATGTGTGGGTGTGTGTGTATATATATATATATATATATATATATATATATGTATATATATATATATATATATATATATATATATATATATATGTATATATATATATATATATATGGGTCTACTACGGTTGATTGAAAACTCACTTGACTGAAAATTAAATTACTAGGACCACTTCACTGAAAGCTCACTTCACTGAAAACTCATTTCTTGAAACTCATTTTGTTGAAAGTTATAAATGGCCTTTTCCCCACTGTAGTGCGACCATGGAGGTAGTATATAAAGTAAGGGGGTGTGGGGGGCATAACCCCCCACATATTATAAAACATTTTAAACAATACACAGTGATACTTACAAGTGCAATAAATGTTTCCAAAAGAGAATATATAACCAAGATATGTGCTTCAACCCAACACCCCCCTTACTTTATATACTAACTCCAGAGTCGCACAACAGTAGGGAAAAGGCCATTTATAACTTTCAACAAAATGAGTTTCAGTCAAGTGAGCTTTCAGTGAAGTGGTCCTAGTAATTTCATTTTCAATCAAGTGAGCTTTCAATCAAAGGAAACCTATATATATATATATATATATATATATATATATATATATATATATATATATATTTTACACACACAAATAGAGATCTAACCCCTGTTCCTGCCACATATGCCCCAAAACATTCATACCACCTATTCTCTACCTAGTATTTCTAAAGAGCAGGTCTTAACTGCTCTCTCCAAGGCCAAAAGCACAGCCTCTACATAGGACTTGATATCAACCCAGGCTGTGTTCTCAATGGTTTAAAAACTGGAGTTAGCAACACCATTGGGTACTCTTTTAAACCACACCCTAAGCACTGGTTTTGTCCCTGCTAAATGGAAAACAGCTACCAAGCGGGGGTGCATCCGCTGACCCTGGTACCTACAGACCCATTAGCCTAACCAGCCTTATCTGCAAGGCCATGGAGAATGGACAGAATCATCATAGACCTTATCAACAAGAATATAGGAGACCTTCAAATGCTTGACCTGACCCAGTTTGGTTTTGTTAACAGGAGATCAGCCTGTTTAACCTAGTGGACTTCAAGAAGGTCACCAAAGCCCTGGACAATGGCAAATCTGTGCATACAGCCTACCTAGACTTGGCCAAGGCCTTTAATACAATCCCCCACTCGGGAACCATTGAAAAACTCATCCAGCTGGGGGGGATCAACCCATATACTGTCAGATGGGTTGCAAACTGCTCACCGACAGAACACATACAGTCAAAATAGGGGACTCCACCTCCACCAGCAGACCCATTACCAGTGGTGTTCCCATTACCAGTGGTGTTCCACAGGTATAGGTGTTGGAGTCCTTGTTTGGAATCTACTTCTCAGAAGTACAAGCAAAAACAAAAGGTCTGACAAAGTTTGCTGATGAGTGCAAACTGGGAGCAGTCATTGAGCCCCCAAATGATGTTAATATTCTACAGGAAGGACTTGTGCAAACCAAATATATTTGCCAAAGTCATAATCTTAAACTCACTACAAAAAATGCATTATCATCCCCTTTGGCAAAGGCAATGCCCCTACAGATTACCATATTAATAACACCACCCTAAGCTCTAAATCAGTGTTGAGAGATTTGGGCACACATGTTGACAGCAACTTTACTTTTGATCACCATGCCTCCACAGTGGTAAGAAAGGCCTTCTATGTTGCTCACCTCATAAGTAAGGGCACAGCTTCCAGAACAAAGAGGTTATAACCTCCCTGTACTCTTTCTTCATCAGGCCAATAATACATAACAAGGGAAGCATTGTACTTTATCTTAATAGGCAACTGGAGAGACCTCAAAAGGTTCCTCACAAAGAAAATTCAGGGTCTTCAGCACATGTCTTATTCTGGCAGCCTGAAATCACTGTCACTATACTCTTTTATTGTATACACTTCTCAGAGGCGACATGTGCCTTGCATACAGAGCAACCTCTGATGCTGCCTTAATGGAAATGCTGCACATTTGTAAGTCAAATGGTATACAATTCACTAACTCTAGAAACCTTAACCTAACATGTGACATCAACAGGACTTGCTGGAGAGACAGATATGTCTCCCAGAGGTTGCCTCTCCCCTGGAATAAACTTCCAATACAGGTTTAACACAACCCCTCATTAACCCTTTTAAGTGCAACTTGGATGACTGGATAGGAAACAGCATACTCACCACAGGGGCTTCACCTGTGTCCCTCATGGACAGGGGCAGTTGGTGCTGATTTAGATCTGCTTAGATCTGCTTATAACATAGACCATATCTCTAGTCCCTTAATGGAACAAGGGTTGAACTTGGCTAGGCTAGAAAGGGCCCTAGGGCCATTAGCCTAGTAATCCCCTATGAACCCATGAACCTATATTTTATATTATATTGTATTTATTATATTATATTAGTGCAAATATATGTGGATCTGTAGATACACACACACATTATATATTATATATACATATACACAGCAACTACATTTTAAACAACCATAGCAATATATATGATAAACAAATAGCACATGCATTTATTTATTTAATTATGCACTTCAATCTTGATAAGGGGCAAGTGGTCTAGTCAACACAGCCATCTCAGTCACAACATAGGACCCTTTGAGAAAAATTATGAGAATTCCAGTGCTAACAGTGAAGTGCACCAGTAAAACAATTATGTGCACTGTATGCATAGTTTTAATAAAATACACACATTATCACATATCCAGCATATACAAATTTGATAGACATTCAAGAATGCCTTTAACTGCAAGCCTGTCAGTAAGACACATCAAGGCTGTGGTTTTACAACCACAAGAATATAAATTTAGATTATATATTGCATGCATACTTATGCACATACACAGGAAAATATGGGGAAATATAGAAACTACTGTTAGAGAAAAATGCATCTCTTATGATTATTCTACACAAAATGCATATTAACTTACAATTTCTTCACAAATATATTTGAATTATTTATTACTTGTTCATGTTAAAAATGATATGTATTATAGATGCATTGTTATGCAAATCACAAATACTTATTGTAGTTCTAAGTGTTTCACAACTATATTCTAATATTAAGCTGTGTCACTGCGGTGGTGGTGCTGCGGTAGCGTTGTCGCCTCACAGATAGACGTTGCCCGTTCGATTCTCAGTTAGAGCGTCTTCTGTGTGGCGACATGCGTGAACGGGCTTTCCTTCGCTGAAGGTTGTGCGTTAGGCCCGGCAAGCCAGTACGTAAAAATCTACTGCCAATCATTAGCGGACCGGAGTTCCACTGTGGCGACCCCTAACCTGGAAAAGCCGAAAGACACAAACAAATTTTAATATTAACAGATGACTGAAGGTAAAGTGCTGATCCAGTTAAGGAATGTACTATGGTCTACTGAGTCTGGAATGCCCAGGAAGGGAGGAAAGTACACAATGTGAAAGAGATTTTGTTTTATGTAAGCTCTGACCTTTCCAGGATGGGATGGGTAGTTACAAGGAATGTTGGGGAGTTGGAATGTTACTGGTACTGAAATATACAAGGTCGGAAAACAAGAGTGATTAACAGGCCAGATGGCTTCTGTTTTTCTAAAATATTATTGTTTCTAAAAAAACACGATTGTCGAGTGTTCACATGCAGCACAACGCAAGAAGCATGAGGGTCTGCAGATACCCTATTTGTCAACATCAGTATTCTGCATTCATGATACTGACAAGAAAAGGAAACTGTATATTTTTGCTGCTTGGTGAGACTGATTTTTAAACTGTGAGGGTAGGTCTCCCAGCGCTGATGTATGTGGATTTAAATAAGAAAATGTTTTGCACATCCTGAAGAGTTATTCTTGACTCAAGACTAAAAGGTAATTAATGTTATTTATGTATATTTTAAACTAAATTTGCCTCAACTTTCAATCAATCAGTGTAACTCTACTGCAGTCAAATATTCAGGAAAGGAGTCAAAGCTACAAACATTTTACCACAATGCAGAGAAGAAAAAAATAATATAAATTCAATTGGATGGAATCAGTATTATACAAACAGTTACAGTAGAGAGTCAATTATCCGAACTAATTGGAACCTAGGGTAGTTTGGATAATCAAACTATTCAGATAATCAGACATACACTAAACTGGATAAAAAAACTTCTAAAATCTTGCTTTTTCTGCACGCAGGGAATTCTTTTAACCACTCAGCAATTCCAGTGGACAATAAAGAATATTTTTTCACACACAAGCGGGCTACAAGCTCAAAATAACATGCACAAGTTAATACCTATAACGTTTACATATTCAGACTGTGATTTTTCCTATCTTAAAACTTTGGAAGGCTGTGTTCGGATAACTGACATTTCAGATAAATCGGCATTTGGATAAATAACTCTATTGTACTGCAGTGTGATTCCTGAAAGGCATCAGTTAATGGGAAAATACTTTTAGTACAATAACAAGATTCAGTTTCAAAGTTGTTCAACATTTTTTTTGAAAAAGTATAAGACTTTATTCTTCTACAGTATTAGGACATTTGCAACTCGGTGGGTTTGTCTGCAAGATGCAACTGTCCAAAGCTATACTGTCCTGTGAAAGGAGGGAGACTGTCTGATTATAAAGGTATGTCTGCAGGAGTACATGCACAAATAAGCAATGCCACTGCAGACCATATGAATAATGATTACCAGTAAAAGTATTTCTTACGACTGCGGTGGTGGTGCTGCGGTAGCGTTGTCGCCTCACAGTTAGATGTTGTCCGTTCGATTCTCAGTTAGAGCATCTTCTGTGTGGCGACATGCGTGAATGGGCATTCCTTCATTGAAGGTTGTGCGTTAGGCCCGGCAAGCCAGCACATAAAAATCTACTGCCAATCATTAGCGGACCGGAGTTCCACTGTGGCGACCCCTAACCGGGAAAAGCCGAAAGACACAACAGTGAAGGGAAAAAAGCATGTAGCAGCAAGCATCAAACAAAAGAAAATACAACTGCCTAGGCTAGGATAACCATTCCACAAAGATTTATAAATAATAGGTATATACTAAATACTGTACTATATACTTTTGGGTGACGCAGTGGTGTAACAGTTAACGTTGTCACCTCACAGCAAGAGGTTTTCCAGTTTGATTCTTGGCTGGGGTGCCTTCTGTGCAGAGTCTGCATGTCCTCCCTGCATTCACGTGGGTTTCATCCGGGTACTCCAGTTTCCTCTCACACGCCAAAGACATGAGTCTGGAGCATTTCTCCGGGCCTCTGGTGAAAATAGGCTCTGCCCTAGTCAGACTTTCCCGGTCAACAAATGTTAAATAAATAAATAAATAAATAAATAAAGATGATGTCATTTATTTATTTAACATTTGTTGACCGGGAAAGTCTGACTAGACTATTGTTTATACAATTAGAGTAAAAATAAAAGCACAGTTTATACATAGTTGTCAATTGTACTAGAGCAAATAGATAGTCAAGACATGTAGGTAATATATACATGATGAGATACATAGCAAAGGCTGCAGATTTTAGTGTGACTACATAGCATACTAAAGCAATGAGTAAAAAGGTCACACAGAAAACCCAAATCCATAAAAAACAAAATAAAAACCTAGCAAGGCTAGACTTCCCACTGTGCGATTCCTTAAATCTTTTGTATTAAAGGCAACATGAGATATATGCAAATGACCCCTTAAGGACATCAGGTGTTTCAGCTATATGGCAATTCTGAATGTTCCTGACGTTTTTTTTTCTTTTTAAGTCTATTTGTGAACAAATTTAACAGGGGCGGCCCGTGCTATTGGACTGCCGGACTGCAGCCCCCTCAAAATAAAAAATAGAAAAAAAAAATTTTTTTAAATTTCGCGCATGCGCAGTAGTCCCGACTACTGTCGGTCTATGCGCATGCTCCAGGCAGTCCGGCAGTCCCCATAGGGGGACACAAGGAGATGTCTGTGCACAGACTCGCTGGGATTATGTGTTGGGTCCGGACTGCAACAGCAGCAGTCAGGACAGTCTCGTCGGGAAGGAGCTTTGCTTGGGATCTCGCGGGTCTTTGGAGTATTTGCGCGGGCAGGATGTATGTTAGCTGGATATATTATGGAGAACAGACAGGTAAGTGTATGGTGCTTTTTTACTTTTACAATGTTTATATTGAATTGAATTTGGTGTGTATGGTGCTTTTTAGTTTTACAATGTTTATACTGGATTGGTGTGTGTGTGTCACTTTTACAATGTTTATAGTGAATTGAATTTGGTGTGTATGGTGCTTTTTAGTTTTACAATGTTTATACTGGATTGGTGTGTGTGTGAGTGTGTGCATGTGTGTGTGTGTAAATGCCCCAGGTGCTCATGGTGATGTGGTAGGGAATACCTCAGGCTTGAACCCTGTACTCTGTATGCAGGTGTTAAAGACTTGAGTTCCCTACCCACCACCATTTGTAAAAAATTGCAGATTTTTGCCTCATATTTGATCTGATCTGTTCCTCATAATATCTGTGGTTTGTAAATGTTGCAATGCTTGATATTTGATGGTGTAGTAGTAGCATTGTTGCCTCACAGCTGCAGGTTCTCAGGTTTGATTCTTGGCTGGGGTTCCTTCTTTGTGGGGTCCGTATCTTCTCCCTGTGTTTGTGTGGGTTTGCTTTTGTGTCCTCCCATGTTACAAAGACATGTCTGCATTATTTCTTCCTGGGCCTCTGCTGAAAATTGGTTTTTTGTTCCAAGTCAGACTGTCCTGATTAACAAATGTTAAATAAAATTGACAGGCATTTGAATTTCAGACTTCAGGTTTCTGAATGTTTAATTCCTTGCATATTTGATGGTGCAGTGGTACTATTGTTGCCTCACAGCTATAGGTTTTCTGGTTTGATTCTTGGTTGAGGTGGCTTCTGTGGGGAGTCTGCATCTCCTCCCTGTGTTTGTGTGGATTAGCTCTGGTGCCCTGCCATTTTACAAAGACGTGTCTGCAGTATTAATCCCTGCGTCTCTGCTGAAAATTGTTTTTGTTCTGTCCGCAGTAAAATTGACAGGCATTTGAATTTCAGACTTCAGGTTTCTGAATGTTTAATTCCTTGCATATTTGATGGTGCAGTGGTACTATTGTTGCCTCACAGCTATAGGTTTTCTGGTTTGATTCTTGGTTGAGGTGGCTTCTGTGTGGAGTCTGCATCTCCTCCCTGTGTTTGTGTGGATTTGCTCTGGTGCCCTGCCATTTTACAAAGACGTGTCTGCAGTATTAATCCCTGTGTCTCTGCTGAAAATTGTTTTTGTTCTGTCCGCAGTAAAATTGACAGGCATTTGAATTTCAGACTTCAGGTTTCTGAATGTTTAATTCCTTGCATATTTGATGGTGCAGTGGTACTATTGTTGCCTCACAGCTATAGGTTTTCTGGTTTGATTCTTGGTTGGGGTGGCTTCTGTGTGGAGTCTGCATCTCCTCCCTGTGTTTGTGTGGATTTGCTCTGGTGCCCTGCCATTTTACAAAGACGTGTCTGCAGTATTAATCCCTGCGTCTCTGCTGAAAATTGTTTTTGTTCTGTCCGCAGTAAACTTGACAGGCATTTGAATTTCAGACTTCAGGTTTCTGAATGTTTAATTCCTTGCATATTTGATGGTGCAGTGGTACTATTGTTGCCTCACAGCTATAGGTTTTCTGGTTTGATTCTTGGTTGGGGTGGCTTCTGTCTGGAGTCTGCATCTCCTCCCTGTGTTTGTGTGGATTTGCTCGGGTGCCCTGCCATTTTACAAAGACGTGTCTGCAGTATTAATCCCTGCGTCTCTGCTGAAAATTGTTTTTTTTCTGTCCGCAGTAAAATTGACCGGCATTTGAATTTCAAACTTCATGTTCTTCAGAAAACATAGTAGCACAACCTTTTTTTCTAGCAATTTTCTAAGTTTATAAGATGAATATTTTAAATTTGTCCCTATTTTTGGGACTGTATTCCCCCATTATTGGCTTCATCCAGGTTTTTGTGCTAAGGTTGACAGCTATGGCAAGAACTGAATTCACTGAATATGTTTGAGGGCTGTATTCCCTCATTACTGGGTTTGTCCAGGTGTTTTGTACTAAGAGGTTGACAGCTATGGTGAGAACTGAATTCACTAAATGATAGCCATTTAAGTTTCAGTCTGCCTCTCTTTTACAAAGCAGCTGATGTGGCATAGTGGTATGTTACTCTGACTGTTTTTTGCTCAGGGACCTTGGCAGTAAAATGTATGGTGGCAACACAACATTTTATTCTAGCAACTTTCCAAGATTATACAAGCAATGTTTAATGTGTCCCTGTTTTTGGGCTTTGACCCCCAATACATTTTGGCTTTTTCCAGTTTTCTTGAGCTGCGAAGTTGAGATGCAGTTGAGTATTGAGTAGATTTTACAAGGAGCTGAGAGCTGCAGTGGAATAGAAGTTTAGTGCTACTGCTTTGCCTAGTTAATACTATAGCACAACAGGTTGTGTACTTGCTTTTGATGCAGAAGGCTGTGGGTTCTACTCCCACAAGGGGTGGATGCTGCCGTACTGAGAATGTTCTCCTTGGTGAAGATACTAACTATGAGTCTGTTATCAGTTTGCCATCCATTTCCTCTTGCAATATTATTACTAGCTTATCATTTTTTAATGCAATATAGGCAATTTATTCCTGAGGGGCAACAGACACTTTATTTTTCGATGAAACCATGAAATATAAAGGTGATTGCTAGCAGCAACTGCTTCATTAGTTACAGATTTCTTTAATGTGGAATTATTTAGATGACTTACTTCAGAGATTGTGCATATTTACTGATAATGGACTGTAGAATTGTGCATATTTACTGATAATGGACTGTAGAATTGTGCATATTTACTGATAATGGACTGTAGAATTGTGCATATTTACTGATAAAGGTGGACTGTAGAATTGTGCATATTTACTAATAATGGTGGACTGTGGAATTGTGCATATTTACTAATAATGGTGGACTGTAGAATTGTGTATATTTACTAATAATGGTGGACTGTGGAAGTCTGAGTAGACTTTTTTATGATAAATGTTCTCAACTGGGCAGTTTTGCCATTATGGGTGCATATGGTTTGTTTCATTGCTTACTGGAAAAATGTTCAAAACAAATTTAAAACACCCTCTAACAAGTGTACTGTATTGTATAAGGAATATAATTTTAGTACAATGAGGAAGGTGTATCAAAGAGCACATGTATGTTTCATATGCAAGGGGCCTATGATTTGAAAACAGCCCAAAATTAATCTTTATCTGACACTGGCAAAATGTATTTTCTTTGAATGTGGGTTTCAATGCTGTTTCAATGAATGTGAGTTTCAAGGGAAGAGAAGTTTTAATGCTAAGTTTCCATTGTGAGACTGCATTGCTTTGTTTAACAGATGACTTAGTGTTTGTGCTGTAAAATACAAAATAAAACTTTCAAATGAAGTCCAACTCATCATAGAAGTAAAGCAGTATGCACATTAGTGTTTATGGTAAATGGAGTGAAATAGCCAAGTAATGGTTCATTGGAATGGCTGCAGAGGCTCCATTCAACCATTATTTTGTCAGGGGAAGGGCAGCAAACTCAGACAGGCCCAGCTGAACTATACCTCCCAACTGTCCAGATTTTCAAAGAATGAATAGATTTTTGCTTCTTATTTTTGGTTTGTTCTTCATAAAATTTGTAGTTTTCTGGCAAATCATTTAGGAATTAAGTCACTAAATAATAAGTTTCAGACTTCATAACCTTCAGAAAAATGCATGTTAAAGTAAGAGCTGTTCTATCAACTGTCTCAATTTATACAAGAGCAATTTTTAGTACTGTTTATATGTGCCCCTGTTCAGATTTACTGCATTAACAGGTTGAGAGGTACATGCAAATAAATTGCTTTATAGAATTAGGCACAGCCAACCTCTCAACTGTCCCCAATTTTTGGCTCAAAATGTTGCTCTTCCCCCTAATAATCCCTCCGCAAAACAGCAATTTTGGAAGAAAACAAGGAGGGTTTACAATTAAGAAATAACTGTAATAATCAAAGTTATAGATTACTTGAAATGCATGTAGATTCTTTTATTTTGTCAGCTGCTCAAGGTAGCAGTACTAATATTAAAGTGTCCCTTCTTTGACAGGTAGCAGCTGTATTGTGTGTCTATTTTATATTTTTGCATCACATTTTTGGTCTATTTTTCATAAAGTTGTGTTTTTTGGCAAGTTAGTGACAAATCACTAAAGACTGAAGTTAGAAAATGGCAGACATTTGAGTTTCAGATTTTATACCCTTCAGAAAATTCATACTAATGCAAGAACTATTCTATTATCTTTCTAAGTTTATTAGAGCAATATTTAAAAATTGTCCTTATTTTTGGGCCTTTGTCCCACTTCTGTGTATGGCTTTCGTCCAGATCTCTTGCTCTTGAGGTTGAGAGGTATGACAAATGTGTCAGGGCCATCACAGTCAGCCAGAGAGATTTCAAATTGTGACATGCTTGTTGCACCCCACTCCCCCATGTTGTGACTCTGGATGTGTCCAAGCAAGGCAAGGAGTAGTTGTATCTACCTTGGATGGGGAGGACACACTGCATAAGTACTACAGTGGCTTTTCATCTGTCCTTGATTTTGCAGAATGGTCTGGTTTCTGTCATATTTTTGTACTGTTGATTTATGCTTATTACTCAGATTTATGCTTATTACTCAAAGTGCCTGTTGCTCTGTGTTTAAGTAGCAATGCTTTAATGACCGTAAGGTAAGCTTGTCTGAGATCGTAAGATGCAAGTAAGCTTTAATAAGCATACTGTTAAAGAATTGCCAACATTGAAAGCCTTTCTGTTGTTGCTATGCAGAGAATACTTGAATAGATAATGTATAAGCCTTGGGTATTAAAGGACAGGATTCCATTATTTTAAAAAGCTCATTACACTTGTTGGAGACTTCCAGTCATCTCTACAGACTTTACCCGTAAACTAAACAGAATGCCAATCATGTGTGGTCCATAACCTGTACAGTAATCCTTTAAGCAATGTATCTTGAACTTGTTTCTTGTTTGCTTTTCATCTTTTACTTTTATCATGTTTTCCCCATGAAACAAGTTGTCAGGCAGCAGGTCTTTTTTGGATAAGAAACATTTTTACAAGTGGGGGCATCACATAGATTTCTACTTTCAGCATGTTACTTGGTACTTTAATAAAGCTGAATATATTATAATTAGAACTGCAGTGCAAGGAGAAGTGGTTTGAGTTGAGTGCTTCTGGTTTTTCTTATACTTGATTTTGACTGGCATTCCAGTAATGTATTTAAAAAGTAATTTATTTTTTCATGCCTCACAACCTTTTGTTTCCATCTAGATATTAAGTAAGCTGTCATGCAGCCAATGCATTTAAATATTTTTATTCTTCTACACTTATTTTTGTCTTGATTGGACTTTCATAATGATGGTTTGCCACCCAGGGCAGCGTATTTAATTAAAGTTAGTTTTTTGTGGTTTTGTGCATAGCTCCTCCCCTTTCTGGTTGACCACACCCCCTCCCCTTGACCCCACCCATTTAGCTGTCTCCTGCAACCCCCCTGTGATTTGAAGTCACCAGCCGCCACTGAAATTTAGGCCAATAAAGTTAAACCCACGAGCTGTGGACATGCATGTTTCAGCCTTCTTATGGCATCATCAGCTCATGTGACTAGATAGCATCTCTTGCCGAGGCTAAGCAGGTCATTCAACTAATCTAATACCCTATGGGTGAGGGGAAGGAAAATACAAAAGGACAAACTGTAAACTCTTAGTACTTCCTACAATAATAAGCCACTCCCACTAAAGTTTGTGAAATCTGACCTGCAGTATTGCTAAGAAGCTTCTCTAAAAACCTTGCCTCTGTGTGAGCATGTGACTTATACAGGTTTAAAATGTAAACAAAGTCCTCGAGCAAGAAACTGATTTTAGAAATGGAAGAGTGTCCCTTACTCTCAGTTGTTAGAAGAGTCCAATACCTCTTACCATTGACAGTTTATTACCGTGAGAGTCTAATAATGTCCTATCTTTCCTGGGTTGGTTCTATCATACTTGCAGAGCTGACACGAATTATGAGAAAGAAATGTCATTATGCTGGTCGTTAAGTTTAAGTAAGAGAGAGTTTCTCAGGGCTTTGATGTCCACTTGGCTGAACTGCTCCAGACATGCCTGTACTGCTCTGACATGAAGCTGTTGTCACACACATGAAGTAGAAACTAAATATATTTTTAATGCATCATGAATCCATACTTCAATTCACTTAAGTAATTAACAGAAATACTTACTCTTGCTGGACATCACATATCACACAACATACCATATGAGAGGATTAGCTAATTTTAATGAATAGTCATGCATGAAACAGAAATAAGTATAGTCAGAAAACTGGAATAATAATGATAGTATTTCTTATGAACAGGAATATCACTACTACTACTAATAATAACAACAATAACAATAATAATAATAATAATAATATTATAACTCTTATGAGCAAAGAGTTTGCCTTTCTAAATTTTCCTCCTGGTTGAGTACAAATGCCCATGTAGGTGCATCTAATTTAAATGCAAAAGAGGAAGGGAATGAAGAGTATTATTATCCAGAGCTGCTGGTGGCACTTAGAAATCTGGGCAAGTCCATTAGCCAGAGGGAAAAACAATGTCTTCCAGACTGAGGATCACATAAAAAAAAATATTCCATCTCCTAGTCAAAGTGCTACAACATTGTCACAAAGTAGCTCTTTCCTAGCTCATACAGAAATTATAGCAAAAAGCTACACTAGATCATAACTACAGCTGCTAAACACACACACACACACACACACACACACACACACACACACACACACACACACACACACACACACACACACACACACACACACACACACACAGCGTTTTAAATCATTTAAGAAACTATTACCTGCAAAACTTGCAGGAACTAATCAGCACTGCTTCTACAGTACAGATCAGGCCTGCAAACAGTTTGTGATCATCTTCCTATCCTAGTTATAGCCCAGTTATCTATCATTAGGAGAAACAAACTCATTACGTAACAGACAGTTGCTCTGTCTCTCTCTCTCTGAATTCTCCATGCGTAACTGCTCACCTTCAGGGATAGCTTCAAGTCTTCTGTGTTTATGGAAGGGTTGCAAATGATTATGACAGATCCATTTAAGAAAAGTTTTACCAGTACTTTTTATTTATTGACATTTTTAAGACCATATTATATTTACAGCAATATCCAAAAGTTTCCACACAAATTTTCAAAAATTAAAATATATCAAGTATAAAGTTTTTTCCTACGGCATATTTGATTTTCTAAAGATTAGTAACAGAGTGCAAAGATTTACATAATAAGAAGGTACAATACTAACCCTAACTAGATTAACAAAAATGTTGATGCATGTGAACAAAATGGCCCATTATGGCTTGATAATGAGAAAAAATAATATAAAATGAGATCATGTTTATAGGGAAAGATTTTGTTGACATCGATAGTAGTCATATTACTTTGATGTGTTGGACATAAGGTGGTCTATGGTTTGTAAACAGGAGCATATTGGTTTATTTGTATTTCAACTTGAAATCACACAGGGAAATGTTACCTTTGATTACAGCCACACAAGTAGAGTAGAGTACGAAGATAAAGCTTTAACTACGGGACCAGGTGACTAAGGTTCAGTTAGCAGCTCGAGCACTCCACAGTGCAGCAGAGAAGGCTGGAGATAACTTTTCTGGTGATATTGCTCCTAGATGCAATCCCCGTTGGAGGAAGGAGAAAGAGAGTCAATAGGTAGGCATGGGAGTAGATACCCAAGCCAGCAAGTGATGGACACATGCCAGCAAGCATGCACAAATGGTTAAGACAGAAATTGGTAGCCCCTATGGTGAGTTAAATGCCCACATTACCACCCACAGAGGAGTGATTTGTTTATTTATTTACTTACATTTGTTTACCGGGAAATTCCAACTGGACACAGGTCCTTTTTGAGGGGCAGCCCAGGGAAAAAGCTCCACAGAACAATAAATGAGCAGCAGAGTACCTGAAGAACAACTGAATATACATACAATAGCAAATAATACACACTGCAGCAAACATTAGCTATACATACTATTTATTTATTTATTTATTTCAGTTTGATAACCGGGGAGGTCCACTGGGCTAGGGGGCCCATTTTCAGTGGAGGCCCGTGGAGAAAAGCTCCACAGAACAAAGTTTATTAACATAAACATTTTTCAAAGATAGTTTAAAATACAGACGGGTTTCTTCAACAAGAAATAAAACAAACAATATAATTTCAATTTAGTTCATGAGATAAATGAGAATATAGCATAACAGCTAGATTTTACTATTTAGTTACGAGTATGAATTTGCAATTGAGAGTGAGGTTAGGAAGGTAAGAAGGTTAGCCAGGAGTGAAGGGGGAGGAGAGTTTGAGAGGTACGGGTGGAAGAGTGCAGTTGCATTTCCTGTTTAGGCAGAGGTAGGAATGAAGTTGAGATTTGAAGTTATTATGGTTGTTACAGGTCTTTAGGTAGGAGGGCAGAGCATTCCATTTTTTTTGCTAGGGTAAAGGATAAGAGAAGCTGACCAGCTGGGTGCTTGGGTTTTTGAATGGTGATCAGGTTTTGGTGAGAAGATCTAAGGGGTCTGACAGGGGAATATGGTTGTAGTATATTGGATAGTGCAGGGCAGTTAGAGGGTTGGAACAATAATTTGTGGGCTGCGATTACTTGGTGAAAGTCTAGTAGGTTGGGGAGTTCAAGCCAGTTTATAGAGTGAATGGAGATGCAATGATGAGAGGAGGATTTGGCACTGGTGGCAAATCTGGAGATTTTGTTGTAGCACACTTCTAGTTTGGAGGTAAGTGTGGACGATAAATTAGTGAGCAGAGGAGTGCCATTCATAAGACAGGGAAGGAGATAGGTAGAGGCAAGAGTTAGTCTGGAGGAAGGAGAGAGGAAGTGGTTGTTTCTATAAAGTAGGCCAAGTTTTATGTGAGTTTTTTTGATGTTTAGCTGGATATTGTACAAATTTGGGCGGCACAGTGGTGCAGCGGTTAACGTTGTCACCTCACAGCAAGAGGTTCTCCGGTTCGATTCTCGGCTGGGGTGCCTTCTGTGTGTGTGTGCATGTTCTCCTGTGTTGTGTTCGGTCGGCTCCCCGGTTACCTCTTTCCCCCCATTCATTCAAAGACATGCAGCATTTCTCATCCCCAGCCCTCCGCTGAAAACAGGCTCGAACCTACGACTTTCCGACTTCAACAAAAAAAAAAATAAATAAATAAAAAATAAAAAAATAAAAATGAGTGTTAATTTTAGTTGATTGTCAATTGTGACACCAAGACGTTTGGCAGAGGGTACAATCTCGATAGAGGAGTTGTTAAGGCTGGTAATTTGAAGAGAGTTTTCATCAAGAGGGGAGGATTTTGAGGGAGAGAATAAAAGGATCTTAGTTTTATTGGCATTAAGAGAGAGAGAGGATTTTGGAGCATCCAGTTTTCAGTGGTTGAGAAGGCATTTTGAGTCAGAGATTGGAGCTCTGCTAGGTTAGTGGCGCAGCAAATCGAAGTGGAATCGTCAGCGTATTGTACAATTTTGGTGTTAGGAATGGCTTTATGGAAGTCATTAATAAAGATACTGAATAGCAAAGGGCCAAGTATGGGAGTAGGAAGGAAAGTGGAGGTGGCTTGGCCCCATTTCACAACTTGGGACCTGTTTGAAAGATAGCTAGAGAACCACGAGAGAGTTTTTTGGGAAAGGTTAAGATTAGAGAGACTGTTTAGAAGGTGGGTATGAGAGATGGTATCAAAAGCTTTGGAGAAGTCCAGCAGGACAGAAGATACCAAATTACCAGAGTCATGGGCTGAATTGACAGAATGTAAGAAGGTGAGAAGGGCAGAGTTAGTACTGTGTCCTGTGTTGGGGAGGGGAGAGTAGCTGACATTTGGTAAGGAATGGTAACAGCTGTAGGTGGATGCATTTTTCAAGAATTTTGGAGATAGGGGAGAGGATGGCTATGGGGTGGAAATTGGAGACATAACAGTTTTTGCCACCCTTGTGGAGAGGAAGAATAAATGCAGTACGCCATAGTTTGGGTATGTATGATTCAAGTAGTGATCTATTGATCAGGATGCTGACAGGCAGAGCAATAGCATCTGAAGCTATTTTTAAGAAGGAGGATGGAATGCTGTCAGGGGCATTGGAGCAAGGCTTTAGTTTATAAAGAAGTTTCTTTATTAGATTGGTGGAAACAGGTTTGAGTTCACAATTAGGGTGGGGAGGGGAAGATTAGGGTGGGGAGGGGAAGGAGGGGAAGATTGGGCAGGGAGGGGTGGAGGGTTATTATTGGTAAAGGTCTTAGTAAGCTCAGCAATAGAGGAGGTGAAGAAGGTATTGAATAGTGAGGCAATTTCTGAGTCAGATTTGCTGGTGTCAGGACAAGGGTTGTTTTTTGTTCCTGGCCTGAGGAGGGAATTAATAGAGTTCTAGAATTGCTTGGGATTTTTTGCATGATTTTCATGTAGTTTGACGTAGTAAGACTTTTTGTCTCTAATGACTTGTTTTTTGGCTAGGTTTCTCAACTGTCTATATTTTAGTAATGTTTCTGGTTGTTTATAGCGTTGGTAGACTTTCCAGGTTTTATCCCTTTGTAGCATAATGTTTTTTGTGTCTTTGGTGAGCCATGGAGTGGTTTTTGTTTTAACTCTTAGTTCTTATTGGAGCTAGGGAGTTAAGGACAGTTAAGAATGTTGAATTGAAGTAGTCAACGGCTTTGTCTAAAGGTAGTATTTTTAGGGGGTTCCAGTTAGTTAGCTTAAGGGAATCAGAGAAAGTAGTAGGGTTAAAGTTAGATAGGTTACGAGTATGAATGTATTGGTGAGTATGAATGTATTGGTGAAAGTGTGAGGAAGGGGGAGCAGCTCGAACAGTGAAGGCAGGGAGGTGGTCTCCTAAAGAGTGGGGAATGACTCCAGATTTTATGATTTTGATAGGATGAGATACTAGGATCCAGTCAAGTATGGAGCCTGGGGGGTTGGTTTTGTTAGGTCTAGTAATTGAGTTGGTAAGTTGAGTGAAGGTGAATAGGTTAAATTGTTGTGGTGGGATTAGGGTTGTTGATTTTTCCTCAGTCGATATTTACATCTCCCAGGATGTAGGTTTCTAGCTTAATATTGGAGGAGTTCCAGGAGAGTATGTCTTCTAGGGTATTGGTGTTGTTACCAGGAGGAATGTACAGGGAGAAGATACAGATGCTTTTTTGGATGTTTATTTTTAGTAGGCCAATCACAAGTTCAGCATTGGAGAAAGAAGGGATGGGGTTAGGGTATGAAGTGATGGACAAGTGGTTGGAGTAGATTAAAGCTACACCACCACCTCTTCTACTTGGGTGATCTGATCGGAGAGAGTGAAATCCGAGGGGAAGGAATTCAGAGTCACTTATATGAGGTTTTAGTCAGGTTTCAGAGATGGCTATTATGTCTGGTTATGATTGAGCCAGGCATGGAAGAGGATTAATTTATTTAGTAAGCTTTGGGAGTTGATGGTCAGGAATTTGAGGTTTTTATTTGGGGATTTGTTGTTGGTGCTGGGGAGGTTTGTTGGAGAGAAGTTGGGTCCAGGATTGGGGTGGATGTCGCCGGCTAAGTTAAGGAAAGAGGGGTGGGGAGTATGTTTATTAAGTTTGGATTTGGATAGAGGAGTCTGGTAGAGCTTAGGTTTATGTTTGTAGTCAGTAAAGTTTTACTTTTAGGAGAAGGATAGGCTGGGAGGGAACTAAAGAGGTTGAGATATTGTGATAGTGGGATGTAAGGATGTTGTGAGGAGGAAAAGGGGAAGGGTGTAAGTGAAAATCAGTATAGGAGGTTGCATGGTAAAGAGGTAGTAGAAGGAAGGGTAATAAGGAGATACGAATTGTAGGAGGAGGGGAGGGCATGTTAGTTGGAGTCAGAAGAGATGGAGAAGTGATATTAGGTGGGTAGCGGGGAGTGGTAATGAGAGTCAGGTGGGTTGGAGGATGGGGTGGGGGAAAGGTGTGAGAGGATTGGTTGGGGGAGTGGGAGGGATTAGCAAGAGGGGGAATAAATGTAGGACCACCGGGGGCGGGTGGAAATTGGGGGCAGGGTAGGGGAGCGGAGTGAGCCCGTGCGGGGAAGAGCCAAGAAGGCGAGAAGGACCAAAAAAAAAAAATCAATCAGTGACCTGGGTCTGGAAAAGGAGAGCTACAGCTAGGGAGCAGGTATTCTGGTTACTAACAGTGCTTTTCAGTTATTAACTTTGGGTTTTTGGTTTGGTAGGTTACACTCTAAAGAATGTGCAGGAGCGTGTGGAGGTAATTTCACAGATTCAATAGGAGAAGGGCAAAGATACTTTTAGGCAAAGTAAATAAGTGGAGCAGGGAAGAAAAGGTTAATTGCTGGTCTTTTTAACAGGAATACGATGCCACCTAGTGGACAAAGGAGGGAGGTACATTAAGGAAAAGAGGTTCCTCCAAGAAAATTAGGTATAGAAAGTTAAATAGAGGCAGTGGGGGGACTACGGGAGGAGACTATAAACCAAGGTTGTGGAGGGCACTGCAATGGCCTGTGGTAGGCTACTTTCAAGCACACCAAGGTAGGATGCTGCTCAAGTTTAAATAGTCACAAGAATAGCATATTTAAAACAGATTACATACACTGAGTTTCTTTAGCAATGGGGAGACAAGGTCCCAGTATTTTTAGAGTAGTTCAAGTAGAATTGTCCACAGACGTCTTCTCTTATAAAGGTGGGATTTTCTGTTAAATAGTAAGAAGGGGTAAACACCCGAGGGAGCAACTGTAAAAGGAGAGAAGAAAAGCAATGTTAAAATGGGGGTAGGGCGAAAAAATAGGACGAGGGAAAGTGCAGGAAGAGGTGAGTTCAGAGTACAGGAGGGTAGTCTTACAGAGTGGAGTAAGAGGAGGAGAAAAACAAAGGATGAAGAGTGCAGGCTGAGGGAGAGAAATAGGAAGCAGAGAAAAAAATGGAGGCAGAAACAGTTGAGCAGTTGAAGAAAACAGTGGTCGCTAACAGTATACAGCTCTAAGCCGTATCCGCAGCTAGATAAGCTAACGCTGAAAAGCTGTGTCTGTAAGTAGAAGACACTGTTAAACATTAATAGTCAAAAAAAGAAAATAATATGAAACATAGTAATGAACAGATATACCAATATCTAGCTAAAGGCTAGGAATAAAGGTAGGATGTATATACAGATAGTACTAATCTCAAACAGATACTGTTCTAAACTCATATACCTAAATCTTATATACAAATATTGCACTAAAAACTCAAGCAGATATAAAGCAGAAGCTCCAGACGAAGGTGGAACAAGCTAGAAGGGCTAATGGGATGGAAGGGAAGAAAAAGGAGACTGAGTGAGTACTACATGTGGTAGTGAGGGGAAGCTAGGTGTAAGTTAGTTGGATATGTACTTGGAGTTGAGATGAAGTGAGGTAGTTAAGCATGTTATAACAGGTCTGAGAGATTGAGTGAAGAGGGAAGGGGAGGATAAAGGGTGAGCCAGAGCCTGCAGAGGAAGGAATGCAATGATCAGACAGCGTGAGGCAGGGTGCTAGGGTAGGGGAGAGGAAGGAGAGGTAAAAGGAGGGTTACCTAGTCAGGATTGGTGCATAGGCATAACCAGAGACTTTTTTTTAGTGCAAACTTGAAGTGATTGCAAAAAGGTAGTGTGGTTAAAGAGGGGGATTGTTCCATAATCTGGAAATGACGCAGGAGAATAGTGCTTCTCCTGCCGAGTTCTTGGGTTTGGTCACTAGAAGTAGATTTTTGCTGCTGGAGTGTAGACATCTAGTGCAGCAGTAGGGCTGGAGAAGGTTTTGAAGGGATGGGACTTTAAGAGGATGGTTTACTAACTTGTGGGCAAGGGAGAGTTGATTCAGGTGAAGAAGTTGAGGGAGTTCAGTTCTCTAAGTGAGATACTGTGGTGGCTGCGATAAGATGCACCAGTGGCAAACTTAGCAATGTTATTGTAGCAAGCCTTGAGCTTGTTTAGGTCTGTTTGTCTAAGGTAGGTAAGTATAGGAGAGGTGTAGAGTAAAGTTGAGATTAGGTGGGAATTGGCAGCAGAAATTCTGGCACTCTTGGTGGGGAATTGTTTGTTTCTGTACAATGCACCTAGTTTTTTGTGAAACTTTTTTATGGTAAGAGAAATGTGAGTTTCAAATCTGAGATTGTTATCAATCTCAACACCAAGTAGTTTGGAGTGTTCTGTTGGGGAGATAATGGTATTGTCTTTGGCGAGAATATTAAAGTGGGGGATATTTGGGTTAGACTTAGTGGGTTGGAAGAGAAGGAGTTTAGTCTTGCTAAGGTTGAGTAATAACTTGGCATTAGATAGACAGTTTCCTACAGATGAAAAGGCTTCCTGTGTGATCTTGTGAAGTTTAGGTATAGTTGGGGCTGAGCAGAAGAGGGTGGAGTCATCTGCATACTGTATAAGAGAAGCATGCTTGGTTGCTGTGAATAGATCATTGGTGAAGTGAGAATAGTAGGGGACCAAGGATGGAGCCTTGGGGAACTCAGAGTGTTACAGGAAGTCGAGGAGATAGGTCACAATGCCAGACAACCAATTTTTGACGGCCAGTTAAGATAGCTGTGAAACCGATCTGTAGCTGATGGGAAAAGGATAGGTTAGTGAAAACGGAGATTAGTAGTTTGTGTGAGACCATGTCAAAAGCCTTGGATAGATCCAGAAATATAGCATAGGAGAACAGGCCATTATATTTTTATGATGGACAGCATTAGTGAAAGAGAACAAGGCAGTAGTAGTTCTGTGGTATGGCCTGAAGCCATGCTGGGTGCTGGAGAGGAGGTTATTAGCTAAGAGGTAGTCTAAGACTTGAGAATGGATGCATTTCTCAAGTATCTTGGAAATTAGGCAAACTGATTGGGGCCACTCTCTCATAGCAGGCATGACAGCGAGAGCCCATTTCCACAAAGTTTGCTTAGAAGCCAGCTCACAAGCATCCCCTACCCTACAAGATCTTTAGGGAAGATTCCTTGCACCCAGAGAATGAAGGAGCTTGAGACCAATGACAGGTCTGATGGTTGGTTGGCAGAGGTAAGAAAAGCACACAGAAGACAATGATCTGGTATTGTGAGAGGTCCTTCTCAAACTGGAAGGAATATCTTTGTTTTGGCCCTTTCCTCTCCTGCAGTTTAATGTCTTTAACGCCAAGCCTCATTATGCTAAAAGGATATGATCCCATTACAGAGCCCTTTGGGGCACTGCTGGTAACCTCAAATGGAATAGAAAGGTAACACCAACAAAAAATAATTATTGTGAACAACAGTGACAAAGTGCATTACAACACATAACACTTCCCAAGAAATTACTCTTTTCTGCAAAAAAACAAGCTCCATATCAACATGGGAGACTGGGCCATCTTGCACGAACTCGAGGCACATATGCAATAAGCTTTCAGAGAACAATTAGCCATTCAGAATTGATTTCTTAAGTATGGCCTGTATAGTGTCTCTGCCAGTCTTAAACATTCAGAATTGACACATGGTTTCTTGCTTGTATACTTACTTAGACTTTTTGTTTACCTTTTCCCCAGCTATACTCCATTTGCCTACAAATACATGACTTTGTCTCCTGGCAAGTACTGCAACCAAATCTTCACCATCTCTAGAAAGTATGAATGTCTCTCCAAACACCATCATATTGGGTGACTTCAACTACCCAAACATAGACTGGGAACATTACTCAAGCCCCAACACCGTAGCCCAAAGGTTCCTGGAGTTCATAAACTCAAATGCTATGGAACAACTAGTCACCATTCCCACAAGAGGAGAAAATATACTAAACCTGATCATCACAAACATGGGGACAAAATGCTCCACACTGGAAGTATATCCCTCATTGGTGAGATCAGACCATAAATTAATCTCACTGGAGATCCACATCCCGCCCCCAACCCCAGCAAAAAAGACCACAGTGAAGAACTTCTCAAAAGCAAACTTCACACTTCTTAAGACTGGAGTGGTATCCTTCAAGGCCCCGAGCCAGTGGAAACCACAACCCACGCTGCTGAAACCCTTACAAATGCCTTCTACGAGCACCTCCAGGAATGTATGGATCAAGCAATCCCTAATAAAATCAAGACCCTTTCCACCAAAGGCAGGCACCGGTCTGGTGGACCCCAGCCATAAACAAACTCTACAACAAGAGGAGAAAGCTACTACATGACAGAGCAAAATCCCTAAAAGGGAAGGCATCTCTGATCACTACTAGCAAAAACTACGATCACTCATAAAATCATCCAAGGCCAACTTTGAGAGAAAAATCGCTAATGACACAAAAGACAATCATAAGGCCTTCTTTAGCTATGTTAGAAACCTGGGTGGAAACTCCCAGATATGCTCAGAATTAGTCCAAAATGATACAAAAATCACTGAACCCACAGACATTGCCAACATACTGGCAGAGAGGTTCAGTGCAAATTTCTCTCCTCCCTCCCCCCCAAAAGGAGAAATATCTATCCCACCAGAGTCTAGCCTCCCAAACATCTCAGATGCCCAGGTGAGAGCTGCTCTCTCTAAAGCAAAAAACACAGCATCAATGGGACCCGATGGTGTCCCCGGCTGTGTGCTGCACGAACTCAATGAGGAACTAAACCCACACATAAGGCTGCTGTTTAATCTTAGCCTTACTACAGAATATGTACCCAAAGAATGGCGTACGGCAACTGTGGTCCCACTCCACAAAGGCGGTGCTTCTACGGACCCTGGAAATTACCGCCCCATAAGCTTGACGAGCCTTGTCTGCAAAGCTATGGAGAGGATCATAATGGAACTCATAAATAAAGACATTGGGGACCTACAGACACTGGATCCTACCCAATTTGGCTTTGTCAAGGGCAGATCCTGCCTCTTGAATTTGGTCAACTTTTTCGAAACAGTCACTAAGGCAATTGATGAGGGTAAGGCAGTTCACACAGCCTACCTTGACCTAGCAAAAGCGTTCGACACAATACCCCACTCGGGCATCATAGAAAAGCTCACCAGCTTAGATGTAAACCCATATGTCACAAGATGGGTTGCAAACTGGCTCAAGGATAGAACCCACAGGGTTAGAGTTGCTGGTGCCATGTCAGACTCTAAGCCGGTCACGAGCGGTGTCCCACAGGGCTCAGTCCTGGGCCCCCTCTTGTTCGGCATTTATTTTTCTGAAGTGCAGGCAAACATAGGGGGATTGTGGCTGACAAAATTTGCAGATGACTGCAAACTGGGCACCATAATTGACACTCCATCAGACACAGACTTCCTCCAGAGAGGTCTCATAGAAATGGATAACTGGTGCCAGAGTCATGGCCTTAAGCTAAATGCCAAAAAATGTATAGTCATACCCTTTGGGAAAAACAAGGTAACCCCTAATTACCACATAGGTGGTAATCCATTAAACACTGAAGACGTTATCAGGGACCTGGGGACCCAAGTTGACAGTAACCTCTCTTTTGACACTCACATTGCCAAAGTGGTTAGGAAGACCTTCTACATTGCCCACCTGATCATGAAGGGATTCACATCCAGATCAGGAGAGGTCATTGTACCCCTGTACTCTTCACTTATCAGACCAATGATTGAGTACAACGCCCCATTCGGAATGTACCTTACCCGACACCTGCAGCAGTTGGAAAGACCCCAAAAGTTCCTCACCAAAAGGATAAAGGTGCTCAAACATATGTCATACGCTGCCCGACTGAAGAAACTCCAGCTCTATTCAGTCGCATACCGTCTGCTCAGAGGTGATCTGTGCCTGACATACAAGGCCATGTCCAACCCGGAATTAATGGACATGCTCCACCTCAAAAAATCCAAATCCACCAGAGCCACGAGAGCAAGAGACTTAAACCTCAACACGGATATAAATAGGACGTGCTGGAGGGACAGATTCATCACCCAGAGACTCCCTACACTATGGAACAGAATCCCAGTCCATGTGAGGCAGTGCCCCTCATTGACTCTGTTCAAGAGAAATCTTGACGAGTGGATGGGAGATCGTAGGTTTACCCCGGGAATCATCTCTGTGTCACTGCTGGAAAGAGGCACAGCAAACTAATGGGTATAGTATTCTCATCCTAAGGGGTGGTAAAAGCCACACACACTCTGGCTAGGCTTATAAATGCCCTAGGGCAGATAGCCTAGTATGAACCTATGAACCTAAGGAGGCCATTTTCAAACTAAAACTGAGGTGTAGCACAATGTCCTTGTATGAACCTATGAACCTAAGGAGACCATTTTCAAACTAAAACTGAGGTGTAGCACAATGTCCTTGTATGAAAGTGTTTTCAGAATTCTGTTTTGTTTTTGAGAGAGAAGAGTAATCCACAGGACCTGCTCAATACCTAATCCATCTTGCCTCATCAACTCATTCCTCCAAGGTCAACATCCAGCCATCTCTAATCTGGGCGACAGACCTACAATGCACTGATTCTCATTCAGAGGTCTGACAGGCCATTTTTTCCCCTGGAGGTGAGACCCAGGTATTAGAGAGCAAGCTAGTTTGCTGTTCCCATGAAGGTCTCCACCCCATCTCTCCTAACCCTTCCTTCCCTGTAAAAGGCCAGAAGAATCGCAATGGCTGCCTGAACAGTTAATGGTGTGCATGTTACCACTCGCTTCATTCCCAACTTAGCAGTGTGCACTGCTCAACAGTGTGAGCCTGCCTTATCTACTTCCACCAGTGATTACCTACCAGAGATAGATGTCATTAATGTAACAGGTTGGGCTCCCCCCACAAGATGGGTAAAAGTCCACCCTCTACTCCCAGTCCATCCAGTGCTGATGCCATTGATCAAACAGGTCATCATTAGGGCTCCATCCTTCTATGACAGAAGGGCTCTGCCTCAGAATACTGTTTATGCTCAATATGAATGCTACCTTGTCAGCAAAGTGTAGATGCACTCGTCCACATTCTACATTGTAGCAAGTATAAACATCAGTTCCAGGTGAACAGCTCATATAATATGAAAGTTTGAGTTTTTTTTCAAGACATATTTTTAAACTGTGTGATTGTCTTGCTTTTGTACCTTCTGCAGAATCAGTAGTGCTTTGAGCTTTATTCTTCTGGCTCTCTATTTATGAAGGCAATCCACTTTGGTAAGCCATGAGAGAAAGCCTATGAAAGTTGCATTTCAGTAGAAGCAATTAAGTGTACAAAAATAAATATGCCTGCTGTGAACCCTGTATTTGAGAGGTACTACTATAGTCTAATAAATTAAGAAAGAAAGTGTGCATTCTCCAGATGTGTGCAGTCCAAACATACTTGCTAGCCAAAGTGGGAAATTATGAGGCAGTGTACTACAGTGAGGAAGGTGCTGATAACATAGCCAGACACTTGGGTCTGAATCCAATCAGCTCCCACCATAACATTTTATGACCCCAAGCAAGTCTCTCTCAATCTCATAACCTAATTGGAAAACCATGGTGCAGTATAACATACTGTGTAAAGTGCTGAACTGTAGAACTACATACATGGGTCTAAATTCAGTTAGATCCTGCCCTTCTATTATAGGACACCCCAGCAAGTCTTTTGCCTCCAAGAAGCCCTTGTAAATGGAACTTAGGTATTTCAGAGCAATCACCCAGCTATTAAAATGTATTCAAATTTCTAAAAGAGCATTTCTCTACAAGTGAAGAAGCAAGCTCCATATCTACATGGGAGACTGGATCATCTTGCAAATGCACTTGAAATACAACTGCCTTTATAACAGTTTAAAGATAGCTGAACAATGATCTTTATTTGACCACTACTTTGAGTAGCCTGTAGTCCAGTCTGCTACACACAAAAACATTTGAAAATAATGTTACACTCATTCACTGATTCTCATCTTCAAATCCTACCCTGTGCTTTCAAGAGCTTTTAGTAGATTTGTCAGACAATGTATAGTGGTACTCTATCCCAATGTTTTTGTCTTGTTAAATTTTATAACCTCTCAACTGAAATGTTGGCATTCATAATGCAGAGTCCCAAAATGCAGAAGAAAAGATCAAACATAAAAGGAGAAGAGCAAATATGGAATGTCGTTTTTCTCTTTTAAACTTGTTCTTTGCAGGAGGGCAAGCCCCTTACTGCTGTGGGGAGCAAGCACCCCACACACCCGCAAACTTACATATACCAACTCTTGAGATTGTCATACCGCAGAGAAAAGTCAGTCTCAGACTTTGTATATCCAAGCCTAGACTCTTCTGTCATTCAGTCTTCACATTCTGGGACTTGGCATTGCAAGGCTCAACATTTCAAACTGTCACCAATTTTATACATCACATTTGGTAGATTAGTACATTTAAAACTGTTTAGATTTGGTTTTAGTAACCAGACGTGCAACAGACTCCTGTTTTTTGGAAAACATACATAGTAGAATACTCTGTGCTATGCCAGTCCAACACATATTTAATGTTCATCTATCTGCTTATTAATTTGGACAATCCTACAGCATTAATTCTGTACATAAATAATCATGACAACCTACCTGGGAATTCCTGGGCAACTCTTCTAAAGTGCAGATCTTCTTTTCCCCACTGTTTATACAGACTTTCCAGTTCAACATTTAACTGGAAATAGTCCATTAAAATATCCTGCTTTTTTCTACCTACTTTGTCACAATCATCTTCTGTTTTCTTGGACTTTACAAATATAAAATTATTTGATGGATTTACGGTTACAGTTTTGCCCATACAACTTATCTCAGCATCAACAGTGTTCTTACAGCACCCCCTTCGTTCCCTTTCTATTTTCAGCTCTCTGTGAGCTGAGGTTGCAGACTGCTTTGGTTCCATATTCTGTGACTCAAGGCCAACAAGGTCAACATTTTCTTCACCATCTAAGCAATATGTTGTATACCAGATATGATCATCCGTCTGGGTCAGTGTCCACACTTGGCTGGCTAAAACACCAGTCCAATGACTTGGATTTATTTGTTTCCATCTAAAGATATAAAAGACAAAATACATACTGTAAAGGAGAATATGTTCTACAACTACCAACCAGCAGTAAAACACCAAAGAAATGCATTCTGAACCCAAAAAAAAAAAAAAAACTATAACACAGCATTTGCATATAAATGATGACAGAGTAGCCTAATAACCTACTGTAATAGAGAATATAGAGTTAAACACCAACAGCAGAATAAAAGCCAGTAACACACATGCACATACATTCAGGGCATGAATAATAAAAGAAATCTGATTTAATGCATGTACAGTGCAGTGTCTGGCCAGTAATACACACAAGTATACAGTTCTATGGTAGACAAAGACAATATCCAGATGGGCATATGTACACAAGGAAGGTGTACACGTGTATACACACACACACACACACACACACACACACACACACACACACACACACACACACACACACACACACACACACACACACACACACAAGCAAGCATGCAGCAACAGTGAAAACAATTATACAACCAAAGCAAAATAACCAGGCAATAAAATAATGACTGAAGCAAAGCAGCACCAGATAAAAATGGTCAAAGAAACCAATAGCAAGACCAGTAACAGACACAACCTGATTATCAAAATTAAATACTTTGCTGTACTCTGAGGGATATAATCTGACTGTTGTACTAGCAAACTCTATCCCTACCTCTGTATGTCTAATGTGTTTGTTTGTGTCTTTCGGCTTTTCCCAGTTAGGGGTCGCCACAGCGGAACTCCGGTCCGCTAATGATTGGTAGTTGATTTTTACGTGCCGAGTTACCAGCCCTGACGTACAACCTTCAACGAAGGTATGCCCATTCACGCATGTCTCCACGCAGAAGACGCTCTAGCTGAGAATCGAACCAGACAGTGTCTTACTGTGAGGCGACAACGCTACCGCAGCACCACCACCGCGGGTCTGTATATGTCTAATGTGTAATCTTGCTATTTCCTGCTTCTCACACCATTTCTCTATGTTACTGTTACTCTCACTGCCCAAGTCTCTTATTTTAGCATTCTAGTATGACCGATCCCTTCTTTAGTTCTACATCTTCACCTCTTAACTTGATGCCCCCACCAGCACCAGACACTTTGCCCTTGTAAAGGTTCAAGACACAAACGCAACACTATTTCTTTGGTCATAACTAAATGACCACTCCCAAGTACTGAGGTACAGCAAGCTGAGATTATAGATGCATTCATATTCAAAGCTCTGTGTGCCCATTACACACCAACGCCTCCATGAAAACTTAAACACACTAAAGCTCAGCTGGCTCTCCAATCAATACTCCATCTTGTGATTAGCTCAGCAGACATCATCTCGACCTCCAGGCCACACATTTAACAGACCAACAGTCTGACTCAATGCTTCTCTGCAGGTAATTATAATAAATTTCTAGCTGATTATTAAAACACTTGTTAATTATCTCACTTAACCTGTTACTTTAATGTCAGTCACTTCCGTCGGTTGCACTATGAATGATAAGCAGAAAACCCTGTGAATACAAACTGCCCAGTCACAAACAATTAAGCTGCACTTCCCCAAAATAAACATGTCCTTTTAGTCCATACTCTCTTAATCAAATGTACTAACTTCACAGCTGCGTGACAAAATGATAGACACCTTAACAGTGTGAACTTAGTAATCCAATGAACTGTGATTTAACAGCTGAAGTACAACAGCAGCAAACACAGTCCAATAAATGAAAACAATTGTGAAAATGAGACCGACAAATCAGTCACATGTAGGGAAGCAGCATAGCTAGTTTTCTATTCTTCAATGTCACCATTCTTTTTCAAAGACAGACAGATAATTTAAAATAAAATTAAAAAAAAAAAGTACAATAAAAATATGCTCCAAAGTAAGCAAAACAAAAATATATATACTGCACATATAGCATTTCCTGACTTATATGCATGCAGATCCAACTGCTGCACATGCAGTGTAACACATATTCATAGATGCCATACCATATCTGTCTATATACTACTTGAATGGCTTCCTGGACTGCATACTATAATAACTACCTATGAACATCTGGACAAAGCCACTACTGGATAAACCCAATTGGTTATACCTGGGTTAAAAAAGACAATCTCTGTCAGAGATAAGTCCCTCTGTGCCTTACTTAAACACTTTTCAGTTCTGCCTTCACAGAGGGGGAAAAAAACTATTTATCACGCTATTTAGAAGAGGTGTACCACTATATTGTATACACATTTTATGTATGTATCTATATATATATATATATATATATATATATATATATATATATACACACATACACACACACATACACATATATATATATATACATACACATTTTATATATCTATACACACACACATTATATAATATATATATATATATATATATATATATATATATATATATATATATATATATATATAGGGGATATATTATATCTTTGAAGAGTCAGTTCAGAGAACGGCATTTTACATCAAAATGCTGTTCAGCGAACTGTTCATAGTGAGATCGTGATACAGTGAAGATCGGAAAATTTACCCTTTGGTCATTGTAGTGCGATCTCGGAATTGGTATATATAATTACCAGGGTTGTGGGTGGAGCAGTTCGCTGAACAGCTTTTCGACGTAAAATGGCGTTCGCTGAACTGACTCGTCGACTGACCATATATATTACACACACACTACACTACATGGGTGTACTTCAAATTAACAAAAACCCAATTATCCGAATATGAAATCACAGAGACGAGATGTCCAAAACCTGATTTTAATGAATGACCATATTGCCGAAGTATTTCTCAGGGTAAGTATCCCGTTGCCCAACATGGGGAAATCTGCCCTTTTCCCCCGCTGTAGTGCGATCTCGGAGTTGGTATATTTAGTTAGTGGGGATGTGGGGGGGCACAGACATCACCTGGGCGGGTTGGAAATAGTCAGGTGCGTTTCTTTCTGAAATGTTGGTCGACTGGATACTCACCTTGAGAAAAGTTTCGGCAATACGGTCATTTGTTAAAATCGGGTTTTGGACATTTCGTCTTGGTGATTATATTTGAGAGAGAGAGAGATAGAGATATGTGTACTTACCTCTGTTATTCTACGTGTGTTCAACTAGTATCAATCCTTATCTTCCCAGCATTAATGCAGTGTATCGTGAGACTGCAGCTCATGTGGATAACATTTTCATCCTTTTACTTCTGACATAGGCAAACAAACTTATATAAAAGTAATCAAACCATATTAACAAGTTTCCATTTACAAACATTATACATTACATTGTACAGAAGACTATATGTAATCAATTCAACACAATTGTTCACTTCCTGTTTTTGCTTAATCCTCATTCCTTGTCCAAAACATTTTTTCTGCATGTATTGTCATACAATTTCCATTTTCTATAAAATTTACTCCTACCCTTTTTCTAAAGATCCCACTACTTGTTCTATTAGCTCTGTTATAAATTTCCCTACTAAACTGGTTGGTTTAGACTTTGATTTATATTTTCTAATAATTGTTTTTTTTGGCAGCTACCAGAATTAAACAAGGCCTTACTATGTGTTGGCAATTCAGATCCTGTATCTCATCTCAGAAAAAAATAATTTTCTTAGTTACACTTACTTCCTTGCCCAGTATTCCTAACAGGATACTCCTTAGGGAATTTTTAAAGTCTGTCAACTCATTACACTACGAAAACGTATGCTGAAGGCATGTCTTTCTTCCTCATTACACCTCCAATATCTGTTATCGACCTGATGAAAAAGTCTTTTGGAGTCTGCTTGGGTATAAAAGTACCTGTGCAAGCACTTCCAAGCAAAACTGCTAAATTTTTAGACTTCGTTGCATAATTGGGAGCCATATATATTAGAGAGAGAGATAAGAGATAGCGAGAGAGAGCGAGAGATCTGCCCACTGTCTCTGTGAATTGCTCATCTAATCTCTCGTTCCAATCTCTTCTGACCTCTTCTAATCGATTCCTATAGTATTCAAAATTTTATATGCCCTACAAATTTTCCCATTCATAACAGCAGTTTCTGTTCTAGATTCAACTAGAAATTCAACTGGTGCATGTCTTTCACTTAAGATTCCCCTCTTTCTCTTTGCCTATACTCCGATATCAATCCCTGATAGGGAAGGCAATCTCTACTCTGCAGTCTCAATGTCTTCCTGGCCTCTTCCCATTCTATTACCTTTCCTTCTCTAATTATTTGTTCCCAATATCTTGGCTCCTTTGCCAGCTTCCTCTGGTAAATTCCAGACCCCTCTTGCCTATTGTCTATATCCTTAATAGCAGTCACCCCTATCAGCAGAATCTCCTTTCTCCATTCCCATGTTGGCTTTGTTCCTAGTATATGTTCTGCTACTTAATGAATAATATATTCTGTATGACTGATGTTATTCTCTTCTGCATCCAAAATTTCACTCTTTCCTTATTTCCTGAACCCCTCCCGCTTCATCATCATCCCTTTTCACTTTGAACTGTAGTTTTCTTCTTTTCCTCATTGTCATGCGAATGTGGAGTTAGTTCATTTAAATAAAGAGGGTGTTGTGGAGCTTAATGGAAGGCAAAGCCCTAATCATGGTGTGTACATTAATGGGGGCTTGCCCCCAGCAAAAAAGAACGCTGAGTTGTCACTTGTATAAGGTAATATTATCAATCAGTTTTGGCCAACAAGCTTGCATTTGGCAGGTTTACAGTGAACTGCTTGCACTGGAACCCAATACATATATGCAGACTGACACACAGATGCGTATGTACATATGCATATCTACTTGTTTGTTTTATACCAGTCATGGGCCTAGCATATGCATGAAACAAACAGATATTTTCTCTGTAGTACAAAATAAAATTTAAGTACAACCCTTTCACATAACACTATATATAGAGTAATCACATTAGTAAGGGATCAATCAGCAAAGCCTAATTACAAACGCCAAATCTGAAAAGACCAGTGAAAGTTACATTTTAAACACACACAACTACTGCACTGTAAGCACAAAAAATAATACAAAATTAAAATAAAAATACCAGACATAAATTGGGCTTCCTGGCATATATGATAGAGCCCTGACTGTGACCCTGACTGTGACCCTAACAACCTCAATTCAAACAATAGTTCAGGAGATGGAATAGCCATACAAGAAAATGACAGATGATTGACATTTGCCTTGCTCATCCTGGGTGAAAGGGATGGAATTACAGCTTGCAGCCAGGAAGTTTCAGGTAGAGACTGACAAGCATTTCCCAGTTGCAAAGCATACTATCATTCATTTAGTAGTGAGGAAGCTTGAGTGGGTGCATCATTTCCTGTGGTGGTGCACCGACATCATGTCTGCAATGTGCCCTTGTTAGATTTTCCCTTAACCTTCAATCTAAACATTCTCCCCCCTACGGCTGAATATATGAGCAGGTTCTCACCCTTCTTAAAGTGGATCATTGCTTTAGTCATACGGCGATTCTCAACCTGGAGAGGGAAAGCTCACTTGGATCTAGGGTTCCAGCAAGACTTTGTTGTACTCCTTTCTCCTAATGGAGGAGGTCAGAAGGGAACAAATCATCTAATGGGGAAAAAAACTGAGGTCAGCAGCAGGGGTGGACAGACACAAAATTCAACAAAACCCAGCTTTAACCTATGAACAAACCTAAACATTTAGCATGCAGCTTTAGAGAAAAAAATTAAAATAGTACAGTAAAAATATCCAATCCATACAAAAATTACATAACACAGCAGCAGACTTAGAATTAAAAAAAAAAAAAAAAAGAAATGATACACCATAATGATTTACATTTAAAAAAAAACCTAACACACAAAAGATAGCTCAAAACTCAGGGATAAAAAACGGAGGGAAAATGGCTCAGTATCAGGGAAATATTTAAATATTGGTCTTGTATACTTAGAAATTTGCTGGAATAACAGGTTTTCATTAGCATGCCTTTTCTGATGGATATGAAATCTGAAGCTCAAAGGTCTGCTATTACTACAGTTCTCCGTGATTGCCAGAAAACCAGATTTTGCGAGCCATGTAGTAAACTATCTTATCCACATAAAGAAAGACCGGATAACCAAAACTTCATCCAAAATCAACAGCCAACAAATAAAACAGCAAATCAAGCCACTACATATATACAGAAATAAATACATTACAAAACAATTCCTATCCAATCTCCCAATACTTACATCTGATAGGACAGCAGAAATCATGAACAGAAAGACATTTAAAAAAATCTCCTTCATATTAAAATATTGAGCCAGATTCCAAAATAGTTGCTCTTTAAGTCTGCCCTGATTCTGAAAGACCTGCTCTCAGGCTTTACACTAAAGTAAGTCACTTACACTATCTACAAAACAGGCTTACTATGGGGACTAGATTCCAAAACACCTGCTCTCAGCGTAAGGGGTCACTTACGCTAAGAGTACATCTTTCAGAATCGGGCTATACAGTACCTGTAAACTGCACTGTCAGGAAAGAAAAAGCCAAAACATACCCTCTTCTAGTTGTCATCTTAACAGAAGTACAAGAAGCATACCTTTACAGCAACACTCTAAAGGTTACCCTAGAAAATGTAGGCAGCATAAGCCTGACACTGACGGACTTAAAAAGTCGTCACTGTCCAATTCTCCATATAATAAAAGCAGGTCATTTCCTCATTACTTTTAAAGTGTGATGAAAAACAAGACTAACCGCACAACATCCCTCCCCAGTCCCAACGAAGTATTGTAGCTTTGTCAATATGAAAACTTGTAGTATCACTCGTACAACCATCTCACATAAAAGTTATGTACTCAACATTACAATACTGCTAGATAATCTCAGCCTATCCACTTCAATCTCTAGTCTTGTACCGCAGGTTCAAGTCAGCTTGGCACCAAAATCTCTCAGGCTCTAGCCCCTCCCCTCCTCTTATAATGCAGAACAATTGTTCATTTTATTCAGATTTACAAATCTGCTGCTCAAGAGCTAAACACTTCCCATAATAAACAGCCCCCTAACCAAATCTTTTCTAGGTCTTACCCAAATGAAAAGTCTGAGCGGAGGCAGTTAGTGTGCGTTGAAGAGAAGCACTTTGATCATCTAGATTACTATAGCCAGCACATAACATTTGCGTCTAGGATGATCCAGTCTCTCCTCTTCAACTTCTAAGACAGAGTCCCCAGCTCAACAGCAATACTTGTGTCTTAAGGGAACCACACATGACATGATGTTTCAAAATAAAGCCATTTACCTACCATAGAGATTACATCAAACTCAGCCACACAAATTTCATCCAAAGAAGTATTGCCAACCAATACTTTGGAATTAGCTGTGGCCCTTGTGGAATGCATTGGTGGAGATACTGGAATTTGTTTTCTACCTTGAGGCAAAACTTTTTTTTGTCCTCCCACGTAGCAGACGATCAGTGCATCTCATGCTGATTTCCTTCAATAGGTCTGCCATGGAGGGTTTCTCTTTTATGACCTATTTTTATATCCCCTCCCCTTCTCCCTTACGTTCACCATTTTTATCCAAACAGCAGGCATGCAAAGGTGATATGCTAGCATACTGCCCCACCTCTGCAGCAGCTCAGCCAATGTCCACCCTTTTTCCCCTTCTTACATAACCTCAATCAGATTCCAAATATAGGGCAGCTTTTCTATGACCCCTTTCAATAATACAGTCTAGCTCTGTCCCAAAACAGCTTTTTTGAGATGAACTGCTTTTTTCAGTGGGACTCTTCTGAAGGGAGGGCCAGTAACCTCCAATTAGTAACAGACAGCAATCTTGTCTAGAAATCACTTCTCCTTGAAGAGGAGTCTACAAACTGAGGTGAGGTCAGTGACCTGCTATTCCCACAGGAAGTTAGAAATGAGATAGAAATGAGAATAAAGTCAGGACTGCTGTAGTTGAGGAAGTAGAGATATCTTCTTTGGGATTTTGGCCAATACAGGTGAAGGCAAGAAAGTGTACTTTTCAAGATCCTTTCTTAAGTGATGAGGAATCTTTTTCCTCTTTGGGGTTGGTTAAATCTGGAACAGCATCAGGAAGGCAGATACAGGGATAATAACCTCCATAGTGGTGAGGGTCTGTTTACTGCTCAAGTGGTCAATGTCCATATCCTTAGAGGCTGAATAGCATTTCCCCATTAAATGAGCATCCAAGATGCTGGTCTCAAGCTCCTTCATGATAAACGGCATCTTCAGCTCTGCTATCCACCAACGCCACTACTCACAACATCCACAGGGTCAAAACTACAGCAAGTCCTGTGAAAGCTCACCTTGGTAATCATAAACTACCTCATTCTTGCTTTGTATATTACCCTGGAGTTCTAAGATCACTCACAACCCCTGCAGCAACTGCTACACAAGGAAGAACGAAACCCTGCATAGACCCAACCAAAGCTTTTTCACTTCTTAACAGTTGGAAGGCTACAAGAAAGACTGGCCTCAGAGACCCCCAATAAACCAAAGGATTCACACAGTATTCAGCTCAAGGATGCTTAGTAACAGACTTGCTCTCTTCAGTTGTGTGGTTTATATAGCATATGTACCTTGTAGGGTGCCAATGCAGCAGAGTCAGGGTACCTTCAAGCTTCCAAGATAGCACTCTTCATACTGGTCTCTTTGGCAGGTTGACAAAGTGCTTCTTTCCCAGGTAAATACATAAGCATTCCTAAAGGAGTGGGAACAAGAGTACTAACCCTATCTACAACAGACCTCAGGAAAATTAACTTCTCTCCAAAGGATGCAACATACAAGGGTGGGGGATGGAGGTGTAGAAGACTCACTGTCCTTTTCTGCCTCAGAGACAATGATCTCTGGGTCCTCACAGAAGCTTGAGAGAGAGGGAGTACCATGCTCACATTACTTCCTGATGTAAGACCACTTCCAATCTTAAGGAAGTGAATTGGTTGACGTAAGGACAATTCTTTTGACTATTCCAAAGAAAATGTAGGTTAGCACTAAGGGATACCCAATTTTGTGAAAAATTGAATTAGGCTCCTAGAAATAAAGGTCTGCAGCTTAGAGATTCTGTGTGCAGAAATAACCAGAAAGAAAAGCATCCTTCAGGATACAAATGTCAGCACCATCTGTTAGCCAGAAAATTAAATTCCTGAAAAGGACCAGGGTTCTTCAAAACAGGAAGAGCATAGCCCACCAAAAAAGCTGCTTGACAAGCTTGTGCTGAGTCATGGCTCTTCCCTGCATAATGATATGAAGTACTGAAATGGGAAAAGATGCATATAGGCTGTGAAATAAGTAGACCACAGTAAAATAGATGCCTAAAGTAGCCGATCACCACCTATAAATTAAACAAACAAGGCAGTACAGAAAATTTTACACCACAAACAGAATGAACCTCCTCCACTTCAGCAATTTACTTATTTATTGTTACATGAAGTCCAAGTGGATAGACCCTATTTGCTGTGGATGAGAGGGTAGAAATGTATCAAAACAACCGCTACACAACAGAAGCAACAATCAAATTTAAACATCTGTGTACAAGGCCTAGAAGAAAAAAAAAATAGTGCATGATAAAAGGAACAAAAACAGCATGCAAACAGCATAGAACATAAAATCAGCAATCAAAAGCACTGCACTTCTAAAAGAAGATACAGAAAGTATACTGGAGAATGCTGAAAGAAATGTTAAAAGGGAAAGGAAAAAGGATGGAGGAAGGTCTATTAGTATGTGAAAAAGACAGTGGCAATATAGCACGCAGTATGGCAGAGATGTGGGGGGGGGGGGTTGAAAGATCAGTAATCGTGTAATAAGAGAAGGAGAAGGAATGGTATGAAGGAAAAAAATGAGAATATGAGACTAAACATATGGCTAACAATAGAAAGCAGATATAGTAATCAAGAGACAATACAAGACAGGTAGGGGAAAAGGAGTGCTGTCTATGAGAAGACAATAGCTGAATGGATTTAGCTGAAAGTGGAGTGTAAGATCCAGGCCACCACCAATAAATTATAGTAATTTAAAGATCTTGTACAAAGGTTTGTAGTTAAACTGCTTTTACATAAAAGACCATTTACAGCCATCAAGCTTGTATTATTTTTTTTTTTTTACAAGTGATTTTTGTAAGGTTTACTTTACAAATCACCCTTTTAAAACTCCAGCTGATTGTAGAAGCTTAAGAGAGAGACACCTCCCAATGGCGTGCAGTAATATTAATGTTCCACCAGACATAACTGTATTATTGTTGGGACAATTTGTAAATGGGCTAATGAAATGTGTTGTTTGTCTTTTCGGCTTTTCCCGGTTAGAGGTCGCCACAGCGGAACTCCGGTCCGCTAATTATTGCCAGTCGATTTTTATGGTGCCGAGTTGGCAGCCCGACGCCCAACCTTCAGCGAAGGCACACCCATTAAACGCATGTCTTTCGGAGGCCACTTGACCACGGGAAGGACATGCAGACTCCACACAGAAGACACTCCAGCCGTGAATCGAACAGGAGAACCTCTTGCTGTGAGGTAACAACGCTACCGCTGTACCACCACGGCTTGGGCTAATGAAATGTGTAAATAATTATAAAGCACAATTTGGCCATCGCGTGTGTGCGAGCGAGTGTGTTTTTCTGTGTGTGCCTGTGTTTATGTGCATGCCTACCTGCCTGCCAAATCAAAATTATGTTGATCAAGCTTCATTTACTAATGGTAAGACTGTACTAGCAGGCAATGGGCCGACAGCAAGGTGGTGAAATTTTGGGAAGTCTTCTGTAACTGTTCAAAAGTAAAGCTCATTTGGGTGTGCAAGTGTTGGTCATAACCAGAGGCAATAGCATACACCTTCTGAATGCTGTTAAGGCCAACTATCCTTTTTATACTACCCAAACCATCACCTACCCTTACTGTCACTATTAACTATTGGCTTTGTCTATGATTATAAAACCCAACTGTCACACATTCATGAGCCACATCACTGGCACCAATTAAACTGTGTGCATGACAATGACACCCACATGTAGTTACGTTCTTATTTAGACCTACTGCATTTTAAAAAGGGCTTATTTTAGGAATCCTGATTTCATAAACATATGGTTCAATGACCCATCTTGTATTCCACAAATACTTGGTTACAACTATTTTCACTCAACCCAACTCAACAAACAAGAAGGTGGTATACTATTTTTTAGAAGTTCATTCTTGTAAAGTACGTTTGTAGAAATAACTTGAGGACATTAAATACTCCACACCCAGGTTACAATACCCATAACAAACTATAGCTATAGTTTTATAAAATTATATACCCCCATGTCATCTCAAAAACATGATTACTTCCTCGATAAATTTGTACCCTTCCCCGTAATAGAAAAGTCTTTTGTACTCAGTAACCTAAAATTATTCCAGCATTAAAGTCGAACTACACTCCAACCAATAATCAGGTATAAAAACTAACAAACATCTTAAATTTTATTAGTTTTGAACATGCATAGTAAAAATCCCAACAAGGGGAAGAACACATTAGATATCTTTAAAGACACTCCTGTCAGCTGTGCAAAGCTAAACGTTGTTCCACTCCCTTTCACACTCACTATAATGTTGTAATGTTTCTCATATATGCCAAACCTTACCTATCTATCCTATTAAAAAGGGACAATCGTTAATGATTTTTCAAATGGTAACTATGGTACTCTGAAGAGCCACTATTCATCAAGAAGTTGGAACTTCATATCAGGCCCTTACAGACAACCAACTGGTGAATCGTTTAACGGCCTCTACAACACTTTAAAACAACTGCATTGCTAAAGCAAACCCCATAAGGCCTTAAAAAGCAGAAAAGTCTTCAATAAGATCTTAATACTCTAAAGTAGTTATGAACTAAGCAATCTATTAAAATGAAATAAAAGAACATACACAGCCTGCAGTCTTTATTCAAAACAACACAGCAAAGCCAAGATCAATTCCATTTAAAAAGAACCAACCAGAACAATCAAAAGAAACAAAGTTTCATTTGCAGTAAAATTTGACAGCAAGGTCTTATATAACAATATCCAAAAAATGAAGGGGAAGAAACAAGAATGCAGTGTGCTACAGCAAACTGGCATTACCATGACATAGTCAGTAAACAGCAACAAAATAGCCTACTGATATGGAGCAAATTTGATACCACAAAAGGGGAACCCAGTTCTCTTTACCTCCCTGCATCACAATTACATCTGAAATTACATCCGAAATGTCACCTCTGCCCTCAGTAAGATCAAAATTACCAATTCCAAGGAATAAATAACATACCAAGAAGACTAATTTGTGCAGGTAAAAATAGCCTAACATATACCATTAGGGACATTCTTAACAGAAAATTAAAAACTGTCTGTGTTCCTGATTGAAATCACAGAAGCCTGTTTCCAGCTATCAACAAGAGAAGCAATTGCACAGATTTGAAAATTATAATCTGATCGGCTTCACAAGCATATTGTGGGGGTAATGGAGAGACCGAATAAATCAAAGCAGTTATTCAGACAAAAAAAAAAAAAAAACTAATTCACCATTACCTAACCCTGCAAGGTTTTTGTCAAACATAGCTTTTATATGGACTGAAACTAAATATGAAAAAATGCATTATTGTATCCTTTGGGAAGTTATCTATCCCAGGGAGCTACCACATTAAATAGTACAACCCTAAGAGCTGATCCATTTGCTGGGGATTTGGAAACTTATGTGGACAGTGACCTAACTTTTGACCAACATGTGTCCATCGTTATAAGAAAGCCCTTCTATATTACACAGCTTATATACAAAGGGATTGTGTCTAGATCTAGAGATGTCATGGTCCCTCTTTACTCAGCCCTCATTAGGCCAATCATTTAATATAATGCCCCCTTTGGCACGCATCTGTCCAACTGCGTGCAACTGAACGCCCAACAGAGATACCTTACTGAAAGGATACAAGGCCTAAACAATATGTTCTACATGGACTGACTCAAAGCCCTGTCACTATACTCTGTATCCTGCAGACTGCTAACAGGTGACCTTTGTCTAGCATACAAGGCATCCTCTGACTCAATACTGATGGATTTCCTGCACATTAGCAAGTCAAATGGCAACAGAAATACTCAGTCTAGAGATATAAACCTCTTCTGCAACATCCATAGAATGGCTTGGAGGAACAGATATATCTTGGAGGGTACTGCTGCTTTGGAACAGACTCACCATCCACATAAAACAAAGTTCATCTTGGTCCATATTCAAGCACAACATGGATGTATGAAGAGACAACAGAAAGTTTACCCCAGGACTCCCACCTCTACTACTATTGAACAGAGGCAGTTCCTAAAGGCTTTACTGCATGCATGGGTCACCTCAAATTATCTATGGTAGGATCCCAGTTATTCTCATTAGGAGTAATATGCAATTATCAAATATCAGATGGGTGAGGTTAATCTCTAACCAAATGGGATACATTAATTCGAGCACAAAAAGGGAAACTGGTTAGGTTTAAAAAGGTCCTCAAGAGCAGCTAGCCCAGTACTTGCCTACGGTCATCCTGGATTACGGTTTGTCTATACAGCCTGTCTCAATCTGACCAAAGCATTTGACACCATACTCCATAACAGAATCATGCGTGAACTTATGAATCTTAAGGCAACTGAAGCTGCAGAAACATGGCTCCACATTTGGCTGTACAGTCACATGCAACAAATAAGAACAGCGGGACTACTACCATCACCATACCCTACACGAGTACAATATTTCAAGACTTAGCCCTGAAGCCAGTCCTTTCTTACATGTCTGGTTCAACAAATATTCAAATACTGCAAAATTGGGTGCATTGCCTTCAAACTAGTTGATACTTCTTCCCTCCAAAAACAGCAGTTAATATTACACATTAAAGGTGCATTCAAAAAAGCCTTGCATTCAGTGTCAAGAAATTAAGCATTCTGCATTGGCAACCATCCCCCACCAGCTTTATGCATCACTAATGGGCAATACTAAAAGTCAGGACAACAGTAAAAGACCATGTAGTCCTTGTAGATGGTGACCTTTCATTAGACATCTATACAGCCACTGCCATACACAAAGGTTAGGGAGGAGTTGCCTACCTAATTTGCCCATGGGTTGACAGTCATGTCAAAGTAGCGATTCCCCCCATACAGCTCTTACTGGACTACTTATAAAACAGTTTACTGTAATCTGTAACCTATTCACACATCATCTGTTGCAACTGGAATAAGTACAAAAATTACTCAAAAACAGAACACAAGGATGTTAAGACTTGCCTTACACTGAAATACTACAGCAACTCTCTCTCTATTCTCTGTATCTTATCTTGTTAAACGAAGATATGTGCCTGTCTTGCAAAGCATTAAAGTACAACTTACTCTTTGAAATCCTGTGTTCAGAATAACCCTTGTGATATGAACACAAGATAAAAAAAAAAAAGAAAACTAACCACACCATTAAAGATGACAGCTTCACATATCAAAGACGTCTTTGCCTATGGAATAAACTCTCCCTCTCAGTTAAGCTCAGTCCATCGATACATCCCTTCAAGAAAGAACCAGAAGACTACACGGGCACTAGCAAGTTCCAACACTGTTTCCAGGGCATCAAGCTCTTCAATGTCAACAGACCTTGAGCTTGTTCACCAAATCTGTGAATCTATTTTGGTTGAAAGTTTGTTCCAGAGTCTGGCCAAGTAAACAGACTTAAGGAAGCCACCAATGTTGCTGCCAGACATTTTAGGTTTGATTACCTATTAGGATTGTAACATCAAAATCACACTTTTAAAACTCCATCTGATTGTGGAAGTTTAAGAGTAAAGACCGATGGATAATTATAGTGTAGACATCTGTCAGAGGAATACAAACTGTGGTGTACCATTTTTAATTTGGTACAGCTGACAAAATAAGAACGCTCTATGTAGAGCCAGATCTGGTGGCACAGAGCTCTAAAGCTTTGACTACAGCACAAGTGACCCATGTTTGAGCACTTAACAGATCTGTCAGAGGAGGATATGTAAGCCCTTGGATGAGGAGTAGCACACTGGTCTGGGGGCAGGTGTACGGACTGCATAGCCAAGATATGGTGGCAGCCTTCATAAAGCAAATGCACAGGAGAATGCAGGGCATAGCTGCCCCCCATGATGACAGGGGATGCATATACCCCTACCCAGTGCTGGGGTTAGACCATTATAAAACTAACCCCAGCACTGGCTAGGGGTATAGGCATACCCCTGTATTATACCAGATCCCTAGTATGAAAGAATGAATTGTCAGAGTCTGGTTGGGGGAATGCTTGACAGCTGGCAAACATGGATGTAAAAAGAACTATTACAAAAGTTCTAGCAAGTTAACTTTCATGAAGCAAGCCTAAGTCACAGCAAATGTAATGACTTCACTACAGGTCTGTCCAGACTTAAAGTCTTGAGTACAAAAAAAAAATTTTCATCAGAAAGGAGCTTACACATGGAAGGCTTTATGGCAGAAATGCATACTGCAAGCCTTGACTGTAAGGTAGAGTTTTCATTTTTTTTTTAAATAATGTCAATTTTAAGACCGAATTTTACATTTTTGGTTGGTTAAAACACCAAGTATTTAAGCATTGCTTATGACCTTAACAGGGAGTTCCACCAGATGACAGAATGTTGAAATCAGAGGATATATTTGAGCCTGGTTTGCTGCAGAACAATAGTATGGCTTTGTTTTGTTTGCATTATGCAAAAGTCCAAAGGCAGTTCGCTACTTCAATATGTTGTTAAATGAAAAAGGATTATGTCGAGTAAAAAAGGTTGAATTAATGGCAGTCTGAACAAAATGCACTGATTGAAAAAATTGTCTTTTGACAAAAATGTGAAAAGTAAGGATACAAGTACTTACCCTTGAGGCACTCCAACATCAAATTCTGCTGCAAAAAAGCATTAAGCCAGCACACAGTTCTTGTATGGTTACATAAGTAGCTAATGAATCACTTCAAAGAGGTTAGCTCTAATTCTAAGATCTGTAGGGCAAGTAAGTAGTGAAGGGTGGCCAATCATAACAAATTTGATGAGTTTAAATAAAGACAGCCAATGGGTATTCAGGTGTTCACACTATTCTGGAGGGTGTCAGTGAAAGCTACTAAAGCTGTCTTTATGTTCTGACCTGAACAAAGGCTATGTTGGATTATAGAGAGAATATTATGCTCAGTTAGGAAAGGCGTGATTTGCTTATAGACGTGAGTACATTTTGGGGCTGGAAAGCTTTCTGTTTACTTTTGATCACTTTTGTGATTCTTGCTTTCATAGAGACAGTTGTTCCCCCAACCAATAAGACTGACTTCCTTGGCTTCTAATAGGCAAGGTTCCTTTATTGCCAAGGACCTACGGGCTTGAAAAACAAAGCCCTGACAGACACCAAGGGACAACAAGGTTGGGTCTTGTCCACCATCAACCTCCCCTTGCCTTGCAGATCAAAAAACAAACCTGGGGAGGATGACACCGACACAGAAAAAAGATCCATCTCTGTATACCCAAATCTAGAAGAATGTGATCACACAGATCTCCTGAATGACGGACCCACCAGACAGCTTTCACCACTGTATTATACCAGGTCTAGAACAGGGCTGGAACTGTAGCTGAGGACTCTGCCAGTATGTTCACTTCTCTAGGATAACAACAGCAGTTGGAGAGTTGACCATATGTCAAACCAGCGTTGCTTCTCAGCACAGGAGATACAAATATGACACCTTGTTTGTTCATATACCACATCACAACCTAGTTGTGTGATCAAAGAAGGGGACTCTAGTCTAAATTCTCTTTTCAGAGATTGAGAGAGTCAAAGAATTCTGTACTTGCCCCAATCACATTTATGTGAAGCCCATTTTCATAGCAGTTCCATTTCCCTGCAACAGTGGGAAGCCAGGCAGGCATTATCAAAGAAGAACACATTATCCAGGAATGCAAGAAGTAATCACACAAGGAGATTTACGAGTTAGATCCACTACTCCAAAGACTTGTGACAAAAGTATATCACTAGTGAAAGTTCAAGGAGGATGTGACTGGCACTTCAACATCCAATAGATGGATGATCAAGACTATGAAAGCAGTGGCCATCATGTGGTCAAGGATGTGTACCTATATTTCCTTCCTTCTTTGAACACTTATCCAGGCTGCCAATGTCACGACTTCCTGAACCCCAACTCTGAAGGAAACTACAGTTGTGCAAGATCTTACCACCATAATGATATATGTCCTTTTCTTCACTGTTGCAGTAATCTTTACAAAAGGGATACCCTGCCAAGGACAGCCTAATATCCTGCCAATATACCAAAGCCTTTAGGTTGCTTTAAGGTATGCAGTATGTAACATGTATGCTTCCTGCATACAGCGTAGGGCATAAAGGTGACATCCGGATATACCATCCTCAGAACTGAGAGCCCCAGTAGGAACACCAGTCCAAGGAAAATAGGTAATCTGTACATCCAGAAAAGAACCAGGGAAAGGAGGGAGTAAGTGAATACTGCAATAGTGAAGAGGAGGACATCTACCAGCCATTATGGCAAGATATTACACAACTGCATTATGTCCTTCCATTTCACTGCTGCAGCATTCTTTACAATAGGGAGAGTGCCAAAGCTCAGAAAGAAGAAAAGGAGGAGGATAGACTAGCAGAGCTCTCCAAGAACCCATTGAGAATGGCTCTAGCAAAGCCATCTCTAGTTCAGGAAATCACATCCAACTTATAGTACTTGCTAAAAATGCATGCATAGAAGACCAGGTAGCTGCCTCAAGAATAGAGGCATTATCCAAACCCATGAAAAAATCACCAAAAAAAAGCCAGAGCCCTAGAAGAATGAGCTTTAACAGAAGAAGAAACACTCTTGCATGGAAGGCATAACAAAGAAATGGCTTTAGAAATTCAAGACAGTTTGTTTGGAAACAGCCAAGCCTAAGGATCTAGGATGAAATGAAGAACAGCTCTTATCTAAATAAAATATGGCTGTCTATGCACATCCAAAGTATGCAACATTTTCTCACTAGCAGCAGACTGCAGAGAAGGGAAAAATGTGGGCAAATGAATAGACTGATTAATAGACAACTCATTCACCACTTTGGGGATAAAAGAAGGTTAGTATGAAGGGACACCCTGCTCTTAGGGAAACTTAAAAAACAAAAAAGAGAGAACAAGCCATAAGCAAGGGTCAACAAAATGTGGGCAAATGAATAGGCTGATTAATAGACAACTCATTCACCACTTTGGGGATAAAAGAAGGTTAGTATGAAGGGACACCATGCTCTGAGGGAAATTTAAAAAACAAAAAAGAGAGAACAAGCCATAAGCAAGGGTCAACAAAAGTACAGTCTTACAAGAACACCATGAAAAACTTCTCCAAAGCTAACTTTGGGCTCCTAAAAAACAAACAAGAGGTGGCTAACTTCACAGCACCCATGCAAATGGAGAATAGTTGCATGACCGCCGAATCATACACCAATGCACTGTACGAACACCTACACAAATGCATGGATCTCACCATACCCAACAGAACCAAGATGCTCGCCTCCAAAAAAAGGAGGCCAATCTGGTGGTCCCCTGCCATACCAAAATTCTAAAACAGAAGGAGGAAACTGATGCGGAATAAGGTAAAGTCCCAAGACTGGAAAAACTCCCTTATCAGCCTCAAGAAAAAGTTGAGATCCATCATCAAAATCCTTTAAAGCTTGCTATGAAAACAGAATTGCAGCAGATAGTAATGACAACCACAAGGCCTTCTGTCTATGTTATGTAAAGAATCTTCATGCCAATACCCCGATTTGCTCTGAGCTACTGCACAATGGTATTGCCTATACCGAGGCAACAGATATTGCCAATATACTGGTAGACAGATTCAGTGCCAACCTTACCCCTCTCTCCCCCCAAAGGTCAAATCACAATACCAGTAGATCGCCAGGCACCCAGTATTACTGCTGCATAGGTTAAAACAGCAAAGTCTAAGGCTAAGAATACAGCTTTTATGGGACCTGACAATATCCCTGGCTGTGTTCTACATGAACTATAGAGTGAACTGGCACCTGACCTGTGTGCCCTGTTCAATCACAGCCTCACCTCAGGCTTTTTTCCTACCAAATGGCACACTGCTACAGTCATCCCTCTCCACAAAGGAGGAGAGACTACAGACCCTAGGAACTACTCGCCCCATTAGCCTGATGAGTCTGATATGCAAAGCTATGGAAAGCATAATCATGGACCTAATAAACAAGGATATAGGGAATCTTCAAACTCTGGATCCTACACAGTTTGGTTTTGTGAAGGGTAGATCATGCCTGCTCAACTTGGTCGACTTCTTTGAGTCAGTCACCAGAGCTGGGGATGAAGGCAAGGTGGTTCATACAGCCTACCGTGATCTGGCCAAGGTCTTTGATACCATTCCCCACTCTGGAATCATAGAATAACTCACTAAACTAGGCCTCAACTCCTATATCACTAGGTGGGTTGAAAACTGGCTCACAGATAGAACCCATAGTGTTAAAGTAGCTGACTTCAAGTCAGACTGCAAACCAGTCACAAGTAGAGTCCCACAGGTTTCGATACTGTGTCCTCTCCTGTTTGGTGTCTACTTCTCTGAAGTCCAGGCAGTGGCGGCTGGTGACAAAAATCAGGGGGGGGCAGGCTGCAGGCTGGAATGGCTGTCAGGGAAGGGGGTGTGGTCAGCCATAAAGGGGGGGAGGAGCTAAACCACAAAATATTTCAATGCATTGGCTGCTATCTAGATGAAACAAAAGGTTGTGAGGCATGAAAAATAACTGGAAACAAAAGTTGTGAGAGGCATGAAAAAAATTACTTTTAAATACATTACTGGAATGGGAAAACATGATAAAAGTAAAAATGAAAAGCAAACAAGAAACAAGCTCAAGATACATTGCACATGATTGGCATTCTGTTTAGTTTACGGGTAAAGCCTGTAGAGATGACTTTCAATGTTGGCAATTCTTTAACAGTATGCTTATTAAAGCTTACTTGCATCTTACGATGTCAGACTTACCTTATGGTCATTAAGCCACTGTAGTACTTATGCAGTGTGTCCTCCATCCAAAGGTAGATACAACTACTCCTTGCCTTGCTTGGACACATCCAGAGTCACTACATGGGAGAGGGGGAAACAAGCATGTCACAATTTGAAATCTCTCTCTCTGACTGTGATGGCCCTGACACACTTGTCATGTCTCTCTCAACTTCAAGAGAAAAAGAAAAAGCCACACAACAAAGCCACACACAGAAGGGACAAAAACACAACATATTTTTTAATTTTAAATATTGCTCTAATAAGAAAGATAATAGAATAGGTCTTGCATTAGTATGAATTTTCTGAAGGGTATAAAATCTGAAACTCAAATGTCTGTCATTTAAATAAAAGAATCTACATGCATTTCAAGTAATCTATAACTTTGATTATTACAGTTATTTCTTAATTGTAAACCCTCCATGTTTCTCCAAAAAAATTGCTTTTCGAGGGATTATTAGGGAAGGGAAGATTTTTGATTGAAATTGGGGACAGTTTGAGGTTGCTAGGTTGGCTTTCTATGCCTAGCAATTTATTTGCATGTACCTCTCAACCTGTTAATGCAGTAAATCTGAACAAGGCCAAATATATATAAACAGTACTAAAAATTGCTCTTGTATAAATTGAGACAGTTGATAGAACGGCTCTTACTTTAACATGCATTTTATGAAGGTTATGAAGTCTGAAACTTATTATTTAGTGACTTCTGGCAAATCATTTAGGAATTAAAACTACAAATTTTATGAACAACAAACCAAAAATAAGAAGCAAAAATCTATTCATTCTTTGAAAATCTGGACAGTTGGGAGGTATAGTTCAGCTGGGCCTGTCTGAGTTTGCTGGCCTTCCCCCCCCCCTGGCAAGATAATGGTTGAACTGGTGCCTCTGCAGCCATTCCAATTAACCATTACTTGGCTATTTCACTCCATTTACCATAAACACTAATGTGCATACTGCTTTACTTCAATGATTGGACTTCATTTGAAAGTTTTATTTTGTATTTTACAGCACAAACATTAAGTCATCTGTTAAACAAAGCAATGCAGTCTCACAATGAAAACTTAGCATTAAAACTTCTGTTCCCTTGAAACTCACATTCATTGAAACAGCATTGAAACCCACATTCAAAGAAAATACATTTTGCCAGTGGCAGATAAAGATTAATTTTGGGCTGTTTTCGAATCATAGGCCCCTTGCATATGAAACATACATGTGCTCTTTGATACACCTTCCTCATTGTACTAAAAATTATATTCCTTGTACAATACAGTACACTTGTTAGAGGGTGTTTTAAATTTGTTTTGAACATTTTTCCAGTAAGCAATGAAACAAAACATATGCACCCATAATGGCAAAACTGCCCAGTTGAGAACATTTATCATAAAAAGTCTACTCAGACTTCCACAGTCCACCATTATTAGTAAATATACACAATTCTACAGTCCACCATTATTAGTAAATATGCACAATTCCACAGTCCACCATTATTAGTAAATATGCACAATTCCACAGTCCACCATTATTAGTAAATATGCACAATTCTACAGTCCACCATTATCAGTAAATATGGAATACAGTCCCAAAAATAGGGACAAATTTAAAATATTCATCTTATAAACTTAGAAAATTGCTAGAAAAAAGGTTGTGCTACTATGTATTCTGAAGAACATGAAGTTTGAAATTCAAATGGTCAATTTTACTGCGGACAGAACAAAACAATTTTCAGCAGAGGGATTAATACTGCAGACACGTCTTTGTAAAATGGCAGGGCATCAGAGCAAATCCACACAAACACAGAGAGGAGATGCAGACTCCACACAGAAGCCACCCCAACCAAGAATCAAACCAGAAAACCTATAGCTGTGAGGCAACAATACTACCACTGCACCATCAAATCTGCAAGGAATTAAACATTCAGAAACCTGAAGTCTGAAATTCAAATGCCTGTCAATTTTACTGCGGACAGAACAAAACAATTTTCAGCAGAGACGAGGGGATTTACTGCAGCAGACACGTTTGTAAAATGGCAGGGCATCAGAGCAAATCCACACAAACACAGAGAGGAGATGCAGACTCACACAGAAGCCACCCCAACCAAGAATCAAACCAGAAAACCTATAGCTGTGAGGCAACAATACTACCACTGCACCATCAAATCTGCAAGGAATTAAACATTCAGAAACCTGAAGTCTGAAATTCAAATGCCTGTCAATTTTAGACAGAACAAAACAATTTTCAGGGGATTAATATCAGAGCAAATCCACACAAACACAGAGAGGAGATGCAGACTCACAGAAGCCACCCCAACCAAGAATCAAACCAGAAAACCTATAGCTGTGAGGCAACAATACTACCACTGCACCATCAAATCTGCAAGGAATTAAACATTCAGAAACCTGAAGTCTGAAATTCAAATGCCTGTCAATTTTACTGCGGACAGAACAAAACAATTTTCAGGGATTAATACTGCAGACACGTCTTTGTAAAATGGCAGGGCATCCACAGAAGCCACCCCAACCAAGAATCAAACCAGAAAACCTATAGCTGTGAGGCAACAATACTACACTGCACTGCACAATCAAATCTACAAGGAATTAAACATTCCTGAAGTCTGAAATTCAAATGCCTGTCTTTCAGCAGAGATGCAGGGATTAATACTGCAGACACGCCTTTGTAAAATGGCAGGGCACCAGAGCAAATCCACACAAACACAGGCAGGAGATGCAGACTCCAAACAGAAGCCACCCCAACCAAGAATCAAACCAGAAAACCTATAGCTGTGAGGCAACAATACTACCAATTAAACATTCAGAAACCTGAAGTCTGAAATTCAAATGCCTGTCAATTTTACTGGATTAAAACTGCAGACACGTCTTTGTAAAATGGCAGGGCACCAGAGCAAATCCACACAAACACATGGAGGAGATGCAGACTCCACAGAAGCCACCCCAACCAAGAATCAAACCAGAAAACCCAACAATACTACCACTGCACCATCAAATCAACATTTTTAATCAGGACAGTCTGACTTGGAACAAATAAACAATTTTCAGCAGAGGCCCAGGAAGAAATAATGCAGACATGTCTTTGTAACATGGGAGGGCACAAAAGCAAACCCACACAAACACAGGAGAAGATACAGAAGAACCTACAGCTGTGAGGCAACAATGCTACTACTACACCATCAAATATCAAGCATTGCAACATTTACAAACCACAGATATTATGAGGAACAGATCAGATCAAATATGAGGTAAAATCTGAATTTTTTTACAGTGGTGGGTAGGAACTCAAGTCTTTAACTTTAACATACAGGCATACAGGGTCCAAGCCTGAGGCATTCTACCACCACACCACCACCACCATAAGCACCTGGGGCATTTTCACACACACACACACACACACACACACACACACACACACACACACACACACACACACACACACTCCAGTAAAGCACAAGCACCATACACAAACTCCAGTAAAGCACAAGCACCATACACAAACTCCAGTAAAGCACAAGCACCATACACAAACTCCAGTAAAGCACAAGCACCATACACAAACTCGTAAAACACAAGCACCATACACAAACTCCAGTAAAGCACAAGCACCATACACAAACTCCAGTAAAGCACAAGCACCATACACAAACTCCAGTAAAGCACAAGCACCATACACACACACATTAAATAAAAGCACAAACTCAATAAAAATCTGCTCCTCTTGCAGTCCGGACGCCCTATACTTCCTGGCGGTCTGTGCACTGTAAAGTGTGCACAGGCGTCTCTGTCCTCTCCTATGGGGGGGGCTGCCTTGAGCATGAGCATGCGCCCGAGTCGGGACTCGGTCGTCTATGCATGCCAAGTCCATATTTTAAAAAAAAATTTTTTTTTTTTTTTTTTTTTTTTTTTTTTTTTTTTTTTTTTGAGGGGGCAGCAGTCGGGCCCTGGCTGTATGCCCCCCCTGAGTCCAGGTCAATGCAAAGGGACTCTGGCTGACAAAGTTCGCAGACGATTGCAAGTTGAGAGCTATTATTAACTCCCCAAGTGATGTTGACATCCTACAGAAAGGCCTCACTAAGACCAACAACTGGTGTCAGAACCAATGCCAAAAAATGTGTCGTCATCCCCCTTGGGAAAAACCCGGTTCCCTTGAATTACCACATTGATGGTAGTCCACTGAACACAGAAGGCGTTGGAGATCTTGGAACACAGGTTGGCAGCAACCTCTTTTTTGACCAGCAAACTGCCACTGTGGTCAGAAAGTCCTACGTGGCACATCTAATTACTAAGGGTTTTGCATCCAGGAAGAAAGAGGTCATTGTCTCCCTTTACTCTTTCCTCATTAGGCCAATCATAGAGTACAATGCCCCATTTGGCATGTACCTCACTAGACACCATTAAGAACTGGAGAGGCCACAAAAGTACCTCACAAAGAGGATCCTAAGCCTTAACACTTGTCTTATATGGACAGACTCAAAAAACTCCAACTATTCTCTGTCTCATATCTCCTAATTAGAGGCGATCTCTGCTTGACTTACAAAGCCATGTCTGACCCAGCTCTGTTAGAAATGCTACATCTAAAGAAATCCCAATCCCTCCACATCACATGCTCCAGAGACCTCAACGTCATTACTACAATCAACAGAACATGCTGAAGGGACAGGTTCATAACCCAGAGATTGCCCATGCTCTGGAATAGACTTCCCATACATGTCAAGCAGAGCACCTCACTGGCCCTCTTCAAGGAAAATCTTGAGGAGTGGATGGAAATAGAAAATTCACCCCTGGGATCACTCCAGTGGCTCTACTCGACAGAGGCACTGGGAACTAAGGTCGGGTGGCACTATACCAGGGTAATCCTTTGGGCTAGGCTTGTAAAGGCTCCAGGGCCATTAGCCTAGTACACACCTTTGAACAATACTGTAAGAAAGCTAAAGCTGCAGCCTCAAAAGGAGCTTGGATCAATTTTTCTAAAATAAAATTATGATCGCAGGGAGAAGAACAGGCTTCCTGGGAGGTCTATGAGACACTCCAGTTCAAGTTTTCTAACTCCAGACAGATTTTTAAGTCCTCAAAGGAAAGGGTGAACTGTTCTGTTTCTGACAGCTGTACATCCCCAAAAGTCCAAAAACAAAAAAAATGGCAAACAAAAGGCATTGGACAAAGTAAATTCACTCTGTAAGCTTTTACTAAAAAAATACACAATAAACATTTTTTTACTAAAAGCTTACGGAGTGAATTTACTTTGTCCTCTGCCTTTTGTTTGCCATTTTTTTTGTTTTTTTGGACTTTTGAGAAGTTTGTCTTGTTTGCTTATTTTCTTGGAGCTGTACATTCCCAACACCAGGTCGTCCCCCTGGTTGCTGGTCTGTGTTGCAGCTGTGATTAAGGATGAAATCATTGCCCCTTTAGTCAAGTTGGCATGCACCAGTCCTTTGGCTGGGTGCATCTCAGCAAACTGGTTCCTTGTCAGCTTGCCATAATCCTCTGCTGACATCCTTGCCTGCTCTCTCTCACTGACTAAGGTAACAAAAAGTAAATAAATAAAACTATTGTGATATGAAACTCTGAATGTATACTTTGTGGCTGCTTGTGTGTATACCATTTTAGTGACAACTGCTTACAGCTACAGGAGTTCAATTAATATCCCACCACTGCTCACCAATATGCGAAGTCCCATGCTGGTCCAGTAATCAAGGAGCCTGAATCCTCACCACTGACACTGTAGAGGGACATGCACTTGAAATACAAATGGATACACTCAGTATTTCCTGATGCAGCAGACCCCTGTGTGCTGTTAAGGGAAATTCTGCTTGATACGGAGAGAACACACAGAGCCCAGGGTCCAAATTTCTCTATATCTGTCTCCCTCCAGGTCCCCAATATGACTCCTCAATGGTACAGCTGTAAGGTTAGGTCCTCAGCTGGAGTGTCCAAGTCAGGTCCTCTGGCACCCTCTCTGCAGGACTAGTGGTTTGTGTCCCTGCTCCAAGTAGCTGATACACACACACCTGGGAAAGCCTGGCACAGATTTATCTGCCATGTCCCCTTGCCCACAGTATAAGGTAGTTATCACTGCCACCAGACACTCCACAATCAGCTACTCCAAGGTCCTTAATAAAGGGTGTCCAATTACACTGTGTAATATTAATACTAATACAAATGATAGTATTTGACCAAGACAGCTAGGCCTTCTGGAGTGGCCCACACAGTGTCGCCAAATAAATATAAACACTCTCAAGGTTAAGTACTTTCTAAAAGAACCAGCCACAATAAAAGTTTTAAATACATTTAGCAATAAATAATAAAAAAAGAAAATACTAGATATATCTTTACAGTAAAGCACAAAGTTCAAATCACAGGAAATATTGATGGACCTCATTAACAAGGACACTGGCAACCTCCAAACACTCATTCCCACACAGTTTGGCTTCGGCAAGGGGAGGTCATGTCTGTTAAATATGGTTGAATTCTTTGAGACAGTCACCAAAGCCAAGGATGAGAGGAAGATGGTGCACACCGCCTACCTGCACCTGGCCAAAGCCTTCGACACTACTCCCCACTCGGGCATAATAGATAAACAGTGAACTAGGCATCAATCCGTATGTTACCAGATGGTTAGCAAACTGACTCAGTGATAGAACCCACCTAGTCAAAATAGGAGATGCCACCTCAAGCAGTAGACCTGTAAAAATATGTGTACCCCAGGGATTGGTCTTGGGGCCTCTCTTATTTGGGATATACTTTTCTGAGGTGCAGGCCAAAACCATCCCTTCCCCAAGTGATGTGGACATCCTCCAAGAGGGTCTCACTCAAGCAAATGACTGGTGCCAGAAATATGGCCTCAAGCTGAATACCAAAAAAAAAAATGCATCATCATCCCTTTTGGGAAGAGGGACATCCTCACAAATTACCACATTAACAACAACATCCTAAGTATGCAATCAGTCATGAGGGATCTAGGCACCCAGGTTGATAGCAACCTGACTTTTGACCATCATGTTGCTTCCGTTGTATGGAAAGCTTTCTACATGGCCCACCTCATAAGTAAGGTTATCTCACTCAGGAACAAGGAGGTCATAACATCCCTGTATTCTTCCCTTATAAGGCCCATTATTGAGTACAACGTCCCTTTCGGCATGTACCTCGCAAAACATATGCAGCAGCTGGAGAGATCACAGAGGTTCCTCACCAGGAGAATCCAGGGCCTCAAACATCTACCCTACACAGATAGGCTAAAAGTCCTGTCCCTCTACTCAGTTTCATACAGATTCCCCAGAGGTGACCTCTGTCTCGCATACAAAGAAATCTCAGACCCTGCCTTGATGGGACTACTGGAAAACTGCAAGTCAAGCTCCACTCAAGTAACCCAAACGCGGAACCTCAACCTGGTCTGTGAATCAATAGGACTTGCTGGCGGGACAGATTTGTGTCCCAGAGTACCTCATTATCCCTTTTTAAGTGCAACCTGGATAAATGGATGGGAAACAGAAAATCCACCCATCCACCCATGTCCCTGCTAGACAGGGACATCGGGTGCTGACTTGTCTAAACATGGGCTAAACTCTTGGCTAGGCTTACAAGGGCCTCAGGGCCAATAGTCTAGTAATTTCCTATGATCCTATGATGGACAGACTCATACAAATAAAGAAAAACAAACTATCTCTAAACTAAGCTTCACTGTATTCCTGACTGAATCTTACTATTTCCCAATAACTTACCTGATAGAGAAAAGCACAATGAAATAAGTGAGCAGTCTTTCTAGCCAGATTCCCCAAAACACAATACTCAGACATTGCTCCCTGTAAAATATAATATCCAAGATGGTTTGCAGAATGACCTCATCTGGTCACCTGACTCTAGGTTTTCACAGTATTGCCCTTTGAAGCTCACAGAGGAATTTAGCATAGATGGCCACAATACACATCTAAATGTTTATGGCAGTGCCTGGGACCTCCTCACTTTTTATTCAGCTAATGAACAAAGGCTTCTTCCAGACCAACCATCTCCGGTCATATTCAGCACTGTGGGATGCCGTTTTAATGGTTTAACAGCTCTTTTACATTTCCCTTATTCTTCTTAAAGTAAGCTAGCTGGTTAACCTCTGCTGTCCCAGTATCCTCTATTAAAACATATACATTTAATTCAGTTACAATAATACATGCACATTTATTTTCATTCCAGCAGGGTGCACGGTTGATACATTTTAACACAAGCAAACCTCACAAATACATTTTCAGCACAAGCATCTGTACAAATCAGTTTGATATACAAATGACATAATTAATTTACAAAATCCCAGTTAACTGCGCTGGCACAAGTCATACATCCACTGCCCTACTTCTCCTGGCATGGCTGGCAGTACAAGTATTAGTAGGGCATATAATGCCACAAGAACATATTAATGTCAATTCAAACCGGTTTCGGCTTTGTAGCCTTCATCAGTGAAAAAGCATATTAATCAACAAGTTCTCATGAATATTTATAGAAACCACCAGCCAATAGAAATGTGGTATGGTCCAACCCTAAGGCTGGTTTCTCAATGTGATTAATGAAACCATACACAATTAGTATCACCATCCAAATGATGAAAACATAAATAATATATGAAAGAATCATATAAATGTATGTTATAACCAAAAAAAAACATATCATGGAAATTATATATATAAATAATAATAAACAATAGAAAGTAATTGAAAAAAGAAATGAATATCCATCAACAATGTGCTATCTTATAAATATATAAGATGTAAGAATAGTATACTGTCTAAACACACAGATATTGAAGGAAATGAAAAACTTTTCCCCACCTGTATCGGCAACAATGTTGTCATAAATACAATACTGGAGTATGTAACATATAGCTAAATGCTAGGGGTAATAGCATAGATTGATGAAATATTAGTCCACCAGCTTATCACAATAACAATGGCTTACCAATATATAGCCCAGATTTTACCCAGGCACTTAACGAAATGGTAAACACAACAATATCCTATGGTAATGTAAACAAATAAATAATATACAACATGAACATGAATATTTATTTATCTGGACTAATAGCTAATAAACCAGTAAAGTCCAAACCATACTTAGAAGAAAAACTCTAATAAGTTAATGTTCTTCCCAATCATAGCTCATATACTATGATTCAGGTGATTTAAGCATGTATAATCTCTTGGTCCCAATAGTCTATTAAATTATAGATGATCATTAAGGCCGGGGGGAATAAGGCCCCAAGGTGAATTATCCAATATTTTTCTTTGTGGTTCAAAATGCTATGCCACCCTTGTTGATTGCTCCTGTCTCCAGTTATTTTGTCTATGATCATAAACATAAATTTGGCATTATGATGTTTTAAGGTGTGCCTGTACAGAGTACTACTCTCCTTTCTGTTTTTGATGTCACTTTTGTGTTCACCCATTCTAACCCTGAGTGATCGTGATGTTTGCCCGACATAAAATGCTGAGCATTGACACGTTGCCAGATATATGATCCAACTACTGCTGCAATTCCCAAAAACTCTTAAGATCGTAAACTCTACTGGTGTTGGCACTGGTGAACTGTTTTAATTTACTTACTTGGTTGCAGGATACACAGTGGCCACATGGAAAGGTTCCCAAAAGTTCATCTCCTGATATTGTCAGCTGTTTATGAATGGCACCCCCACTTTCTTTGTGCTTATAGTGTGAGAACAAGGCTCCTAAGGTTTTACCCAGTCCGTAGGAAAATTGACATTTCGGGCCCAAAAGGTTTCTTAATTGGTCGTTTGCTAATAGTATATTCCAGTTGAAATCAAGAATGTTTCTAATGACATTATGATTTCTGCCAAATGTAGTGACAAACCTAAGTGGAGATTCATCACCTGTCGGTTGACGTTTTTTGTACTCTAATAACATATTTCTACCCTGCTTGTCTGACCATATACTAGCTGATATTATGTCAGATATGTGATATCCCCTTTCTAAGAATCTGTTTTGAAGATCCAGTTTACCGACCTCAAAATCCGTTTTAGATGAACTAATATGTTTGATCCTCAAAAATTGAGATTTCAGTATGTTACGGATGGTGTGGCGTGGATGCATACTGGATGCATGGAGCAGGGTATTATATTGTGGATATTTGCTATAGGCTTTGGTGCTCAAAGTGTTGTCATTGTTCCTATAAACCGTAACATCCAAAAAAAAATCAATAATATTGGAATCTTATGCGATTGTAAATACTATTCCCCAAATGTTACTATTCAGATATTCCACAAACTCCTGCAAATATGTAGAATCCACACGCCACACCATCCAACAATAATCGAGGTATCTTCGCCAGATATCAATTTCAACCATGTATATATTATGAAGTGGCTTGTATATCAGGCATTCTTCAAGGTATGCCATAAATAAGTCCGCATATATGGGGGCAAAAGAAGCCCCCATGGCAGTACCTTGAAGTTGCCAATAACACTCCCCTTGAAAATAGAAAACATTCTTGTTAAGCACATGTTCAGCCATACATATAAGCAAAGTATTGAGTCCTGGTGGATATAAATTGGAGTATTCTAACCAATATTGTAGCGCCTGTAGACCTGCCCAGTGGGGTATGCTAGTGTATAATGACTTAACATCCAAGGTGCACATAAGCCAATGTGGTTCAGGTTGTGTATCCTGTATAATTTGAAGGAACTGTGTGGTATCCTGTAACCTAGTCCTAACCAGTGTAAATAATGGTTTGAGATGTTGTGTCAGGAACATGGACAAAGGTTCTGTAAGAGAGCCTATACCTGACACAATAGGTCTTCCAGGTGGTTTTGAAACAGATTTATGTATTTTGGGAAGCAGATACAGAATTTGTTTCTGGGGATCCATCACCATAAGATGTTTAACTGTATTTGTAGTAATGATGCCTTCTTCCTCCGCCAAATTCAAAAATGTATCTATTTCTTTTTTGAAGTTTGAAGTGGGATCAACAGACATGTGCATATAACATTTAGTATCTGATAACCGTTCCAAACTCTCTTTTAAATAGTAGCTCATGTTCAAAACCACAACCGCCCCACCTTTATCTGCTGGTAATATGGCAATATTGTGATTATTTCTCAGTTCTTCTAAAGACATTTTTTCTGAAGTGGAAATATTCTGACCCATAATTTGTGATTCAAAGTGTGGAAAATGTAAATCCCTAAGCACTGATTGTTGGAAAATAGAGACATGTTTATTCATGGGGGGTTGGAATTGAGATTTGCAGAATCTGAAGTCATTAGATCTTTGAGAGGTTTGATCTGAAAAGAATAACTTAAGATTAAGATTACAGCAAAAACTCATAACATCAGACACAATGTTATATTCATTACAAAAAAAGCTTGGTACAAATCCAAGACCTTTATTGAGTAACTTTTCTTGTTCATTAGTCAATATTACATCTGACAAATTTAACACATTTTTGTATTCATGATCAATTATCTCAATAGTGTTTCTATCAATCCCTCTACAGAATCTATTCTGCTTCCCATGTTTAATGTTTGCGGCCACCCCACCACCTTTTTCCACTTCTAAAGGGTGTGCTGAGCTGGACCTTTTATGCATAGGTGACTCCTGGGGCTGGGCACTTTCACTGTCTGTGTAGGAGGATTCCTCCCCCGATGTGCTTGCCAAAAACTTGTCATTAGTTTTGAGGATGGACCTGGGTCTCTTCCTAGTTCTGCCCCTTGTTGCCCCCTGACTAGTATCCATAAATCTGACAGATCTATGTGATTCAAAGGGGCACCCTCTTGGGTAATCTGTAACATCCCTGTTAAACTTTTTGATTTTCCTTTCTTTTGTTTGTTTCTCAAAGTTAGCCAGTTCCTTGGACAGCCTGTTTACTGAGCCTTCATATATAGAAAAGATTCATATTTTTTGCATTCCTCACAGATTGATATAAATTTATCAGAGGTGAAATCAATCATTCTTTCATAGTATGAGGAGAGAATTTTAACAAACATCATAGATGCTTGTTGTAAGGCCAAATTCCATTCTGTGGTTAGTCTCTCTTCAGATCTACTAACCAACGGCTGTAGACGTATTCTAAGACCCCTCGGGGCCATATTCTTATTGATATATGCACAAAATAATTTAAGATGCCAAATGTTGGCTCTGAGATTTTTTAGACCCTTACTAAGGTTGTGAAAAGCCACATCACATCCATCTGATGGATTAGTAACTGAATTATTTGGATTATTGCCTGAGATGTGGTCTATACCAAAGACCCCTATGTCATCTCGATTGGCACATAATCCTTGTAGGATTTTCTCCAAATCCATGGCTAAAGTAGAGTCACCAAGACCAAGGGTAATTGCAATAAATATATTGGGCAAAAAATAAATAGATCAGGCTGTCCAATAAACTGGCAACAAATGATACTCTTTAGATAAACCGGAAATCCAATACAAAACAGGGTGATACACAGATACCACGGGCTGATATACAAAATTAAACTGTTGTCAGGTAAACAGCAAGGAGGCAGGAACAGAAGAGGAAAAAGAACAGACCCACACAAACTGTGCCTAGATATAACACTTATTTTATTGTGCAAAAGCAGCTGATAGTACACAGATGCCAAAAACGAATATACAAAATTAAATTGTTAATCAAGTGACCAGCAATGAGGCAAAACCAAAAAGGGAGCCGGTCCACACTGATTGCACCTAGATATAACTCTTATTTCAGTATACAAAAATAACCAGTAATACACAAATATCACTGAAATTTTCAAATATGCACCTACTTGTAAGCATCAGGTATATAACTTATATATGAAGAACCCTCTGATTTCTATATGTTTACAATAAGGGTATGACCCGATCTAATTGCATACAAACATGATAAACAAATCCAATAATATGTTTTCCCATATATGTACAAGATGTCTAGGTATAATAATATGGCAAAAACCAAAAAAGAACAGCTCAAAGAATTTCCACATACAGTTATAGCACTAATTCCTAATGAAATATCCACTCTACTGTTAGAACACTAATACAATTGTGAGGATTTCACATACAGAATCAACAGGCAGAATCAAAAAATAAGTATAACTATAACAAAATTATTATACATGAGAAAGTGGCAACCTTATTGGTTGTAAATAATAAATAACATGCCTTGTACTTATATTCATATATACACATATGTATATGTATATAGGGATTTTATTGGAATCCTAGGCTTGATAATAATGTATCCACTCTTCGCTAGAACATTAATACAATTGTAATGATTTCACATACAGAGTCAACAGGCAAAATCAAAAAATAAGTATAAATATAACAAAATTATTGTACATGAAAAAATGGCAACCTTGTTTGGTTATGAATAATAAATAACATGCCCTGTGCCTACACTCATATATACACATATAAATATGTGTATGTATATAGGGGTTTGGTTAAAATCCTAAGATTGCTAATATTATAATGCAAAAGTTGAACATATGGGCTTGAAGGTTTGCCACTGAAAAAGATAAAAATTATGACATATTCTCAGGTAGAGATTCCCGGCAGTTTTGCCCGTCACCCATCAATCTTTAACCCATCCAAAAAAAGAATTTGATAGTTTCCATCAATAATAGAATATAATGGGGTGTTGTACCCTTAGATAGACCTGTCCTAAATATCTAAGCCTGTCTGACCATGGAAAAATCAACAAATGACAGTAGATGTATTCCAAATGTCAAATACACATATTTTTCAAATTAACCCCCTGATGTTACGCCAATCACAAACAGGACAATAAGATAAAAAATAGAAAAACTACAGTATAGTTGAGAATACAACAAAACTTTTTGTATAACAAGTCCATGTTCTGTAGAATATCGGAGAAAACTTAGAGTCTCCGCGTTGTTTATATGGCCCCGATGTGTCTTATGTCCAATAAGATATCCCTGCAAGCACAGTACCTGATATAATAGGGCTCCAAAAATCATAATGAATAGTGCTTGAAAGTTACTGTTGATTGATAATCATGTTATATCCAAGAGGCCATCCGTAAAAGCTAAAACTGCGGTTGAAATCATTTGCACTGTTCCAAGAATATAATTTACTGAGAAACTGGTAACCCAAAAGAAATGGTCACCAAGCGTCTTAATGAGACCAAAAAGGTAATGTATTAGTGTTCAAAAACAAAATTTGGATATCCAAGCAGTTCCAAATATGTAGTTCACAAAAAACACAAACGAACCAAAAACATGGCCGCCCAGCGTCTTCTTGAAGATGTGATAGTTATAGTTGTTGCACCAATAAATCCAGCCAACTTGTTCCAATCAAATACATCAAAACTAAACCAAAGAAACAAAGAAGTTAAAAAGACAGACCTCGGATAGTCCATAGAACCACAAGCGCACTGTGATACTGTTTCCAATGCTCCGCAGAATGCCAATGCCACGTGTAGCGGCCCAGTATGTGAATTCCAATTACGAAGCTAAGATATGATAGTTTAAACAAAAAGTATATCCTGGATGATGATATCTCGCCACAAGATGATACCAATAATCTGTGGCATAAATAAAAAGGGGAACAAATCCTCCTGCTCAAACGACAGTAAAAAGCTGCAGCCCATCAGCGAGGTCCAAACCCAACAGTCAAAAAACTAAACGCCTCGCAAGATGGGTATGCTCGGCCAAACCATTAACTGAAAAAACATCAGAGGCCAGCATATGCAGCTTATAGTTCCTTTATTCAAGAATAAGTATTAGTAGGGCATATAATGCCGCAAGAACATACTAATGTCAATTCAAACCCGTTTCGGCTTTGTAGCCTTCATCAGTGAAAAAGCATATTAATCAACAAGTTCTCATGAATATTTATAGAAACCACCAGCCAATAGAAATGTGGTATGGTCCAACCCTAAGGCTGGTTTCTCAATGTGATTAATGAAACCGTACACAACAATTAGTATCACCATCCAAAAGATGAAAACATAAACAATATATGAAAGAATCAAAAAATGTATGTTATAACCAAAAAAAAGCATCATGGAAATTATATATATAAATAATAATAAAGAATAAAAAGTAATTGAAAAAAGAAATGAATATCCATCAACAATGTGCTATCTTATAAATATATAAGATGTAAGAATAGTATACTGTCTAAACACACAGATATTGAAGGCAGTGAAAAACTTTTCCCCACCTGTATCGGCAACAATGTTGTCATAAATACAATACTGGAGTATGTAACATATAGCTAAATGCTAGGGGTAATAGCATAGATTGATGAAATATTAGTCCACCATTCTGTATCTGCTTCCCAAAATACATAAATCTATTTCAAAACCACCTAGAAGACCTATTGTGTCAGGTATAGGCTCTCTTACAGAACCTTTGTCCATGTTCCTGACACAACATCTCAAACCATTACTTACAGTGGTTAGGACTAGGTTACAGGATACCACACAGTTCCTTCAAATTATACAGGATACACAACCTGAACCACATTGGCTTATGTGCACCTTGGATGTTAAGTCGTTATACACTAGCATACCCCACTGGGCAGGTCTACAGGCGCTACAATATTGGTTAGAATACTCCAATTTATATCCACCAGGACTCAATACTTTGCTTACATGTACGGCTGAACATGTGCTTAACAAGAATGTTTTCTATTTTCAAGGGAAGTGTTATTGGCAACTTCAAGGTACTGCCATGGGGGCTTCTTTTGCCCCCATATATGCGGACTTATTTATGGCATACCTTGAAGAATGCCTGATATACAACTCACTTCATAATATATACATGGCTGAAATTGATATCTGGCGAAGATACCTCAATGATTGTTGGATGGTGTGGCGTACGGATTCTACATATTTGCAGGAGTTTGTGGGATATCTGAATAGTAACATATGGGGAATAGTATTTACAATCACATACAATTCCAATATTATTGATTTTCTGGATGTTACAGTTTATAGGAACAATGACAACACTTTGAGCACCAAAGCCTATAGCAAATATCCACAATACCATACCCTGCTCCATGCATCCAGTATGCATCCACGCCACACCATCCGTAACATACCAAAATCTCAATTTTTGAGGATCAAACATATTAGTTCATCTAAAACGGATTTTGAGGTCTCTAAACTGGATCTTCAAAACAGAGTCTTAGAAAGGGGGCATCACATATCTGACATAATATCAGCTAGTATATGGTCAGACAACCAGGACAGAAATATGTTATTAGAGTACAAAAAACGTCAACGGACAGGTGATGAATCTCCACTTAGGTTTGTCACTACATTTGGCAGAAATCATAATGTCATTAGAAACATTCTTGATTCCAACTGGAATATACTACTAGCAAACGACCAATTAAGAAACCTTTTGGGCCCGAAATGTCAATTTTCCTACAGACTGGGTAAAACCTTAGGAGCCTTGTTCTCGCACTATAAGCACAAAGAAAGTGGGGGCGCCATTCATAAACAGCTGACAATGTCGGGAGACAAACTTTTGGGAACCTTTCCATGTGGCCACTGTGTATCCTACAACCAAGTAAGTAAATTAAAACAGTTCACCAGTGCCAACACCAGTAGAGTTTACGATCTTAAGGAGTTTTTGGGAATTGCAGCAGTAGTTGGATCATATATCTGGCAACGTGTCAGTGCTCAGCATTTTATGTCGGGAAAACATCACGATCACTCAGGGTTAGAATGGGTGAACACAAAAGTGACATCAAAAACAGAAAGGAGACTAATGCTCTGTACAGACACACCTTAAAACATCAATGCCAAATTTATGTTTATGATCATAGACAAAATAACTTGAGACAGGAGCAATCAACAAGGGTGGCATAGCATTTTGAACCACAAAGAAAAATATTGGATAATTCACCTTGGGGCCTTATTCCCCCCGGCCTTAATGATCATCTATAATTTAATAGACTATTGGGACCAAGAGATTATACATGCTTAAATCACCTGAATCATAGTATATGAGCTATGATTGGGAAGAACATTAACTTATTAGAGTTTTTCTTCTAAGTATGGTTTGGACTTTATTGGTTTATTAGCTATTAGTCCAGGTAAATAAATATTCATGTTCATGTTGTATATTATTTATTTGTTTACATTACCATAGGCTATTGTTGTGTTTACCATTTCGTTAAGTGCCTGGGTAAAATCTGGGCTATATATTGGTAAGCCATTGTTATTGTGATAAGCTGGTGGACTAATATTTCATCAATCTATGCTATTACCCCTAGCATTTAGCTATATGTTACATACTCCAGTATTGTATTTAAGACAACATTGTTGCCAATACAGGTGGGGAAAAGTTTTTCATTTCCTTCAATATCTGTGTGTTTAGACAGTATACTATTCTTACATCTTGTATATTTATAAGATAGCACATTGTTGATGGATATTCATTTCTTTTTTCAATTACTTTTTATTGTTTATTATTATTTATATATATCATTTCCATGATATGTTTTTTTTTGGTTATAACATACATTTATATGATTCTTTCATATATTGTTTATGTTTTCGTCATTTGGATGGTGATACTAATTGTGTATGGTTTCATTAATCACATTGAGAAACCAGCCTTAGTGTTGGACCATACCACATTTCTATTGGCTGGTGGTTTCTATAAATATTCATGAGAACTTGTTGATTAATATGCTTTTTCACTAATGAAGGCTACAAAGCCGAAACCAGTTTGAATTAACATTAGTATCTTCTTGTGGCATTATATGACCTACTAATACTTATTCTTGAATAAAGGAATTATAAGCTGCATATGCTGGCCTCTGATGTTTTTTCAGTTAATGGTTTGGCCGAGCATACCCATCTTGCGAGGCGTTTAGTTTTTTGACTGATGGCTGGCAGTAACTCTGATCATTAAAACAAAATACGAACTAGACTATGGTAAAGCAGAGTTCTCGTAAAAAGATATATGAACAAAAAAGCAATACGGACTCTACAAACTTTAATCGCAAAGCTTTCAAATCAAATAATCCTTCCTCTGCGGTTTTAACACAGAGGAAGGATTATTTGATCGTAAAACTTTAAGTTTTACAGTGTTCGCAGAGTGCGTATTGCTTTTTAGTACCTCCTATCTTCACAGTCTACTATGACGGACAGCTTTAAGAAATTGTTTAGCTTCAAATCTAGAAGCTAAAGGGGAGATAACAGCAGACAAGCAGAGATCGCTGATAAGTGGGCCTTATCAGAAGAACAATTCAACCCAGCATTGAGCAATACACTTAGATAAGACAGGACCAAAAGAACATTCACAGAAAGTAGATCCAGGTTATGAGAAACACCAAACAGAAGACACCAAATAGAAAATCTCTTCCAGTAGGATTTCCTAGTTGTGGGCTTCATGGCCTTCTACAAGACCCTAAGTATATCCAGGAAAAAAAGGTGTCGGTACAGAATCAAAATCCTATCACCCACAGTGTCAGCTGAAGAGTGGACACGTAAGGATGGAGGACAGACGCCTTGCCCCATGTCAGGAGCTCCACCCTGTGAGGTAACTTATGATGACTGCTCTTGGCTAAATGTAGAAAAAAAAAAAAGGAACCAATGCTGTCTTAGCCAAGAGAGTGTCACCTGCAAGACTTTGGGAGCATCCTGTTGTATTTTGAACAGGACATTTGGAATGAGCGGAAGGGGAGGAAAGGCATAAAGAAACATCCCCTTCCAAGAAAAAGAGAGATCATCCACCTTCCAGACCAGACGACCTGGGACCCTAGCACAAAACAGAGGATGTTTATCTATTCAGAGGGGATGCAAATTCATCTATTTGGAGGAGTACCCCACTGGTGGACAATGTCCAGAAACACATCCCTGTGAAGTATTCACTCATGGGATTGTGTTACGGTCTACTCAGAGAGTCTACCACAAAGTTTGGACCTAAGGGAATATAAACCAGCTGAAGAGTTGCACAGTACTGAATAGCTAGTTCCCACCCTAGTAGATACAACCAGCAAAAGAGGTAAGATCTCATCCCCCTTGCTTGTTGACATACAACATCACTATGGTATTGTCTGTAAACACCTTGGAGAGGCCCTGGGGAGAATACAGTGTGAAAAGCTTAAAGAGCCAGCAGAAGAGCTCTCAATCTCCTTTACAGTGAAGTGGTCTTTCCTTTGAAGTAACCAAGGACCCTGCACCTTTACAGAAAGATGAAGGATGCTCCCCATCCCACATCTGTGAACAGTTCCCGAGAGCGAAGAGGAGGTTGAAAGGGAAGCCCTGGACTGAGAGAGAGTCATCTGCTGAATCCACCACTGAAATTCTAGCTTGAGGCATAGAAGAGAAACTAAAGTCCAGGGGATGAGAATACTGAACCAAACTGACTTTAGAAAACACTGAAGTTTTCTCATGTGGAGTTTGACAAAAGGGAGCATAGGAATGGTGGAGGCCATAAAACTTAGAGCTCTCAGAAACACCATTGCCATGATTAACACCAGAGGAAGAAGGGACTGAAAGAAAGCAATGAGGAGTCATGGCCTTGGGAGGAGGCAGGGATGCCAAATATTGGAATAGCCTGGATCCTGCTCCTGAGAAATATACAATTCTGTGAAGAGTCAGAAAAGACTTTTGGAAATTTATAGTGAACCCCAGGCTTTGCAAAAGGGAAATGGCAAATTGAAGATCCTGTAGTAGAATCTCTGGAGAGGATACTAAAAGCAGGAGATCATTAAAGTAGGGAAATACTTGCATCCCCCTTAGCCTGCAAAAAAGCAATCACAGGAGCAAGGCATTTGGTGAATACCCTTGGGGCACTAGAGAGGTCAAAGGCCAAAGCAGAGAACTGAAAATGCCAAGAAGGAGAGAAAAGTAAAAACTTCCTGAAAGGGGATGAATAGGGATGTAAAGATAAGCATCCTTGAGGTCCAGAGCCAAGCAGCAGAGGGACAACATCCAAAAGGAAGGGCTCTTCAGACAGGTGTTTAAATGAGAGAGGTCTAGAATGGGTCTCCAAGTGTCCTTTTTCCATGGAACCAAAACATTCTGGAGAAAACCCCTTTGGGAAACTAGAACTGCTCGAATTGCTCCCAGAGTCAGAAGATACTGAAACACCCCTGGAAAGAAAGCCAACTGCTCCCCATGTCAGGGGCATTCCTCAGCCCCCTCAGGAAGAGATTTCCAGATCATATAATAACCTACGCGGATAATGGAAAGGATCCAGGAATCCTAAGTAATCTTTACCCAAACTGAAAGAGAAAAAGGAATGTGTCTGAGAACAGGAGAGTCAGATAGCACCTGGTTTGTCAGGAAAAGGAAAATTCTAAACCACAGGAGTCTGGTTAGCTTTAACAGGAGGAGCTCTTTTACCTCCCTTCTTACCCTTGGGAAGAGGGTGCAACTGCCTACGTACAAAGGCCAGCTTCTCATTTATAATTTCTTTGAAACTTAGGCACAGAAGAAACAAGTTTTAGTTCCTGCAAAGTCTTGCCCTTATCTTGAAGAGATTTAAACAAATCCGCCACAGCTGCACCAAATAAGCGTTGGTTATCCAGAGCAGCATCATCAACTTAGCCTTAATATCATCAGGCAAAGGTTGAAAGTGAAGCCAAGAATACCTTCTAATCACAGAACCAAAAGTAGCAGCTCTGGAAGAAGCATCTGCTGCATCATAACTGCACTTCATAAAATGGCGAGCCACCTAAGCAGTCGTCCAACAGGGAGAGAGTAGAAGTTGAGAAGGTCAGAAATTACCTGACAGGCCTAAGAAAGAAGGGCCAAAATGTATTTGGACATAGGGGTCTGATAACTGACAGCTCTAAAGGGCAAGGTAGGCTTGTTGGACGCCACAGACACCACAGAGGGGTCAGCTGAAGGACATATATATATATATATATATATATATATATATATATATATATATATATATATATGAATTTGCAATCCTCAGGCATCCTATAAAGCCCATTAGGTTTTTTTGGGAGCAGGGGGGCTGAGAATCCACAGCCTGAGATGCAGTAGAAAAGGCATCCAGTAAAAGGAGCCAAAACAAGAGGGGCACTAGTAGGTCTGGAGAGTCCATTTGCAGAAGTTCGTAGCACCTCTTCTGCACCTGAGAAACCCGAGCACAATCACATTTAAAAAAACTCCATCACCCTGGAAATCATGTCACCGAAGGAAATCTCCTCAAATGGAATGTCAGGACTAGTGGACGACTCCTCCTCAGAACCATAATCTAAAGGAGAAGGAATCAGGGATGAATAAAGTAAGGGATTCCTCGTCTGAATCCACATCTTCCTCAGAGGAATCTTGTTCCCTAGGCCTTTTTAGAGGAATAAAGGACCAAGGAGGAGCTGGAACAGAAACTCCTAGAGGAGGCTTCAAAAGCCACAGGGGCATTAAACAAACCCTCAGTGAAATTCTGCCATTCACTGTGAGGGTCCTTAGCAGCAGGAAAAATGTGCTTTGTTTTTGGTTTCTTTTTCAAAGGGACATCTGCCCTGTAAAACTTAGAAAGTTCAGAAGTCAGATGACATTCCACAATCGTAGTCAGAACTTCCTCTCAACCAAAACTTGAGGAACACCCCTAGGCCCTTCAGTAATAATTAGCCGCAGTTCCCCCTGAGCACCCATAATGGACACCTGCAAAGCCTCCAGGGACATGCATGAGATCATATCCACGCTGGCTTCTGAAGCGGCCATGGCAGAAGAATCCAACAGAGGAGCAGGGGCAACCCCCTGGCTTTCACTAGCCACTAGAGACATCCGGAATAGGTGGTACAGCAGAAGAATCGGACCTAGACTTCTTGGTCTTCTTCACAGACGGCTGCCTCTCAGAGCGGGAAGTTCCCTCCATAGTGTCTTTGGCTAAAAAATTTAAGATGTTAGTTCTCTAAATACAGGGTCAAATAAGAAAGCCAACTGGGAAGCACCAAGACAAAACAAGCACTGTTCATGGTGGTCTTTATGGGGAATCTATCTCATGTACTGGCATTTACCCTTTCTGGATGACATGAAGGAGGGTAGCCTAATGGTTAAGGTGGGAGGGTAGCCTAATGGTTAAGGTGTTTGCCTTACAAACACAAGGTGCGGGGTTTGAGTCTCACAAGGGATAATTGGCTAGGCTTAAAATGGCTCGCAAGGGCAGTTAGCTTAGTACTAACCTATGAACCTACAAGCAAACAAACAAAAAGAAAAAGATAACAGCAAAAACCCCAACGAGACAGTTACCTGAAATGGCCTGGGAAATCAACAGCTCAAGCATTCAGACTGATAATCAAAAGATGCCATTCAGACTGGGGACAAAGAAGTTCAGAGGATGGTACATCCGGACATCACCTTTATGCCCTACGCTTCACTACTGCTCTACTACAAGCACCTTGGTAAACCCCACTGGAGCAGAGAAGATACCAAACAGCAATACTATCCTATCTTGCTATGTGACATCATGAAATGCATTAGCAGGAGGTGCTTGTGCATTAAAAAGTAGAAAATGTAGCCTGTCAAAACTGTGTCAATCTGTGCATACTAAAAGAAAAAGTCCCAAATGTTATCCATTGTAGAGGGTCTTCAAAGTCAGATAATTTAGATTTCCTCTAGACAGAAAATGACAAATGAACCACTGATGGTTCAGTTCCCACTGCAGAGCCAGACTATTTACATCTACCTGTAAAGATGGTACGCTTTCTTGTAGGTGGCCAGATTGGTATATGGTTGTTTCCTAGCCATATGAAATACATCCTTAGGCACAGAAGCTGAGGGGAAAACACGACTCAGTACTGTACTGACCCAAACAGGCACTACTACATTTCGTTTTGGATAAGCAACGGTGTTCTAGCCACTCAAATGATTCTTCTATCATCATCATCGTCGTCATTCTCGGGATCTCCCAAAAGCAGAGAATGTCACTATCTGGTGGAGTTAACAGATTTGCCGTTGAAATGCATGTTGAATTGGAGGATTTCCAATTCCTTCTTATCCATGTAAAGCAAAGACTTGAGAAGTGACAGCAAAAGCTTGAAGTGTTTGCTACAAGCCCAATTAGCTGGAGGCAGAATTTTAGAAAAACAGGAGACAAAAATGTCAGGCATAGAGGTGTGAGTTGCAGAGCATTTTAAATGGGTTTTGCACCAGTGTGACTGACAAACAGGATGCCTGGGTAGCTGAGCAGGACTTGAGAAGTGACAGCAAAAGTTTGAAGTGTTTGCTACAAGCCCAATTAGCTGGAGGCAGAATTTTAGAAAAACAGGAGACAGAAATGTCAGGCATAGAGGTGCGAGTTGCAGAGCATTTTAAATGGGTTTTGCACCAGTGTGACTGACAAACAGGATGCCTGGGTAGCTGAGCAGGCACCTGTGGGGGTAATGGACTCATCCCATGGTATTCCTGCCTATCTAATCATACTGCTACCTTGTGCACCATTCACCACATGCACACACACACACACACACACACACACACACACACACACACACACACACACACACACACACACACTTCAAACATGCACCATACAGACAGCAAGTTCTTGAACTCTGTCAGTAGTGGTAAAGTGCATGCAAAGACAGAGTCTGGGATAGGTAAAGCACCAGCTTCCAAGGACCCTTACCTATGTCCAGGAAGCATAACAATCTCTCAAGCAGAAGTCTCATGGAAGAACGCCTGGGAACTAGAATTAAAACCCATTCCACCCATGGGAAAACCAGGTACTGATCTTTCTAAACTATAAACACACAGCACTTGCACAACTAAAGTACATCAGATTTTGTCAGTGACAGTTAAATCCTGAGATTTAGTCCTAAAACTAAGTCCTAAAGAGGAGTTTCCTCAATATGTAATCCATATGTTTGGCAGTCTAATGGACAGGAATCCTACAAATGATTTTTCACTGGAGGAAACAAGTCAATGACAAAAGAGCAAGTAAAGTAACTGGTGTTAGTAAGGAAAGCCTTAAACTTTGATATGTGTCTGACTAATGCTACTGAAATACTGATATCTATTACAACTGGGTAAGTGCCCAAAGCAGAAAATGCAAATAGGACAATGTTCTTACATCTAGATCAAATAACTACATAATGTAGTTAATTCAATGCTATTGTTGGTCTTCTGAAAATGACCACTTTCATGAGATGATAGCTAGGCAGCCAATAAGAGACAGGGAAAGCAAGAGGAAAGAATCATAGATTATTGTATTATGCATGCCTTTTAGCTAAGGTGTGGGACACATTCTTGCCTTAACAAGGAGCATCTCCAACTGACACAGTTACAATGTATTTCACTTTGTAGAAGAAATGAAGCAGACTCCCATTGCCAGGACTGATTTTGCAACTCATCTGAGAAATATATATATCAGACAGTAAACACTTATATAGAAATTAAAAACAGGATGACAAAATATTATGACATATTCATGTGTGATAAGCAAAACTATCTAGACAGCAATATGAGTAAAATATTAAATACTAAATAAATAAATTACATAAATACATATACCAGTAGAACACAGACCGAAAAGACTGACCACAGGAAAGCACAACATCCAGGTTTAGCTCTGACCGTGAGCATGGTATGGAACGCCAGACTGTAGTGAGTGCAGAAAGGACAGCATGGTGCTGCATGTTCTAAAGTACCCGCTTCCTGGATAAAACCTACAAAAGACAATAACACAGATTACAAAGCAGAGCCAGTGCCATATAATGTGAAAGCAGTGCTGATGGTTGTTATGACTTCATCTGCAAGGAATTAATTTGTTTTGCATCATATTAGGTTTGTAGTTTTCACTTTTTCAAAATACTACAATGCAGCACATGGTAAAGGAGTTCCAGATTAAAACAAGACTGCCAATTGTGAATGAAAGTCACTGAAGATTCACTTCACAGGCATGTAAGCACATTACTGTTACATCTTTTAACATTTTCATAAACAAAAGGTATGTACTTACAATAACATTAGCTTTGCAAGAATAAGGTCCACTTTTTAGTAACTTCTGGGAGTTATGCCTCAGATGTTAGGGCTGTTTTTCAAACAAAACTTTCCAAGGCTGCAAGAGATCCAACCACTTCATCACACACCATGAAGGCCTCTAGATTCAGTAGGAAAGCACAGGAGAAAAGGTAGAAGACAATAAAAGGCAAAGGAGATAAGGTTAGAAGATGGAGGTTGGAAGGAAGGTGTGACCAAATATGGACGTTCTTCTTACAGAGCTATCAATAAGTACACAACTTCTGTATCTAATAAGAAAAAGGTCCATTTTTGGTAACCTCTAAAACAAAGTTTATAGCTAATCCTCGTGTGTGAAGATTTCTATTGGAGAATGCACTTTACAATGGAGAGCTGGCTAGAAGACATGGACTTGGAAACAAAGTTAGTCTTGTAGTACCATAGGAATGTATTCAGAGAAGACCAAGTTGCCACTGCACAAATATTAGGTGGCATTACGGTATAAAGCTGTGTAGGTAGCTCAATACATGGACAGTGACTGTAGGGTGGGCGAATGCCAGTAGACCTGCCATTTTTCATGACAAAAGGTAAATGGCTAACAATACGGAAAAGGTTACAAAAATTATATACGAGAGAGAAAGAGAGAGAGAAAAAAAGGTATGCTTGTAAACATTTTTGCTCAAGTTTAATTTAGCAAAGGAGACAACAGTTGACCATTCTTTTGTCCTCCCTATGTAAACTTATTCCCCAAGTTATCTGCAGATATCCATACTGTGCAGAATATACTTACTATGCTTAGAATACTCGGGGGAAAAACAGGTAGATTCAAAGATTGACTCAATTTCAATCCTGTGGCAACTTTAGTCATAAAAGGAGAGATTAGTTCTAAGTTTCCAACTTTTCTTATTGGGAAACAAACAAGAAGATTTGACAGCAAGTGCTTGTAGCTCAGAAAATCTTCTAGATGAAATGATGGTCACGTGAAAGACGGTCTTCCATTACAAGAACTTCAATTCAACCGAGTTCAATAGGCAGGCAACTAATATTCACAAGCACAAAATAAATATCCCAGGAGGGATCATGGTCCCAGATAAGACGCCTGATCTGCAAAGTCTCAGATCACAAAGCTTCAAAGGTCTCCGAGGAAACTAAAGTGAAATCTAGACCTGAAAAGTTAGAGATGACTGCCAAATAAAGCATGATGGGGAAATGACAAGACCAGAATCAAGGATTTCAGACAAAAACAAGAAACAGAAAATGGGCAGAAAAGGGATCCATACCCTTGTTAGTTGCCCATGGAGGAAAGTATATTAATCTGTAATGGTGTATCTTTTGGACAGTTGGCCCTTGAGCCGAAGGGATAACAGAAAATGTAGTCTCCAAAAAGCCTGGTCCTCTGGCAGTCATTGGAACCAAAGCAGCCAAGTGATAAGCTTCAGACAATAAAGGTTTCAGTGTCACTTGTTGCTATAAGTAAGACAGCAACATCCTTAAAGGTCAAAGTCTTAAGAGTTTTTTAAATCAAGAAAGGGTGAAGAAGAGAAAACCAATTCTGTCCAAAACATAAGAATGTTATGAGAGAAATATCTTCCTTTGAGAATTATACTTTTCCAGATGAAACCTAAATAAGTAAAAGCATAATAAAAAAAAAAAAAAAAAAAAAAACACTTAGCCAGTGATGAACTAGAATATATCTGGCATGTCCTCAGTACGGTGAGATAAGGACAAAAATAGCTAGGACAATTGTAGTTAGTTGGAGAGACAAACAGGTCACACACTGGAGTCGCTCAATGGTAAGCGCTTTTTGGCGACCATTTTTTAGGCATTAGAAGACTGCAATTCGGTCTGCTAATGAGTTAGCCTTCCTCAAGCTGCCACCACAAGCAAAGTGGCATATTAATTCAGAACTGAAATAAAAGCAGTTCACGGACTCTACTGGCAGCAAACTAGGTTAAGGAACAAACCCAGAAGGTTGAATTGCTGAAAATAAAAAATCAGGATAGCGCTTTTGTTTAAACCATGTTAAACTTCATCAGACAGTTAGTAATTTTGAAATCACTTCCTATATAAGCTTCCTGTAACATTGACTGGTGAATCAACTCATGAATATTAATAAAATTTAAACACTTCCTCTCATGATATAAAACACATTTTAGAAAGCATTTGCCTGCCACTCTATTGCTATCAAGCTAATAGTAAACTGTAAATAGAATTCATATTAACTTCATATATATGTATAGATACACACATATATATATATATATATATATATATATATATATATACACACACACACACACACACACACACACACATACATACACACACACACATACATACACACACACACACACACACACACACACACATAGTAAAAGACTACTAGAACATTTTTATGTAATAACATAATTCTAAAAAGTGTATGTTCTATGCTCAATAAAAACAAACTATACATAGTTCTGAATGACTTCATATCTGATTAAAAACACATTAATTAGGTCAAACAAAGCTCCTCATTAGCACTCTTCAAGAAAAATCTTGATGACTGGATGGGAAATAGGAAACTCACCCCGGGGATCACCTCTGTGGCTCTGCTCGACAGTGGCAAAGGAAAATAATTTTCTTGGGTGGCAAAAGCCAGAGTACCTTTTTGGCTGGGCTTGTATAGGCCCCAGGGCCGATAGCCTAGTACCTACCTATGAACTACACCAATATCAAATGTGCACTCTTTTTTATATATGTAAAAAAAAATGCACATATACATATATATATATATATATATATATATATATATATATATATATATATATATATATATATATATATATTTATTAAGTAGGTTAAATATTGAATAAATATGTAAAATATATATGTATAAAACAGACCATATATGTAGGTTAAAATGCGTTTGTTGAAAACTATATAATATATATATATATATATATATATATATATATATATATATATATATACATAAATACACATACATACATACACACACATATATAAATAAATATGTCAAAATGTGAATAAAAGGCAATACATTTTATTTATTTAGATGTTGCCATCTTAACTAATCCCTTTCAACAGCTTTCAACTTCAACACTGGGGCAATGGATTTGCCTCTAGTTCTTTTATTTCCAAAAGGAGCCCCTATGGCTTGTTGTCTTGTACACACACACAATCTATGGCCATAAAACTGAATTTGTGATCAGAATTGCAATCAATGTGCCTAGCCAAAGTATTATTTAAGTTTTGTATCTTTACAGCATAATCATGCTCATAAATCCTCTGCCAGAATTTTCTCTCCGTTTTGCCAACGTATAAGCACGGGCAGGAAGTGCAAAATGCCATATAGACCACTGCTTTAGAAGAACAAGAATATTTACTGTTCACATAATATTCTCACTGTAAAGGTGTTGGCTACTTGGACCTTATGACACCATGAACATGACCCACACTTAGTCATTCCCAGTCTATTTTGTATTTCGGTTACTTGTTTTGTTTTAAGTAAATCTTTAAGGTTAAGCCCTTTCCTATATATAATCGTGGGTTTATCTCCCATGTATTGTCTCATGCAAGAATCTTCTAGCAATACAGGCCAATTTTTCTCAAAGATGGATCTTTAAGCTTGCTATAGGTAATAACAGTTGCCTTACAGAAATCCGATGGAACCTCTTTTGTTCCACTCGGACAAATATTCTGGGGGTTAGACTCATCAACACCTACTTCTCTGTGGGAATCAGTTAGTTCTAAAGTTGTATGCTACTTGTCCAATATTGGTTTGAAATGGCCATTCAGTCTCTTTGTTTTACCCTCTAAACGAAAGCGCTAACCTGATTTTTTATTTTCAGTAAATAAAGGATTTTATGTGACAATTCAACCTTCTGAGTTTGTTCCCTAACCTAGTTTGCTGCCAATGGAGTCCGTGAACTGCTTATGTTTCAGTTCTGAGTTTACACTGGGCAGGATTCACGAAGGCTTACACGGAGTTTAAGAGTAGTGTAAGCCTCCGTGTAAGCCTCCCGATCCAGGAACAGCCCAAACCTCCGTGTAAGAGACAGCTAAAACGTCTGTTACACGGACTGGGAGTGGAAATGCTCAATACCTCAACTGCAGCTGAAAGATATGCAAATCAGGTATTTGAGCGATCCAGGAAGCCCAAAGCAGTCCGTGTAACGGACATTTTAGCTGCAGAAATGTACTCAGCTGACAACTGAGTACATTTCTGCAAAAACGGAGCTATGTCAGCTCCAAATAAAGGGTGCATATGTGTTATCTAGCATGCCAATGGCCAAATATGTGGCCATTGGCATTAAAAAGTGTTGCAAAATTATTTAAAATAACTTTTTTTCGGGATTTTGATGTTTAACTGCAGCGCACACCAGCATAAGCGGGTGCTGCCTAAAAATGAAAACCGAAGCTTATAAGCCCACAATTGTGGGTTTTATGTATTACATGGAATGACAATGCAGGGACTAGCAGACCAAAAACAATATGGCCACCATGTAGTGGTTGCCAAGGGGGGGAAGCTCAGTGTAAGAGATGTAACTAAGCATTACTAGGCAATCCTATGTAAATGAGGGTTACAATACTGAATCACACTGCCACATAGGTAATGAGCACTTTCTGAGTAGTGTAAGAGTTACAGAAGGGGGAGGAATAGAGTAAGAGGTAGGTGACATCACGGGGGGGAAATGATAGAAATAAATGTATCACATTGGAGGGCAGTATAACGTGACAGATGACAGACAGACATCAGGGAGAGAGGTGTGTCCCAACAGAACACTAGGAAAGTCAAGAAATAGATGGTGCACACTATCCCTACACTCAAACTTTCTTGATATACGTGCATGCTCACGTGTGCGCACGTGTAAGGCAGGTTCAACATGTGGGAGCGTGTTGCAAACCGTTTACAACTGTTTGCGCAGGCGTGCACGTGTGTAAGGCAATGTGCGCGCGTTTTACCATGAATCAGCCAAGTCCACACCGTGTAAGGATGTGTGCGCGTGTTTAAGCAACTGTGAGTGTGCTTAAGCTGGTGTGCACATTGCTCCCCCTGAGGAAACAGAGAGGAAACAGGAAACAACCAGAATACAAGGACGCTGCCAGAGGATACTGCTGGAGTTAATTGGTGGAAACAATTGGAAGCAGACAATTACACAGGCAGACTAGAAGCCCAACCCAGAACTTAAAACACTGCAAACAGCAGTGCAGGGTGTTTCTCTCAAGAGATACTGCAAGAAAGGAGTAAGCTATCAGAATTGAAAACTGAAAAAAGCTGAACTCAGAGCAGAAATGCTAGGGGCTGCCATAGCTGTTATAATCAGGCATAGGCAAATTGCTGAGGGTGGTGACAATGCAGATGCTGACAGACAACCCAGAGTGAGGAGAAGGAGGAGAGTATACAGGCCCAGGGTCACCTACCATGGGTTACAGGAGCTGGAGATAGTAGAGTGCTACAGAGTGGACAGAGACCTTCTGCAGCAAATTGTTGAGCTGTGCAGGCCACGTCTCACACACAGAACCAACAGAGGGGGAACCCATCCCAGTGGAAACCAAGGTATGTGTTGGCCTAAGAATACTAGCAACAGGTACCTTCCAGAGACCAACTGGTGATATGATGGGGATATCACAGGCATCAGCCTCCAGGGTACTGCACCAGTTCCTGGATGCCATGTCAGCACATGTCTGTGATCATGTATATTTCCCCAATGCCCGTGAGGTATTGGCCAGCAATATGCGTCTCTTCCAGCAAATAGCGGGATACCATGAGGTACTGGGTGCAATAGACTGCACGCACATACGCATCAAAGCACCAGCCGGTGAGCGGGGTAGAGCCTATATTAACCGCAAGGGATTCCCCTCCATCAACTGCCAGGTCATGTGTGATGCCCAGGGCATAATAATGAATGTGTGTGCTGGCTGCCCTGGGAGCTACCACGATTCCCACATCTGGCATCTGATGCAGCTGTACTAATCATTTGCCAGTGGGGACTTCCCACACGGACACCTAGTGGGGGATGCAGGTTATGCACTTGAGCCGTGGCTGATGACACCCATCAGAAATGCACACACACCCGAACAGGAACGCCATAATGAGGCACACGCACAAACACGTAATGTCATAGAGCGTGTGTTTGGGCTGCTCAAGTCACGGTTCCTGTGTCTGGACACATCTGGTGGAGCCTTGCAGTACACACCAACTACATGTACCCAAATGATCATGATATGTGCTATGCTACATAATATGATCCTGCGGAAACAGCTGCAGCAGGACCAGCATAGGGCTGGGCCAAACATACCCCCACCATTGCCAAGGCCACCACAGGCAGAGGGTGACTCGGAGGAGGAGCAACCTAACCTTGCCCCAGTAGGCAGAAGGAGGCGTGCCCAGTATGCCCTGGCCTTGGCAAAGAGGCAACGCATAGCACATACACTGGCTCAGTAGGAACACTGGGACTGATACCCCCTCCGACTCACTCATATAGTAACAGGGACGCCTAACATGACACAACCTGCTTCCAAACATGTACAGGGAGTGTAGTATGTGCATCCGACAGAGGCAGCCCTGCAGCACCACCTGAGGCATGAATGCCATGTGTTAAGTAATGTAACACCATGTACCATATGCACACCTGAGGACCCTGACTAACATCCACCCTCACCAATCATAAACCACAAAAACACAAACCCACCTTCATAGGTACCACAAGGGATAGGAACCTTTATGTAATGCTACCCAATGCCAGAAGTATAAACAGCAAGATGCGTGCAGTGTAAACGCACACAGTATAGAGAATGTAGATATCAGTGCTGTAATAGAAAACGGGGTCAAAGCCCACATCAGCACCCTAACACTACCAGGTCACACCTCATACAGTGATGTACAGCTGCAAAAACATGGAACAAGCTACAAAACGAGGGTGACTAGCAATAAATGTCATAGATAACCACACCCCCATGTTGGTACCACAACAAGAAGCAACATGGATTAGCCATGGTCAAATACCAATGGCTAAAACTGCCTACTACTATATAGCTTGCTGCAGACCACTGTCCTAATAGCAGGAACTGCACCAGGCCTATGTTGGAATACAGGAAGATATCAAGCCCCCCAAACCACATTATATTGCATGACTGACAATACCTACACATACACCATAGTTTCATAGTTTACTACTAGGCTATCTGCCCTAGTGCATTTATAAGCCTAGCCATAGTGATGTGGCTATTGCCACCCCTTATAGTGGTAATAAGTGTACAGAACAGATTCCGAATATTGTGCCTCTGACTTAGTAGTGACACATCATGACCCCCTGACTTAATCGAATAACTTGACTGTGCCTCTGACTAGTAGTGACACAGGGAGGACCCCCTGGGGTAAACCTACAATCTCACATCCACTTGTCCAGATTTCTCTTGAAGAGAGTCAGTGAGGGACTCTGTCTAACATGAATTTGGATTCTTTGCTAGAGTGTGAAAAGCCTCTGAGTTATGACTCTGTCCCTCCAGCATGTCCTATACATGTATGTGCTGAGGTTCAAATCTTTAGCTCTCATGGTTCTGGTGGATTTGGATTGCTTGCAGTGGAGCATGTCCACCAAATCCTGATTGGACATGGTCTTGTATGTCAGGCATAGGTCACCTGTAAGTAGGTGGTATGCTACTGAATAAAGCTGGATTTCCTTTAGTCTGGAAGCATATGACATGTGTTATAGACCCTTGATCCTCTTGGTAAGGTACTTTTGGGGTCTCTCCAGCTGTTGCAAGTGCTGGGTGAGGTACATACCAAATGGGGCTTTGTATTCAATCATGGGCCTGATAAGGGAGAAGTATAGGGGTACAATGACCTCCTTTGATCTGGATGGAAAACCCTTCATGATAAGGTGGGCAAGATAGAAAGTCTTTCTAACCACTTTGGCAATATGGGTGTCAAGCGAGAGGTCAGTATCTACATGGGTCCCCAGGTGTCTGATTTGTTTTCTGTACTCAGTGGGTTGCTGTCTATGTATTGATTTGTGGGTACTTTGTTCCTCCCAAAGGGATGACTACACATCAGTTGCATTCAGTTTCAGGCCATGATTCCGGCACCAGCTATCTGTCTTTGTGAGGGCATTCTGTAGGATGTGTGTGCCGGCTGATGTATTCACTATGATGCCTAGGTTGCAGTCATCTGCAAACTTTGTCAGCCACAACCCTCCTATGTTTGTTTCACATCTGAAAAGTAAATGCCAAATAAGAGGGGTCCCAGGACAGATCCTTGTGGGACACCACTTGTGACTGGCTTTGAATCTGACAAGGCACCTGCAATGTCGACTTTATGGGTTCTGTTTCTTAGCCATTTTGCAACCTATCCTGTGACATATGGTTTTATATTTCAGCTGTTGAGCTCGTCTATGATGCCTGAGTGGGGTATTGTGTCAAAGGCCTTAGCCAAGTGCAGGTAGGCTGTGTGGACCGCTTAGCCCTCATCAATGAGACAGTTTCAAAATAGTCAACTAGGTGCAAAAGGCAGGATCTGCCCTGTACAAAGCTGAACTGGGTGGGATCAAGGGTCTGTAGGTCACCAATGTCTCTGTTTAAGAGCTCCATAATGACTCTTTCCACAGCTTTGCAGACAAGGCTGGTTAAGCTTGTGTGGTGGTAGTTCACAAAGGAGATGCCTCCACAGACCCTGGGGAGTGGGACCACTGTTGCTGTACGCCAGTGTTCAGGTACATATCCTGTAACAAGGCTAAGGTTAAATAGCATTTGTATATATGGGTTTAGCTCCTTCTGGAGTTCACATAGCACGCAACTGGGGATACCATCAGGTCCCATTGATGCTGTGTTCTTGTCTTTGCTGAGTGCGGCTCTCACATGGACATCTGAGATGACAGTGAGGTTACATTCAGCTGTGATAACTATCTTCTTTTGTTGGTGAGGGAGGGGGAAAATTGCACTGAACCTGTCTGCCAGAATGTTGCCAATATCGGTCAGGTCACTGAAATATATGTTGTTGTGTACCAACTCTGAGCATATCTGAGGGTTCCCACCCTGGTTTCTGACATAACTGAAGAAGGTATTGTGGTTATCTTAATTGTCTTTGGTGATTTTTGTCTCAAAGTTGACCTTGGATGTCCTTATGAGAGAATGTAGCTTTTTACTAGTGCTGATCACAGCTGCCTTCCCTTTAGGAGATGTAGCTCTGTCTTGCATTAGTATCCTTCAGTTGTTATACAGTTTGTTTATGGCTGGGGTCCACCAGACAGGCCACTTTCCCTTGGTGGAGAAGGTCTTGGTTTTATTTGTGATTGCATGGTCCATGCTTTCTTGGAGATGTCCATAGAAAGCGTCTGTGAAGGAGTCACCATTGTGTGATGTGGTTTCCACCGGCCCAGTGGGCTTAAAGGATACCATCTCAGTCTGAAGAAGTGTGAAGTCAGCTTTTGAGACGTTTGTCACTATACTCTTTGTATTATACTAGCACCGACACATTTGTAGACAATTTCCCAGAATCCATCAAACAAAATGGACATGCAAAATGTAACACTTCCACAAGAGGGGTAAGCATACTGGATGTGATAATCAGAAATATGTGTACTGGATGTCAAGATGAGAAGTGTATCCCTCACTGGTAAGACCAGACCATAGAGTAATCACACTGTAGTTACATCCCGACCCCAGTCCCTGGCCAGAATACCACAGTGAAACACATGTATAAAGCATAGCTTGCACCCCTACAAACCAATGTGGAATCCATGAAAGGCCCTGTGCAAGTCCACAATATGGGACACACTGCAGAACATGTCATACAGGCATACCATGAACACAGCCAAGAGTGCTTGGAGTCTGCAATCACAAATAACAACAAGATACAATGCCATACACCCAGGCATCTGGCATGCTGGACTCCAGCAATTACTAAACCATTGAAGAGAATGAGGAAGCTACCACATGATAGATCAAACATAAAAAGTGAAGTAATCAGTGATCACTAGTATGGCAATAAAATGTGTCCACACATACAATCCACTAAGGCCAGGCAAAACAAGTAGAATCTGTGAATCCAGTGGCAATGTGACACCTGTCCCAAGTACACACACAACAACAACTCACCCCAATAAATACAAATATATGTGATAGACGCAACCAGGTAGCCAAACCGGAGCCTGAGCACCCCCAAATCAGTACTGTCAAAACTAGTCAGGAGGACAAGGTAACCACATACACCACAAACCCAGTCACACATAGACCTACAACGACTGTAAACCAAACACAAAAACATTCCCAGAGGCCCTAATTACAAACACACAACACCAACACAAGCCTCCAAAGCAGACACCCAATAAAACAACCTCCAGACATAGCACATGTAACACATAGTACACAAAGCTGGTGTGCCAAACAGTCACAGGACAGAAGGAGAAACAACATGCCTGATACAGTTGTAATAGGTGACTCCATAGTGAGACATGCTGCTGTTCCAGGGATGGCTTGCACCTGTTACCCATGAGTGTCTGGATATTGCCTAAGGCTTTTGCAACCTACAGAGATCCTTTCACAGGCAAGGCCGAAAAGACTAACCCACCACCATAGAAAACAAAACTGGAAAGAAACAGAAGGGTAATGCTGATCAATGCCAGATGTGTAAACCTCAATATGCATGCTCCTGAGGTCCTCCCCAGTATGGAGAACACTGATGTCTGTCCAGTGATAGAAACCTGCTGCAAGCCTCGTGACAGCACACCAGCACTACCAGGTAATACCACATATCATGTGTTATGGCCACAAAACCTGGAACAAAACATAAAAGGAGGGTGAGTATCCATATTCAGTACAGACACCTATACGTCCAGTTAACTGACAATGCTTATGTCATTGCAGTCCACCCATGTGAACTAACCGTAGGCAAGACTGCTGTACAGTCTGTAGCATGCTACAGACCACACTCTCACACACAGGAACCCCACCCCACTGTCCTGAAGACAGTGGACAGTATGAATGTACCACCAAATACAAAACAAGGTACACACAAATTACCACATAGGTGGTAAACCATTATGTGTGGAAGGAGTAATCATGGACCTAGTGACACAAGTGGACAGTAACCTGTTATGTGACAGTCACATCGCCAATTTGGCTAGGAAGACTGTCTATATTGGACACTGTATCATGAAAGGATTCACATCTACGTCAACAAAGGTCATTGTGCCCCTATACTGTTCCCTTATCAGACCATATTGTAGTACAATGCCTCATTTGGGATGTACATTACCTGGCACCTGCAGCAGTTAGAAAGACCTCAAAGGTACCTCACCAAGAGTCAGAAAGGGTCTGGCTGTAGACACCACAGCTGAACACAGAGGCATTGTATGTCTGTTGTACAAGTCCATGTCCAACACAGAAGTAATGGACATGCTCAACCCCAGAAAACTCAAAGCCATCGGAGCTGTGTGAGTCAGAGATGTCAACCTCAACACATAATCAAATAGGATGTGTTGGAGGGACAGATACCGAACCCTGAGTCTCTCCACACCCTGGAACAGACTACCACTACATGTTAGGCAGAGCCCCTCACTGACACTCTTCAACAGGAAGTTTGCAAAATGGATGGATAATTGTAGATGTACACTAGGGGTCTTTACTGTGTCATGTCCAGACAGAGGCACAGCTAAGTAAATCATAAATGGCCGTAATATTCACATAGCAAGGGGTGGCAAAAGCCACACACACTGTGGCTAAGCTTACAAATGCCCTAGGGTGGATAGCCTAGTATGAACCTATGAACCTATTATGATACAAATTGTACAGGACACTAAGGATAACCCCAAGGCTGCTGCAACTGATGGTAGGCGTGTTGTGAATTCCCAGATATGCTCTGGATCACACAAATATTACAAACAACATACCAAACACACACACGTATTGCCAACATACATCCTGACAGGTGCAGTGCACCCCCCCCCCCATAATGCAAAATATCTTTCCCAGCAGACTGCTGCCTCCCTGACATTATTTCAGCCTTACCACAGGATATGTGCCCAAAGAGGAGTGTACAACAACAGTGGTCATTCTCAAGAAAGGTGTCGCCTGAATGGATACTAAAATCAACCACCACAGAATCCTGAGAAGCTTGGTCTGCACAGCTATGGAAAGGATCAACCTGTACCGCAGACATACAGATATTGGGGATCTATTGACACCCGACCCTACCCAGTGTGGGTTTATTAAGTGTAGACCCTGCCCCTAAACATGTGCGACTCAGTTGAAACAGTAATTGAGGTCACTGATGAGGGCAATGTGGTCCACACAGTGTAGCTGGACCTTGCAAAGCCTTCCATACAATACCCTACGTGTTCAATATAGATATGCTCACCAGCTTATATATACACCCCTATGTCACTAGAGGGGTTGCAAACCAGACCAACGACAGAACTGACATGGTCAGACATGCTGCAGCCATGTCAGACTACAAACCACATATAACAGGTATCCCACAAAGCTTGGTCCTGGGACCTTCCCTGTCTGGTGTATATGCCCCATAGGTACAGGCCAACATGTAAGGACTGTGCCTGAACATGTTTGCAGAGGACTACAAACCGCCCAACATATCTGACACTCCAGCTGACACAAGCATCCCACAAAAGGGCCACATAGAAACAGACACCTGGTGCCATAGCCATGTCAGCATGTTAAATGGAGAAAACTGTACAGACAACCTCTGTGGATATACAGTAAGTGACCACCAATTACCACATAGGTGTTAACCCATTACATACTTAACATGTAATGACAGACCTGGGTACACAAGGTGATAGATATCCTGCATTGGACAAACATGTGGCTGTAGTGTTAACAGAAACAATCCATATACCAACCTAATCATGAAGGTTATGACATCTACATAAGGGGAGGTCATTGTGGTTCTGCAGTTATCCTTCATCAGCATTACAATTGACTACAACAGCCCCTGTGGTGTACCTCAGCAGACACCTCCATCAACTGTAAAGTCCACAACAGTACTCCGCCAGGAGTATCAAAGAGCTTGAACAGATGTAATGTGTTGCCTGATTAAACAGAGTGCAACTCCACACACTGCCATGCTGGCCACCCAGACGCAAGCTGTGCCTGATGTAGAAAGCCATGTCCAAGCTGGAATCAATGAACATGTTGCACCTTGTACAATCTGAATGGCAGTGAGCTATGCACATGAGGGACCTGAACCCCAGCACTGACATACATAGGACAAGCTGTACTGCATTATCCATAACACAGAAGCCACCCCCACGCATGAGTAAACTACCAGTACAGGTTATCCATAGAGTCACTCGTTGATTCTCCTCAACAGGAATCTTAATGAGTGGATGGGAGATGGTAGGTTTACCCTGGGTATCACTGTTATGTCATGGGTAGACAGAAGCACAGTATACTAAACATGACATATGTCATGGCAAACTACACTTACAATGTGTCGAAGGACAAACACACTCTCTGACTAGCATTAGAAATGGCCTAGGGCACATCGGTAGTGTTTGCCAATGTACGCCTATGTTGTGGAATACACTACTGATGTTGGACGAGGCTGTTGTAAGTAGTTAATATCTGAACATAATGCAACATGGTCAGATAGGTTCATAGGTTTATACTAGGCTATCTGCCCTAAGGCATTTATAAGCCTAGCCCAGAGTTTTGTGGCTTACGCCACCCCTTATATGGAAACAATACTGTGCCCATTAGTTTGTTGTGCCTCTGTCCAGCAGTGACACAGAGACGATACCAGGGGTAAACCTACGATCTCCCATCCACAGGTCAAGATTCCTCTTGAACAGAGCCAGCGAGGTGCTCTGCCTCACATGGACCGGGATTCTATTCCACAGCATAGGGAGTCTCCGAGTGATAAATCTATCCCTCCAGCATGTCCTACTTATATCCCTGCTAAGATTTAAGTCACTTGCCCTAGTGGTTCTGGTGGATTTGGAGTTTTTGAGGTGGAGCATGTCCATTAATTCGTAGTTGGACATGGCCTTGTATGTCAGGCACATGTCACCTCTGAGCAGACGGTATGCGACTGAATAGAGCTGGAGTTTCTTCAATCTGGCAACATATGACAGATGTTGGAGTCCCTTTATCCTTTTGGTGAGGGACTTTTGGGGTCTCTCCAATTGCTGCAGATGTCGGGTGAGATACATCCCGAATGGGGCATTGTACTCGATCATTGGTCTGATAAGTGAAGAGTACAGGGGAACAATGACCTCACTAGATCTGGATGTGAATCCCTTCATGATCAGGTGGGCAATGTAGAAGGTCTTTCTAACCACTTTAGCAACGTGAGTGTCAAAAGAAAGGCCACTGTCAACCTGGGTCCCCAGGTCCCTGATAACCTCTTCTGTGCTTAGAGGATTGCCACCTATATGGTAGCTTGGGGTTACCTTACTTTTCCCGAAGGATATGACTATACATGTTTTGGCATTTAACTTCAGGCCATGGCTCTGGCACCAGCTATCAGTTTCTGCGAGTCCCTTCTGAAGGATATCCGTGTCTGATGCACTTTCCACTATGTCGCCCAGTTTGCAGTCATCTGCAAACTTTGTCAGCCAAAGTCCTCCCATGTTGGCCTGTACTTCTGAGAAGTAGATGCCGAACAATAGGGGGCCAAGGACCGAGCCCTGTGGGACACCACTTGTGACCGGCTTGGAGTCTGACATAGCGCCAGCAACTCTAACCCTGTGGGTCCTGTCCTTAAGCCAGTTTGCAACCCATCTTGTGACATATGGGTTTACATTTAAGTTGGTAGGTTTTTCTACAATACCCGAGTGGGATATTGTGTCGAAAGCCTTTGCAAGGTCAAGGTAGGCTGTATGGACTGCCTTTCCCTCATCAATGGCCTTAGTGACTGTTTTGAAGAAGTCGACCAAGTTCAAAAGGCATGATCTGCCCTTGACAAAGCCAAACTGGGATGGGTCCAATGTCTGCATGTCCCCTATATCTTTGTTTAGGAGCTCCATTATGATCCTCTGCATAGCTTTGCAGACTAGACTTGTTAAGCTTATGGGGCGGTAATTACCAGGGTCCATAGAGGCACTGCCTTTGTGCAGATGTGCACAACTGGACCCTAACCAGGCTGTTGTGCTCACTATGGAAATGTAAAGCAGAGATAGGACTAAAGCCCAGGATACTGTCCACCACAGTGAAAGTACTGAACCACTACACTATACAGTACTACAGTGTTAGGTCAGTATGAATAGATGTTGACAATTGTATGCAAAGTATCCCATGCAAAACCTGCAGGCACAGTATAATCCCTGTTGTGTTCACACAAAAAGCATTTGGACAGTAACTACACAACATGACACAGAACACACAACCATAAAACAGGAGATATTTGTTGAAGTTCACACTCATCCACAAATGTGATGGGCTGCAGAGTTCAACACTGGGCATGCTCACACACTTTGATAAATGAGACATCTTTCACACAACATGCCATGGGAAGGCTGAACTGGGCATGCTCACACACTTAGTCCACATATCAGTTTAGCATTTTGCCACATATATCTGGTATATGTACGTGTTATTCCAGTAACCAACAACATTATAGCAATCTGACCAGTGCTCACACTTAAATGACTACAGAGACATACATGATATAGTGGATGTCCCCCATATGCAAACATCGTCCACAGATACACAAGTTGTTCATACAAACAGGTAATGTTATGGCAATAAAGACCTGCAAACACTGCTATCAGCACCAAATAATGTGCATCTGACAGTTAAACATATGGGTGTAGAGGTCAACACTAGGCTGTTTGCCCTAGGGAATGACAGCTTATCCAGAGTGTGTGTGTGTGTGTGTGTGTGTGGGTGATTGTGGTTGGTCTGTGTGCAAGTCTGTGTGAGGGTAATGTTCCTCTTAGAACTGGGAAAACACACCACAGGATGCTCATTCCCTTTCTAAACACTGATGATGTCAGCACCCTACAAGTATATCAGGAGAAAAGAAAAAAACTTTCCCCAAGTTTTTTAAAAACTTTTTTAATAAAGGGGGGGGGGGGGGGGTT
>NC_056739.1:1503230123-1503453501 GCF_019279795.1 Protopterus annectens
CACAAATCTCTGTATACAGCACATACAGAACTGCAACCAACAGGTCATGTGAGTAAAGTAAAAAACTACAAGAAAAGCCTAGCCAAGCTAGAGGTTTCACTGTGTGATACCTTAAACCTCCTGCATTAGAGGCCCACGGGATATATACAAATGACCCCTTAAGGACATCAAGTGGTTCAGTTATATAGCTTCTGAATGTTAGTGACTTTTTCCTCAAGTCTTTATGGATGCCCATGTGGACCTAGGGAGTCCTTGCATCTTGCTCTGTCTGTTCTGATATGTGCATTTAGGCCACATCATCAACAATAACTCTTGTTGTCCTGGTTTATCTATTAGGTCCTGCAACTGTTGTGTGAATGCACTCTCTTCCTCACTATCACAACCCTGCTACGGGGAACAGGCTAAGATTATGAATACTGCCCTATCATTAGGCTGGATTCTGACTGACATGAGTTTGTCCTAATTCTAAAGTCATCCCTCACTGTCTACTGAAGATTCTCCTTCACCACAATTCCCACACCATTTCTAGCCTGTCCTACACCTGACTAGTAGACTCCGGATCCCAAGCCAAGTGGCTTTGCTGTACTGCCCTTCCATGTTGTCTCCTGGATACAAATGATGTCCAGCCTCCTCCTTACCATCATGCCATCCACTTCTAAGCTGCATCCTGCCAGTGAACCTATACTGAGTGTAGCAATTCTTAGTTCATGTTTGGCATGTCTATTGATTTTACATCCAGCTTTCGCTCAACAGAGATATCCCAGGTAACCTAAGCTGAGTAACTGGACACCAGCCAGCCAGTAACTTAATGATCCATGGCTGATGGGCTTTATGGCGGGCAGACACTGGCCAATAGAGACATACACACCCCTCCCACTGTTAGTATGGGTCCCCTTGCATAAGTCGGAGTAGGCTGGGTCCTCGACCCACTTATCACCAGCAAATACCCATGACCATTTGCCAACATAAATCAACATCACTAAATGGCTATGCCTGCCAAAGCGCACAGTCTGTGACCCATGTTCTCCTATCATGAGGATACTGCACACCACAGTAGATGCCCTAAGTGTTTTTTTTATACATTTCCCCCCTAGAGGGCACCATGTAGAATCTGTGCAGCTGCCTACAGCTCCATTCTTTGGTGAGTTTGAGAAGGAAACACTCAGAATGTTTTTTTTTTTGCAGGTGGAAGGAACCCCACAAAAACACAGGGAGAACAAGCAAACTCCTAAAAGGCACTGTCCGGAGGTAAAGATCAAACCTTGTACCCCCCACCAAAAATAATTTTTGATCTGCTACTCTAGTTAAAAGCTTCTTTTTTTTTTTTAAATCTGCTTGGGTGGGAGGTTGGTCACTTATTTTGCTGACCAGTTGTGATTGAAAGGAATTTGAGTGATCATAGTTCAATCATTCATTGGTTAATCATAAAGAGAGCCTATCATTAAAGAATCATATATACTACTTTTAATTTAACACAGTTTTGTCTGGGGTGAATGCTGGATATGTCATTCTTCCAGTTAAACCCTATTAACCTTCCCTGTTATCAAAAATATCCATATATTACTTCTTATACAATCATAACACTTTCCATCAATACAGACCATCATGTACAGCTTTCTCCTCTAGTTTTCTTGCCTTAATACTCACAATGTCCCTTTATGTATGAAAGTGGTGCCCACTAGCCACTATCTTAAAAACCCTCAATCTGCAGACATGCCTGTTAAACTGAAATGTGACAACTTAGTGTTGAAAACGCTTTATATCTTCCCCAGATTGCTCCTCGAGACATATCTTCTATACTTCACACTACATAAGTGTGTGCAAATTTTATGCATTTCCATTACCAAGTTATCCATTTAACCTTAGAGTATCACAAATACCATTTATTTAACTAATCAGTCCTGAGGGCAACAACCTTATTAATACAAAGCATCCAATCCATATTTCTGTCTGATTTTATACCTGCATACTTCACAATCTGTATTATGCACCTGCTCTGCTTCAATCAAGACATCACTTTGTCCACCGTCATCAGATTAACCAAGAGGTGATAATGGAGCCCATTATCTTTTTTTTTTTTTTTAATTACAAATACTTCTTAAACTTCAAGCATGATCATCCTGTCCAGTCAAAAAAAGCATATTCTTTCATAAGAATCTTTCAGTTGTGTGTGTGTGTATATGTATGTATGTATGAACGCTTGTATGTGTATATTTTCAGACTCCTAAAATATTTATCTTCATCAGCTAAGTATTCCTCTTCCTGTTCCCAACTAACCACAGTGATATCCAGCTTTCTTCCCTCACATGTGAACAAGCCAAGGCACTTCACCACACATTACCTTTTTGAAAAGTCAACAACTTTATTACTTAATTCAACCTATACTTACTAAAACAAAGTTAACACAAACGTAGTCATGTTAACCAATCTCCTCAAAATATATTCATAGACTGCAGTTTTATTATATTACTGCTTTATACCTGTACTCAGTTTCAATAAACTGCTCTCAAACAGTATATCAAATGCTCTTCAAACCCCAACAAAATATCCTCAGCCTGAACGCTCCCAAACACCCTCAGTGATCATCTCCCTGTCTTTATTAACCGAGCTTTCCCCTCCACTCAAAGTCAGCATCATTATAAACAAACAAGGAACGTGACTTCATTCACTCCTACCACCTTCAACAATATTCTAAAATCAACTGATTGGCATTCACTAAAAATCCTTCCACTGGATGAAGCCATTGATTGCTTCAACACCACTGTCATGAATACTCTAAATAGCCTAGCACCACTACGCTTACAGAGGGTCAAAAATAACCATGACCCTTGGCTATCCAAATCCACTCGACTCCTCATGCATGCCAGAGACAAAATATGCAAGTTATGGCAGGCACACAGAAACCCCCCAGACCGACTAAAATTCAAACTTTGCAAGCATGTAAAAAAACTAGTAAACAGAGATAAAATAGAACATTACCTAAAACTTTAGTCTAACCACCAGCAGAACCCAAAAAAAATCTGGAGTTCTGTTACCTCATTACTTAACCCAGGGCAAAAAAAAAAAAAAAAAAAAAAACCCCTGCCCTCACCCTGACAAATGTTGTGAAGAAATAGCCCCCCTTTTCAATACCTTCTTTATCAACTCTATAGCCAACATCCAGGATCCGCACCAGTGCATACAGGACATCGGGCAACGAGCGCCCTTCAACACTTGCTGTTTCTGTAACAGGTACAGGTATTACAGGATCAGGTTGGTAAGCCCGAGATCCAACCCTCTTTACAGGGTGCACCAAAAACTTGCATGCACACATTCACACCTAGGGCTAATTTAGTGTCTCCAATCCACCTACAGCATGTCTCCGGAATGTGGGAGGTAAGAGGAGCACCTGGAGGAAACATACATGGACACAGGGAGGACATGCAGATTACACAGAAAAGGCACCCCAGCCGAGAATCAAACCAGAGAACCTCTTGCTGTGAGGCAATGCTAACCGCTACACCACTGTCGTCCATAGCCGACATCACAGCTAAATTCTCTCAAACTACTCCACTTGCCACACATATACACCTAGATCACCCACTCACTCCCCGCCCTAACACCCAGCTCTCACAAGAACCCAATACCCAGCCCTTTTCTACCTTTACCCTGAATCCCACCCCAACCTCAGCCATAAAATGACTACTAAAACTAAAACCCTCTTCCAATGCCCGACAGTCTACTCTCAGAATACCTAAAAAATTCTGCTGACAGTGTCTCTTACCCCATAAGCATAATTATAAACAGATCCATCCTTGAGTCATACATTTGCAAAGCCTGGAAAAAGGCCTTCATTCTCCCCCTCCATAAAGATGGCAATAACACTGACATCACTAACTTCCGACCCATTAAAATTCTTTCTCCAGTCCCCAAAATCTTAGAAAAATGCAGACACTCAACCTCTCTGCTACCTTCTAGACAAATGCTCACACCCTCACAACATGGCTTCAGGCCTGGCCATAGTGCTACAACTACCCTTCTCTTTTATGGATACTATAAACAGAGCCCATGACACTGGAAAAATTGTCTCCGCCCTCTTCCTTGACCTATCCAAAGCATTCTGCGCTGTTTCTCACCCTCTACTCATCATCCAACTCTAAGATTGGTGTCTCTCTCAATACTCTAAACTGGTTCTCTAGTTATTAAAATGAAAAACAGCAGGCTGTTAGATGGCAAAACTCCATCTCTCCTTTCCTCACCATCACCACTGGTGTTCCCCATGGTTCCATACTTTGACCAATCCTATTCAACATATTCATAAACTATTTCGAATCATCACTATCTCAAGGATCTCTCATTCAGTACTCAGATGACTCTACAATCATCTGCTCTGCCAACTCTATCTCCGACTTACTTATACTAACTCAAAAGGCCTTCTCCGCCACAACCACCACCTAGCTGTAAACCCCAAAAAATCCAAAATCATACTTTTCTCTCCCAAAAAAACAACTCCTTAAATAAGACAAGAGTTCACCACCTTTTCTCTTAATAAATCAATAAGTGAAGTTGTTAGCCACACAAAGCTCCTTGGAGTCACTACTGACTACTACTTTTTCTTTCGGCTGTTCCCATTAGGGGTCGCCACAGCAGATCATCCGTTTCCATTTCTTCCTGTCCTCTGCATCTTGCTCTGTCACACCAACCACCTGCATGTCCTCTCTCACCACATCCATAAACCTTATCTTAGACCTTCCCCTTTTCCTCTTATCTGGCAGCTTCATCCTTAGCATCCTTTTCCCAATATACCCAGCATCCTTCCTCAGCACATGTCCAAACCAACGCAATCTTGCCTCTCTGGCTTTGTCTCCAAACTGTCCAACCTGGGCTGACCCTCTAATATAATTATTCCTAATCCTGTCTACCCTCATCACACCCATTGCAAATCTTAACATCTTTAACTCTGCCACATCCAGCTCTGACTCCTACCTTTTTGTCAATGCCACGGTCTCCAACCCATATAACATAGCTGGTCTCACTACCCTCTTGTAGACCTGCCCTTTCACTCTTACTGGTACTGGTCTGTCACAAATCACTCCTGACACTTCTCCACCCACTCCACCCTGCATGTTCTCTCTTCTTCACCACTCTTCCACACTCGCCATTACTCTGAACTGTTGATCCCAAGTATTTAAACTCATCCACCTTTGCCAACTCTACTCCCTGCATCCTCACCATTCCTCTATCCTTCCTTTCATTCACACACATATATTCTGTCTCAGTCCTGCTGACCTTCATTCCTCTCCTCTCTAGAGCATATCTCCACCTCTCCAGGGTCTCCTCAACCTGTTCCCTATTCTCACTACATATCACAATGTCATCTGCAAACATCATAGTCCACGGGGACTCCTGTCTGATCTAGTCTATCAACCTGTCCATCACCACTGCAAATAAGAAAGGGCTCAGAGCTGATCCTTGATGTAATCCCACCTCCACCTTAAACGCATCTGTCACTCCCACTGCAGATCTCACCACTGTCACACTACCCTTGTACATATCCTGTACCACTCTTACATACTTCTCTGACACTCCTGACTTCCTCATACAATACCACAACTCCTCTCTAGGCACCGTCATATGCTTTCTTTAAATCCACAAAGACACAATGCAACTCCTCCTAACCTTCTCTGTACTTCTCCATCAACACTCGCAGAGCAAACATTGCATCTATAGTGCTCTTTCCTGGCATGAAACCATACTGCTGATCACTAATCATCACCTCCCTTCTTAACCTAGTGTCTACTACTCTTTCCCATAACTTCATGCTGTGACTGATCAATTCTATCCCTCTGTAGTTACTACAGCTCTGTACATCACACTTATTCTTAGACGAAGACATGAAATTAGACCTTCACATACAACACAATATTCGCAAAACACATTTTAAACTTGGAACCCTTTACAATCATTTCCTAAGCCCATCCACAAGAATAACACTAGGTGCAACATACCTACTTCCCCATCTCCTCTACAGTGCCCTTCTACTTACTAATATCCAAAGCTCCTCTAAAATTGAGAGATCGGAGTCAAGGTTGAGGTGGTTTGGATCCTTTCTGATGGCTTCTGCTCAAGTAGAGGAACTGGGCGGGGTTGTCCACTTTCCCCTTTGTTGTTTGCATTGTACATGGAACCACTGGCAAGGAAGGTGGGGGATTCAGAGATTCGGGGATATGGTTGGTGTGGTGGTTGGGAAAGGCTGTCTCTGTTTGCATATAATGTTTTATACATGACAGAACCAGGGGGGGCATTGCAGTGTTGTGGAACATTTTGAGGCAGTTTCAAATCTTCTCGGGAGTATTCTGAAACTGGAGCAAGGGCAATGTCGGTAAATTGTGTATCCACACACACATTGGTCCAACAATATCCATGTTTATGGGGACATGATGGGGCAAAGTATTTGGGAGTATGGATTGGAAATGACTCTGTTGTGACAGCTGGGGATGTGTGGGAGGAGACTAGGTGGAAGATTGTACAGAAATTGATAAACTGGGGGGGCTTTGTTATATGGATGTGGATACTGAGATTCAGGCCATTGGAATGTTTCTGGTCCCTTTGGCCTTGCACACAGGTCAGGCAGGTTTCTGTCAACCAGAAGAGAAGCTGTGGATGGCGGTTAAGAGGGAATTGAGGGATTTTGTCTGGGAGGGGAGAATGACAGGGGTTGGGTGGGATGGGCTGGTTCTTTCAGTGGACCCGGGCGAACTGGGATTGCCCAATTTGAGGGGGTGCTTGAGAGTAACACAGTTGGGGGATCTTACACATAGCACAAGCAGAGGACTGTGATTTGGAGTGGAGAGGAGTGATGATGGTACTGGGGGGAGGCTCAAGGGATGAGGGGAGACTGAAATTTTGGATGTAGACTCTTGGGGAGAATGGCAAGAATCATACAGAGTACTGTACTCATGAAATAGCAGGGAGTATTCTGGGAGCTGAACCGGCACGGGAATGGAGGGGGGAGGTTTTGCCAATGGGGATGACTGTGGTTAGGGATGTGGATAGTAGGCAAGAGGGAGCTGGAGTTTGTTGGAGAACTGGCAGGAGAACCAGGCTGTTGGGAACAAATAACTAAAAAGGGAAAGGTAATGGAATGGGAAGACGCCAGAAATTTGTTTGGACTGCGGGTTGAAGAGTGCCTTCCGTGTCATGGATTGATATCGGAGTACAGCAGGGAGAAAGAAATAGGGGGTCCTGAATGGGGGACCAGCACTGGTGGAGTTTTTGATGGAGTCTAGAGCAGAAGCTGCCATTGAGAAGGGAATAATTGGCAAAGCATATAAAATACTGCACGATGTTTATGGGAATCAATCAGAGGAGCTTGGAAAGGATTGGGAAGAGAGATTAGATGGGCAATTCACAGGGATATAATGGGGGATATGTGCATGTCTCTCCCAAATGTGAAACAAATTCTAGAAGATTTAGGATCTTTGCCTGGAGGTGTTTGCATAGGTATTTTTAGACTCCAGGGAATTTTACCTCAGGTAGATAGCAAATGTTGGGCATATGATGGGCAAGAAAAAGGTGGCTGTGAGCATGTTTCATGGGAGTGTAATGAGCTGTCAGACTTTATGGATTCCCTGCGGACCGCTCCGTCAGAGATGCTAGGTGAGTGGATAGGATTGACTGGGGAGATTTTTTTTTTTTGAGCTATGATACAGACTTGGAATTGCCTAGACAGTAAAGCCTTGCTGTGTCTAATTATGGAGGCTACCAAAAAAGCAATTACTAGAAAATGGAAATCAAAGTCTACACCAACTTTAATAGAAGTAGTGAATATAGTAACAGAGATAAAACAATTGGAATCTTTAGAAAAGGGAAGGAGCAAACTACACAGGAAAAAATGCAAAATGTGGGAATGATATATGCAGAGAAGGATCAAGGTTTAAGAGGCAAGATTTGAAAGAGCCATATAATGTTTGACTGAATAGATAAGTGATGTATAATGCTTGCAACTACAGTTGTTTCAATGGTGTCTGGTGTATAATATTTGCAACTAAAGGAGTGTCATTTTGTTTGTTTTTCATTTATGTAAATGTAGGACTGCCTATGTCATATGTGAAAATTATGTCTGTTGAAGAAAAAAAAAGCTCCTCTAAACTCAAACTAGAGACATGCTACAATAAAATCACCAAATTCGCAAACATTTCCAAATATTCCACCAATCACTGCACTACTCTCAAGTCAATGAAATGGTTAGAACTACCAAACTACCCCGACTACATGCAACTAACCACAGCTCACAAAATATTCTTCAAACCCCAAGACTGTCCTGACCCAAGCTCAACATTCAACTACCTCCTCCTAAAAAGGCCCCTTAGGATCAGGGGATCAGAAAGTCTTACAGGTTCACAAACCTAACCTCCCCCCGGACAGCTTCTTTACTCATTCTCAATTGCTAAGAACTGGAATGCTTTACCTTTACACATTAGAACAATTCAAAATCCCTCCCATTTCAAAATTTCCCTACATAATCACCTTTCTTTATGCTGGAAGTGTACTTGCACCAAGCCTCCCTAGAATATGTATGACTCCCTATTTCTTGTCGTCACTGTTTTATGTAAGACAGTATTACTCCACAGAAAGTTTACAGACACAATAAGCTATGTAGATACTTACTTTATGCTGATTGTTTAAGACTGCACTATTGCTGAAAATATACTTCTGCTCAGGTTTTTTTTAACTTGTATATACTTAGTTCCTTGTAATTGCTGTGTAACTGCTATGTAATTTCTTTGTAATCTCAACTGTACACATTTAATGGTTAATTTTATTGTACTGTGGAGCTTTTCTCCCTAGGCTTCCACCGAAAATGGGTACTGTTGGCCCAATGGACTTTCCCAGTAAACAAAAAGCAAATAAATAAAATTTACTTACTTTTTGTTGAACAGGTTGAAACATGTAATGTGCATCCTCTGGGTAAATGCAGAAGCCCAGAAACAGACTGGTTCTGCAACACACAGCATCCATGAGAATGTTTACCATCTCGGAGAAGGAGACTGTTACTAGAAATATTCAAGGCCCACTATTAGACCTGAAGAAATTCTCAGCAGGAGGGGCAATAATCATCTCTTTTTCATTCAAGTACTACACATACTGCCAGCCCATAAAATGCCTAGCAGAGGAGCAGGTTTCGGGCTTACAATTACAGCATGAAAGTACAGTTGTGTACCTACCATAAATGTAGATGTTCGAGCGTGTTCACTGTTGCAGTCATTACTCTTGGGTTATCCTGCTGCCAGGCTACTCGCAGTTGGCCTGAATTCCAAAGTCCTGGTCCGGCATCGGTTGCAGTCGCCTATTCCCTGACATCAGTGCGCCAGGGGTATAAAAGATACAGCTGACACCATTTTCCTCAGTTTTTCTTGCCCCAGATGTCAGGTGCCCCCAAAAGGGTAGGCTAAATATAATTTGCCAATAAACATACATGCAGTAAAGAAACATTTCCTTCATCTACAAGCAAATACACCACATAGGTTGTATAGAATAGAGAAGTACAGATAAATCCCAGCAAAAGAAAGGGGGACGGTGGGAGGGTAACCTGGACTGCAACAGTGAATACACTCGAACATCTACATTTATGGTAGGTACACAACTGTACTATGTTCATCGTGTTTCACTGTTGCAGTCATTACTCTTGGGTTGAATCCCAAAGCTGAGGATGGGTGGCTGGGCTAAATAGGATTAGGAGAGGCTATGAGGCCCTGCAGAACTGCAGTGGCAAAGTCTGCTCTGGATTTAGAGTAAACAGTTAAGTGGTAGTGCTTTGTAAAAGTGTGCACTGAACTCCAAGTTGCAGCCTCTAAGATGTCTTTGGTTGGTACTCCTCTGAGGAAGGCTGCTGAAGTGGCTGCTGCTCTGGCAGAATGAGGCCTAATGTCCTTAGGCACTGATTTGCCATGCTGAGAACAGCAGAAACGGATGCAATGGCCTATCCATTTAGAAATAGTCTGTTTTGAGATTGCCTTTCCTTGTGATCCTGAAGCATATGACACTAAAAGTTGCTCAGTCTTCCTGAAAGCTTTAGTTCTGTCCAAGTAGAAGCGTAGCTGTCTGTGTATGTCCAAAGAATGCAGAATTTTCTCACCCTTGTTCTGTGGGTTTGGATAAAAGGTAGGCAAGTGAATGGTTTGGTTGAGGGCCACACTGGACACCACCTTAGGCATAAATGTTGGGTTTGTCCTCAGAGAAACCCTGTCTGGATGAAAAATGATAAAAGGTTCCACAGCCATGAGTGCTTGTAACTCTGAGACTAGTCTTGCAGAGGTTATTGCTAGGAGCAGAGCTGTCTTCCAGGATAAGAATTTTATATCCACTGTTGAGGTTAGCTCAAAAGGAGGCAGTGTGAGTTTTTCCAAGACATAACTGAGGTCCCATGCGGAAATTGGTACTCTCCTTGGAGGCCTGATGTTTTTGGCCCTTCTGAGGTACTGCCTTATTAAAGGATGAGAAAAGATAGGTGGTTCCGTATTGTAATGGGCTGAAATGGCAGAGGCATGAATCTTAATTGATGAGAAAGAAAGGCCTTTGTCCAGCATCTCAGTTAGATATTGTAAAATCTGAGGGATATTTGGTACATACGTGTCAATGCCTTGTTCCTGGTTCCAAGCACAGAATCTCTTCCATTTTTCTACATAAGATTTTCTGGTACTGGGCCTCCTGGCCTCTAAGATAACATCCATAACAGCTTTAGAAAGAGGATTGTTCTGAATGGCTACATTATCCGCCATGTTGCCAGATTTAAGGTCCTGAGTTGGCTGTGCAGGATCTGATTGTTTTGTTGGGTAAGCAAGTGAGAAGTTTGAGGCAATATCCATGCTGGACCTTGAGACAAGCTCTTTAGGATTGGGTACCAGTGCTGGCGTGGCCAGTCTGGTGCAATCAGTATCATGTTTGGCTTCTCTTGTCTGACCTTTAGGAGTACCCTGGGAAGGACAGGCAGTAGAGGAAAGGCATATACTGTTTGATTTTTCCAGCTGAAGGATAGGGCGTCCACTCTCCATGCTTGCTTGTGATAAATCCTTGTGCAAAATCTCTGTAATTGGCAGCTGTTGGGGGGAGGCAAATAGATCTATGTCTGGGCATCCCCATTTCCTTGTTATCATGCTGAAGACTTGTGGATCCAGTTTCCACTCGTGGGGATCCATGAGGTTTCTGCTTAGTTCGTCTGCCAGAGTATTTCTTTTTCCTGGCAGGAATTGTGCTTGCAGGTGAGCTTGATAAGTCAATGCTGTGTCCCATAAGGTCATTGCTTGTCTGCAGAGGGGGTAGGAATGTGTACCTCCCTGCTTGTTTTTGTACCACATAACCGTAGTATTGTCTGTCTTTATCAGTAGTTGTCCTGGATGAAGTAGATCCTTGAAAGCTGTCAGGGCATTCTGAACAGCTAGCATCTCTTTTTGATTGATGTGAAGATGCATCTGGCTTGCAGGCCATGTGCCCTGAATACATTTTCCTGCCATATGGGCCCCCCAGGCATAATCTGATGCATCCGTTGTCAGTGTCTGTCTGGCTGTGGGTAAAGTGAATGGCAGACCCTTGTGGTGACAGGCCTCTGCCCACCATTGAAACTCCTGTTGCAGGCAGGGAATGAGGGTAATTACGGTCTCCAGGCTGTGGCAATGCTGAGTCCAAACACTTTTTAGATACCGTTGTAGTTTCCTCATATGCAGTCTGGCATATGGAATTAGTAGAATGCAGGATGCCATGAAACCCAAGGTCTGCAGGATTTTCCTTGCAGATAACTGGGTCTTTGTTGCCAATTTTTTGAAGTAAGAAGTCAGTTGCTTTTGTTTGTCTGGCGTGAGGTAAGCCATCTGGGCAGTTGTATTTAAGCTTGCACCCAGGAATATTATCTCTTGAGAGGGTACTAGTTTTGATTTCTTTTCGTTTACTGTGTACCCTAGGCAAATTAGTAATCTTTTTACAAACGCCAGATGCTTTAGAAGAATGTCTTTGTTCTCTGCTTGAATAAGGCAGTCATCTAAGTACGGATATATCAGAATTCCTCTGTCTGCAAAATGCAATTACTGGTGCCAGGCATTTTGTGAAGACCCTGGGCGCAGTAGGTAAGCCAAAGGGCAGTGCAGAGAATTGGTAGTGCATTGATCCAGCTATGAATCTTAGGCATCTTCTGCAAGATTGTCTGATTGGGACATGCAGGTATGCCTCTTTTAGGTCTAAAGTTACGAGCCAAGCCTTCTTTCCCAGCATGGGCAGTAGCTGCTGTAGAGTCAACATCTTGAATTTTGGAACCTCCAGAAACGTGTTTAGTATAGACAGGTTCAGTACTGGTCTCCAGGTTTTGTCCTTTCTGGGTACTAAGAAAAGTCTGGAGTAAAATCCTTGCCCCTGCCCTTTTTGTGGTACTTGCTGAATGGCCCTCATGTCCATGAGGGCTGAAATTTGCTTTTGTGCCTCTGTCCATTGATTGTGTGGCAGGTCTGGCATACCTTTTGCCCTTGGTAGGGTGTGAAAATGGAACCTGTAGCCTTGGGACACTATGTTCAAGACCCATTTGTCTTGGGTAACCTTTTGCCAATTTGATGAAAAAAGTGCTAGTTTTCCCCCTAAGGGGGCTGCCAAAAGGAAAGTGCTTGGATCTGGCAGAGGAAAGTCATTGGGACTGTTTCCTGTAAGGTTGTGATTTGTCTTCTCCACTTTTGGAGGTAGGAGCACCCCATTGTTTAGGTCTGTATGAGCCTCGGGGCTGAGATCTGCCTCTGGGACTTCTGTTTCTGCCTCTTTGTGGTTTGTCTGACACTGGAAAGGACCAATTTTTAGAAGGCCAGTTCCTGCTAAACCTGGGTGGCTGTACCTGTAAGAAATCCTTAACTGTCTGAATGGATTTCGCTTTATCCTCCATTTTCTTCAACACCTCTTCTGCTTTAGCACCAAAGTATCATGATGTAATGGGGCATCTAATAATTTTGCTTTAGCATGATCAGGCAGATTTTGTTCCTTTAACCAAGCATGCCTTCTAATAACAGAACCTGTAACAGCAGCCCTGCAAGAGGCCTCCAGTGAATCATAACCACATTGCAAAGTATGCTTTCCCACTTGTTCAGCTGCATGCAATAAATCCTGCAATTCCTTGTTCTCTGTACATTCAGTATTTGTCAACATTTTCTGTTTAAGCAGTGACATTAAATTAAGTATTGCTGATATTTAAACATATGAAATTGACAATTTAAATCCCTTACCGCCAAGGTAGCAGAAGTGTAAAATTTTTCCCCCCATCTTTCCTGTGCCCTAGAATCCCTATCAGAGGGGACAGGGTTTTTTGCAGTGGAAGCTTTGACCCCTTTGGGACCCTGAGATATAGTTTCTGGGTCAGCAGCGGGGTTCTTATATAGAAATTTATGAGAATCCGGGACCCTGTAGTATCTGTCTGGCTTAGCAGGTGCAGGGGGTAGAGAGTCAGGGGACAGGCCGGACTCTGAAAATACATCATCTACAATGTCTAGAACAGGTGGAATAGCAAGGGGTCTGTGCTGAGGAAGTAAAAGAAAGTCTCTGAGCCTTTTCTTAGATTCAGAGTAATATTGGCTCTCCCAGTGCAAATGCTCCCTCATGGTATGCAAGGTTTCCCCAAAAGAATAATCCTCTGGAGGAGCGGCTGAAGGAATGGATTCTTCAGCATCAGAGTCCTCATAGGGAGGCATAGAATAATCCTGTTCAAAAGAGGAATCAGAGGAAATAGAAACCTGATCAGAAGAATCATATTCTGTCTCTTGCCTAGGCCTCTTATCAGGAGAGGGATGGGAACCCCTGATCAAAGTAATTAGGTCTTCGCCCATTTTAAGCATCTGTTTTTTAAGCATGGAAGTCTGAGTAGGAGAATGCTGTACTTGTTTCTTTGTCTTTAGAGCTGCTTTAGTCTTTGAAGCTGAAGATGGTTTAACATATAACTGTGTAGGTCTGAAGACACCCTCAGAAGCCGATGCCTGCTCAGCGGCTCTGGACCCATCTGAGGGAATGATTTCAGAGTGTCCAATACCTTGAGTATCCAGAGGCTCAGTCGGCTCCACGTGGGAGTCGGAAGCGGCCTGTGGCTCTGAAGTAGCGGGCGCCAAGGGCTGCGAAAGCACCTCACTGAGAACAGGCGACTGGCCTAACGGAGGCTTCGTCGTCAGTTTTGGACCTCAGATGCCTATCCTTTTCCTTGTCCTTGCGTTTTGTGTAAACTCCGGTCGTCAGCTCTTCCGATGGCATTATATAATTAAACCTTCGGCCAAAGTAATGAAATACAAAATCGAACAGACGCTTAATAGTGCGTTGGTTAAATCTAGCACAAAACTGACAGCTAGCAACTTTGTGATCAGGGCCAAGGAAAGGAATACAGTAAGAGTGAAAATCCTTATGAGGTATTTGCTTCCCACAAGAAATACAATTGTTAACTTTTTCTGACATCGGTCTGGAGCAAGAAAAAAGTTTCCCCAATGGGGTACTTAGTTTTAATGAAGACTTCGGTTCTGAAATTCGTATTTGAAAATCTCAGGAGTCGGCTGACAGTCACTTGCGAACTGCTTTTGCTTCGGGCACCGTGCGGCAAGAAAGACTGGGGAAAATGGCGTCGGCTGCATCTTTTATACCCCTGGCGCACTGACATCAGGGAAGAGGCGACAGCAACCGACGCCGGACCTAGACTTTAGAATTCAGGCCGACTGCGGGTAGCCTGCCGGCAGGATAACCCAAGTGTAATGACTGCAACAGTGAAACACGATGAACATCAGAAAAGTGTTCAAAATTCTAAGACATTCAAATGAATTCTCTCTCCTATGAAACCCAAATTCATTGGGCCATGTGGAAACCTGACCCCCCCCCCCCCCCCCCCAGAGTCTGCCAGGCAGGAAGACACCACTTATTATGCAGTGGCTCAGGCTGGCAGACAAAATTAAGGCTCTAGTGTGTAGCTTTGGTGAGAAGGACCACCACTCCATAATGGTACTAAGAATCTGACACCAGAAGCATCCTGGACATGAGATATGACTCTACAGTTGCCAGCTCAGTGCAGTCCTCTTAAGGACCTGAACTCACAGATGTCAAGTTTAATGGGCTTGAGAGACTGGGGCACAGTCCCATCCATATCTCAATACAAATATCTCTCTCCTTCCTCATAAAAAACTTACATACATATGCACACCAGCATCAGGAATAACAAATAGCCCCAAGCACTTTCCTGTATTTAACTGAATCTGACAATGCATGTTGACTGCTGTTGATCCATAACCTTTTCCCCAATTCAGTTCACAGTTCAAATGTTTGCCCATAACTATTTAAAAAATTCATCCTCTCGCCACTGTCTGACTGAAGAAATGATTTGGCATAGTGGTATGTTGCTCTGACTGTTTTGCACAGGGTCCTGGGTTCAATACTTGGCAGTGATATGTATGGTGGTAACACGGCATTTGTTGGGAGGGTGGCCTAATGGTTAAGGTGTTTGCCTTACAAACACAAGGTACAGAGTTTGAATCTCACAGGGGATAATTGGCTAGGCTTAAAATGGCTCGCAAGGGCAGTTAGCCTACTACTAACCTATGAACCTATGAAATGATTACTACTAATTTGTATGTAAATTGTGTATGATGTAGTCACATCCGCTAATAGCTTACCTCTGGGAGTTTTTTCCCCCAGAGAAAATAAGCTGTACTTCAGTACGATGACTTTAGAACTTCCTGATTCATAGATCAGTTTCACATAATTACGTTCCTACAACAGACAGGCTGCTGCATGAGCTGGTAACCTATGAGGAGGACCGATGAGGATGATGCACTACTGTTTGTGGATTCAGACATTTTTAAAAGACAAAAATAATGATCCATTTTATTATGTTAGTAACACTGACTGATGGGCAGGGGGAAAATCCAAACATACAACACGTACTCAAGGTGTCATAGCAAGAACTTGCCCGATGGAAGTTTGGGAAATTGGGAGAGAGCATAACTTGAAAATGGGGCCACTGTCATGATGTAGCAGTGTCACAGCTATGGCTGGATAAGTGAAACTCACAAATTTCAAATGTTATGAGGCAGCAATGTTGACTAGTGGCTCACAACACTGTCAACTCATTCAAATTCAGGGTTATGTGAAGCCTGTGTCAGCAAATAATGAGCATAATGCTGGAAGGCATCCATTTATTTGTTTAGTTCTGTGTTCTTTACATCAGAAATATTTTCTTAATTATGACATTTTGAAGATGGATAAATATGAACAACTCACCAAAGCAGTACTGCATGTTGGTTTATACCATACTTATCTCATACTTAAGGATTACCTTACAGTGGTAAATGAACTGGGCTGCAAATATGAAGAGCTACATGGATCGCATCAGCATGCACACACATACGCACACATCTAATACTCTACTCTACTCTGAGCAAACCACCTAGAGTGCTGCTAGGCCACACATGAAGACCTTGGTAACAAGACCTAGCTGTTCTAAAAATATAGCTGTCTGCATATAATCCACAAAGATATAATTGCACGTATTTCTTAATCAAAATACCAATTTAGAAAATCAATATTCTTGTTACCTTCAAAAAGTGACGGGAATAAGGCACTATGAACAAGATGCAGGTAAATTATTCATGCACTTACTAGACACTAGCACTTCCACAAAATCAACCAGATTTGTTTCTCTTACCCTACTAGCTATCTAATGTCTCCTACGTGTAAACATTTCATTCACTCATGTTAAATTTTAGCACCTGCACTACCTTGCAGGAAGACTCTTTTCTTCATGAGAATTTGCTTTACTAGTACTCCATCGGTGGGGGTAATTGGGGATGACATGATTGCCAAAGAAGCTGAAATTCTGAAAGCCCTGCTGGACTGACTGCATGTACAAGTATGCAATGCATGCAGCATCAGTTCCTTAGTGCATTCATACATTTATTATTGGCTTGGATTTGTCATCAGAAAGTCCAAGGAAATGTTACACATGCTCAAGGTTTGTCTCTTGTCTCCTCCCATAAGATGCTCCGTCTCAGTCTGGAATTGTCAAGGGCAGGTCATGCTTACTCAACCTGGTGGATTTTTTTTTTGTTTTTTTGAAAAGGTCACCAAAACAGTATATGAAGGCAAAATGGTACAAACTGCATACCTCAATCTGTCCAAAGTTTTTGACACAATTACTTAATCAGGCATAGCAGAAAGCTAAATAAACTGGGAATAAACCACTATATCACCCAATGGATTGACAAATGTCTCACAGATAGGGATGCAGATAATCAAAACAGTGGAAGTTACCTCCACAAAGAGACCAGTCATCAGTGGAGTCCCCCTGGGTTTTGTGATAGGACCTCCCCTGTCTGAAATCTATTTTTCAGAAGTAAAAGCCAATATCAAAGGACTCCGGTTGACTAAGTTTGCAGATGACTGCAAGCTAGAAGCAGTCACTGAATCCCCAATTGAATAGCCATCCTTCAGGAAGGTTTGTCTCAACTAAATAAATGGTGCCAAACCATAGACTGAAACTAAATGGCAAAAATGCATTACTGTCATCAGATTAACCAAGAGGTGATAATGGAGCCCATTATCATTTTTTTTTATTACAAATACTTCTTAAACTTCAAGCATGATCATCCTGTCCAGTCAAAAAAAAGCATATTCTTTCATAAGAATCTTTCAATTGTGTGTGTGTGCATATTTATGTGTATGTATGAACGCTTGTATGTGTATATTTTCAGACAGACTCCTAAAATATTTATCTTCATCAGCTAAGTATTCCTCTTCCTGTTCCCTACCAAACACAGTGATATCCAGCTTTCTTCCCTCACATCTGAACAAGCCAAGTCACTTCACCACACATTACCTTTTTGAAACGTCAACTTTATTACTTAATTCAAGCTATACTTACTAAAACAAAGTTAACACAAACGTAATAATGTTAACCAATCTCCTCAAAATATATTCATAGACTGCAGTTTTATTATATTACTGCTTTATACCTGTACTCAGTTTCAATAAACTGCTCTCAATCAGTATATCAAATGCTCTTCAAACCCCAACAAAATATCCTCAGCCTGAACGCTCCCAAACACCTTCAGCGGTCATCTCCCTGTCTTTACTAATCGAGCTTTCCCCTCCACTCAAAGTCAGCATTTTATAAACAATCATGGAACGTGACTTCATTCAATCCTACCACCTTCAACAATATTCTAAAATCAACTGATTGGCATTAACTAAAAATCCTTCCACTGGATGAAGCCATTGATTGCTTCAACACCACTGTCATGAATACTCTAAATAGCCTAGCACCACTACGCGTACAGAGGGTCAAAAATAACCATGCCCCTTGGCTATCCAAATCCACTCGACTGCTCATGCATGCCAGAGTCAAAATATGCAAGTTATGGCAGGCACACAGAAACCCCCCAGACCTACTAAAATTCAAACAATTTTGCAAGCATCTAAAAAAACTAGTAAACAGAGATAAAATAGAACATTACCTAAAACTTCAGTCTAACCACCAGCAGAACCCAAAAACATTCTGGAGTTCTGTTACCTCCTTACTTAAACCATCGCAAAAAAAAAAAAAAACACCCTGCCCTCACCCTGACAAATGTTCTGGTGAGTCATCTACCCCAGGGAATTACCACATTGATAATACACCCCTAAGAGTTGACCCAGTTGTTTGAGATTTCAAAACTTATGTGGACAGTGACCTAACCTTTGACTGACTTGTGTCTATTGTTGTAAGAAAGTCTTTCTACATTTCACAGCTTATAAATAAAGGGACTGTGTCTAAAACTACAGATGTCATTGCCCTGCTTTACTCAGCCCTCTTTAGGCCAGCCATTGAATATAATGCCTCCTCTGGTATGCATTTGTCCAGACACATCCAACAGCTGGAATGCCCACAGAGATACCTTGATAAAGGCCTAAACAACACGTCTTACATAGACCGACTCAAATCCCTGTCACTATAACAAGGTAACCCGGTATATGCTACAGAATGCTTGTAAAGGAAATAAACCCACTAGGTCAAACAACAACACGGACCCCAAGCAGCTCACTTCTTTTTTAACTTTTATGGTTTTTTTACCGTGTTTTGGATGACAACAGTGAGCTGCTTGTGGTCCGTGCTGTTCTTTTGACCTGATGCTACAGAATGCTAACAGCTGACTTATGTCTGGCATACAAGGCATCCTCCAACCCATTATTGATTAATTTGCTGCACATCAGCAAGTCAAATGGCATTAGAAATACTTGGTCTAGGGATCTAAACCTCTTCTGCAACAGCAAAAGAATGGTTTGGAGAGACAGATATATCTCACAGAGGATACTACTGCTGTGGAACAGATTCCCCAGCCACATAAAACAAAGTTCATCCCTATCCATATTCATGCGCAATTTAGTTTTATGGATGGGAAACAGAATATTTACCCCAGGACTGCCCCCTGTACTACTAATGGACACAGGCAGCTCCTAACTGCTTTACACCATGCATAGGTCTCCTCAAATTATCTATGGTATGATCCCAGTTATTCTCATTAGGGGTAATATATTATCAACTATGGGATGGGCAAGGTCAATCTACAATCAAATGGGATAGGTTATTTTGAGCACAAAAAGGAAAACTGCCTAGGCTTAAAATGGCCCGCAAGGGCAGTTAGCCTAGTACTTACATATGAACCTATGAAGTCTCAATACCTCCCAAAGTAATACAGCTGGCCAGCGGCTGTTAAATTTCATATCTCCCAGATGTCTTCTCAAGCAAAGACCGGATACTTGAATCCAAGTTCCCTACCTCGGTCAAGAGCAAAATCTCTGTGCCAGTGGAGCTGGCACAAACCCAAGAACAATTTTAATTACCAACATTTTTTTTAACTTACTCAGCCCTAAGTTGTGACATCATTTGCATTTATTTAGCTGCTGGTTACATTGTCAAAATTAATACAGTACATCTGAAAGACTACTTGATAAAATTAACATTACCAGAGCTGGGTAGGATGGGTATCCTCTGCATTTTGCCCAAACCAAGTCCAGGGAGTCTAAAGGAGAGTCTTCATCGCCCGACATCCATCCAACTGAGCGTCCACCTCCCTTCCGCACTGACAGAACAAAAACAAAAAAGAACACTGAACACACTGTATAAACAAAACCAAAGTACAAATGCATGAACAATCTCACCATAACTAGTACCTCACTGGCATAAAGACTCTTTCTGTAATACAAAACAAAACATCAGGAATGCTGCAGAAACTAGTCACCTGATGTACTCACCTTAACACAGACGATCTTCAACTGAAATACTCCTGCTGCAGTAAACACTTTGGCTTTCTGTTCACCAGTCCGTTAACAACCAGCCTCTATTGTCATTTTATCATAAGCATGTGCATTTGACTAGCATAAAACAGCAGTTGCCACATCTTTAAATACCGTAGGAATTAGCCAGTACATCTTGTTCTACAAGTACTACATGAAAAAGCTCCACACAAGGATTAATTCACTTATGAGGTTAAGAAATCTAAAAAATAAAAAGATTCATAGGTATAAACTAGGCTAACTACCACCAGGGCCTTTATAAGCCTAATAGTGCAAACCAACCCAATTGTGTACCTGTATCATGAGTGTTTATTAAGAGGGGTATTGTCAGTTAGAAGTTTCTAAAATTTGCATGTGTATGTGGTTTGGGCATAGTTATGGTTTGTCTCTGTCTATCAGAGACATGGAGGCCAGACCCAGGATGAACTTCTGATTTCCCATCCAATGGTCAAGGTTATGCTTAAACAGGGTTAGGGATGGACTCTGCTTCACATGGATGGGGAGCCTTTCTAGAACATGAGGATCCTCAAAGACGCATATCTGTCTCATCAACATGTCCTATTTATGTCACAATCAATATTTAAATCCCTGGATCTAGTAGTTCTGATGCTGCTTGTTTTGTGGATGTGCAAAAGGTCCATAAGAGCTGGATCCAAGGATGTCTTATAAGCCAGGTACAGACTCCCTCTCTGTAACTTGTAGGAGACCAAATACAGAGATAGGGCTTTAAGGCAATCTATACAGGACAATGTGTTTATAGGCTGGATTCTCCTGGTAAGGAGCCTCTGTGGGCATTCCAACTGTTGAGTATATCTGGTCAGGTGCATGCTGAAGGTGGAATTACACTCAATGATGGGCTTGATAAGGGTAAAATAACGTGGTACTATGGCTTCCTTGGACCTGGATGTCATGTCCTTCCTTATAAGTTGAGCGACAAAATTACTTTCTTACTACCCTGTCACATGTTTGGTCAAAGGCCAGATTATTGTGTAAATATGTTCCTAGATCCCTGACTATGGGGGTCACCTCTTACTGGAGTCATACTAATGGAGTAATTAGCCTGGATGGCTGTTTTCCTAAAAGGCACTATAACGCAGTTCTTAGCATTGAGTTTTAATCTGTGACTTGGCACCAGTCATTTGCCTACGTTAGACTGTTTTGTCAGATGCTTGTGTCATAGGAGGTTATTTATGACCGTTCCAATTTACAGTCATCTGCAAACTTGGTCAGCCAAAGAGCCTTGACTTTAGCTTTTACCTCCAAGACATAGATGCCAGATAGGAGTAGTCTCAGCACAGAGCACTAAGGTACCCCACTGGTAACTGATCTTAGTGGATGTGGTGTCATCAATTCCGACTTCCCAGGTTCTGTCTGAGTCAGCTGGCAATCCACTGAGTTGTGCAGGGGTTTATGCCCAGTTCAGTGAGTTTGTCAACTATACCAAGTGGAGTATTGTACTGAATGCCTTAGCCAGGTCCAGGTATGCAGTCTGCCCCATTTTCCCCTCACCCATTGCCTTGGTGACCTTTCCAAAGTTGTCCACCAGGTTTAGCAGGCCTGACCTTCCCTTAAAGCCAAACTGGGTTGGGTCCAGTGTCTGACGGTTTCCTATGTCGTTCTTGATCATTTCCATAATTTGTACCATGGCTTTGCATAATAGGCTAGTCAGAATAAGGGGTTGTAGATTCTGGGATCAGCTGATGGTCCACTCTTGTGAAGTGGGATATAACCACTGCAGTCTTCTTTCTTGTGGTAAAAAACACTGTTTTGAGGCTGTAGTTGAAAAGTGACTCAAATGGTCCTGACATATCATGTTTCAAGCTATTTATGAGGCACCCTAGGATATTGCCGGGGCCACTGACGCTGTGTTTTTGGCCTGCTCACTGCTAGCAGTCTTTTTTTTTTTTTTGGGAGTAATGCTAGTAGGTATTTCACGGGGTAAGGCAGGAGGGATGCAGGTGAAAGTCTGAGCTGAATCTGTCAGCCCGCAGATTTGCTATGTCGCTGTGCTCAGTGAAGGTGGCATCACTGACTATCAGTTTGGCACACTAGTGTGTGCTATTTTTGAGATTACAGACATACTTGTAGAACACCTTGTGGTTGTCTTTAGCATGTGAAGCTATCGTGACCATTCAATTAGCCTTGTTGGACTTAACTTGTAATTACTGTGAAAATTCAGTTAAGTTAAAAAGGAGGCACTGTGGGATAGTATGCATACTGCTGCAAGTATCACTCTGTCAAGGATCTATTACTAAAGTGAATAAAGTATATCTGACTGATGTGTACACCATAGCCGCAGATCTGGCAGGGAAATTACTATTGCAGTAATTAAATACTAAAATAGAGTTATAGTCTAACTTCTGTGACTCAGATATCAGTCCAAAATATTCTGTCTGTATTTGCTGTAGAAGCTCAAACCTCCATCAGTTGATTCTGGTTCATTCCATCTCAGTTTTTTTTCAGCACAGCCTCAGCTTTGTGTTTGATGGTGAATATCACTAAAGGAAATAAGTAGTCATTCAAGTGCATGTGATAGTGAAAGGAGTGTGAACTCTGTAAAAAGTAAGAAAATACAACAAATTTGAACCTGATAAACTGTACCTACTTTATAATCAGAATAATACTGGAGGCCATATGGTTGGTTGGTTGACAGCTGTAACACTCCTCTGGAAGATCTACTTTGTGCCTCACTTAACTATACCATCTAAATTTGACAAGTTTTACTGCAGTAACTCATACATGACTACTAAAGCAAAGCCAACCCCCCAACCCTGGCAATCTTAAATAGTGGGGGGGACGGGACTAAGCAGTCAACTAACAACAACCCCAGTAAATCCTATTCTGCCCTAAGACTGAAAATCCAACTTTAGTTTTTGACAAATGTATTTGTCCTTGCCATCTTGCGATTTCATGTATATTCTCTTTAGAAATATTTTAAAAATATGCCTGTGAAGTAGTAGCTGTTCTGGAATAATCACAGCCTACGTTAGTGTCTCACCATATTTACCACAAAATACAAAATTCAGTCAGCCTAACTGCTTTGATAAGGTCTGCTCCGCAAGGGTAAGTTTCCTTGCACAAATGTGGCAAATAAGAACTCTACTGACAAAATACAAGCTCTCTGTGGATGTCTAATGTAATCTAACAATGTGGAAAAATACAGGAAGTCAGATAACACGATTCAGTGTTTGTTCACTTTTCTATGAAATTGTCTTAGGCACAAAAGGAATGTTCATTTTCAAAAAAACTGTCCTGACGGAAAACTGTAAGGAGGGTAAAGGCCAATCTATAATCAAATGGGATAGCCCATTTCAAGCACAAAAAAGAGAAACGGACTTGTCTGGTGTATATTAGTGCTTGCAGTTATGAAATTTTGAAACAGTTACAGCATACCAATACAATATCTCCAAGCCATATAGGTCATACAGACTAAGTTTGTTGGTTCAAAAGGTCCAATTGCTCAGTTTCTCCAGCACAAGTCTACCTTTACTGTGAAAGTTAATAAAGGGATAACAGGGTCCAAAGGGATAACATTCTGAACTCTTTAACCTTGACATGGCAAGGGCAGTTAAAACTTCATAGAGATGACATTTTTGTTCCAAAACTTAAGAAAAAAGGGATATTTGGTTTACTGGGCATGGTGGAATTCCTGGAAAGGAGGGAGGAACTCCTACTGTCAAGTGTACCCCTGCTGAATAACTTTCAGAACTCACTTGTCTAAAATAATCTGGCACCACAAAGAAATATACAGACTGAAAGAGGGAAGTACTGCCAGGGTGAGAGTTTTAAAAGGCTAATAACCAATCTGACATTTTGGACTGTCCTTGATTTTAAGATGATTTCTCATTTTTTTTGAGACTCCTTGCCACTATTTTGACATATTTGTTAGAATAATGCTGCTTGAATTGCTTTTTGAAAAAGATGGAAGGAACATTTTTATTTGCCTTAAAAAAAAAAAAAAAAAAGATTTAGGTCACAACTTGCATCAACTTACTTTCTCATCAAACCTCTTAAGCACCTCAAAAGAAGGGCCAAACAGAACTTCCTTGTCCGGGGAATAATTTAAAATTTCAGTTAACATCTTCAGGAAGATTTTGAGAACATAACCAAGCAAATTTTATCATGACTGACTCATAAGCAGCAGCCCTAGAGACGGTATTAAGCAACGTTAATTACATAAGCAGCAGATACAAGAGGCATTCAAGAAATTTTTCACCTTAGAAAAGGGAAGGATAACAGTTAACTTTTTCAAATTCTCAAAAGATACCAGTAAAAACTTTAATATGTGAGCTTGGCAGTTTACTGTTCTGAATGTTAAAGTGGAAGAGGAGTTAACTTTCTTCCCAGATATGTCAAGCTTTACCAGAGTGAACGGGATTAGCACTAGCCATTGGGCTAGCATAAGCAGTTCTAGACACAGGATTCACCACAGGGTCTGCTTTAAGTTTACAGAACAAGTACTTGCAAGTCTGAGGAACCTTGTACAACCTATCAGACTTCCAGGAACAGGTGGTTAACTACCAGGTGAAAGTACAGTTGTGTACACTTACCATAAATGTAGATGTTCGAGTGTATTCACTGTTGCAGTCATTACATTTGGGTAATCTGCTGGCAGGTTACCCTCAGTCGGCCTGAATAATAAAGTCTTGGGTCCTGCGTCAGTTGCTGTCTCCTCTTCCATGACATCAGGGGTATAAAACATGCAGCAGACGCCATTTTATTCAGTTTTTCTTGCCACGGATGTCAGGTGCCCCCCAAATGGGGAGCAAAAAAAAAAAAAAAAAATATATATATATATATATATATATATATATATATATATATAAAACTAAACAGCAATATATATAAATGCACTTTTAGCAACATAAACTTTACCTTCATCTAAAAGCAAATACACCACAAAGGCTGTAGAATATAGTGAAGAAGAGAGAAGTTATAGAAAAGGAGGATGGCGGGTGGGTAACCCAGACTGCAACAGTGAATACACTTGAACATCTACATTTATGGTAAGTGTACACAACTGTACTATGTTCTTCGTGTTTCACTATTGCAGTCATTACATTTGGGTAGAATCCCAAAGCTATGGATGGGAGGATGGAACTAAATAGCATTAAGGGCGGCTATAAGGCCCTGCAGAACTGCAGTGGCAAAGTCAACCCTGGATTTGGAGAAGAGAGGCAAATGATAATGCTTTGTGAAGGTATGCACAGAGCTCCAAGTAGCAGCTTCTAGAATGTCTTTGGTTGGAACTCCTCTGAGTAAGGCTGCTGAGGTAGAGGCAGCCCTGGTGGAATGTGACCCAATTCCCTTGGGCACAGGTTTACTATGGTGCAAGTAGCAGAAAAGAATGCAGTGGCTTGTCCACTTAGAAATAGTCTGCTTTGATATAGCCTTCCACTCTGATCCTGAAGCAAATGCCACCACTAGTTGCTCAGACTTTCTTAGAGACTTGGTCCTATATAAATAGAATCTTAGTTGTCTGTGTACGTCCAATAAATGCAGAATCCACTCCCCATTATTCTGCGGATTTGTATAAAATGTTGGCAGGTGAATAGTTTGATTAAGAGCCACACTGGATACCACCTTAAGCATAAAGGAAGGATTGGTCCTGAGGGACAACCTGTCCGGGTAAAATGTAATAAAAGGCTCCACAGTCATGAAAGCCTGTAGTTCTGAAACCCTTCTTGCTGAAGTGATTGCCAAAAGGAAAGCTGTTTTCCGAGATAAAAATTTTATATCCGCAGTAGTTGCTGGTTCAAAAGGAGGCAGGGTGAGGTTTTTGCAGCACAAAATTGAGGTCCCATGCAGGAGTTGGTGATGATCTGGGAGGCCTTAAATTTTTGGCCCCTGATATTGTTTTAGCAGAGGATGAGAAAAGATGGGAGGCTCCCTGTTGTAATGAGCTGAGATGGCAGAGACATGGATTTTTACTGAAGAAAAAAATAGGCCCTTGTCAAGCATCTCAGTCAAGTATTGTAAAATCTGAGGAATATTTGGTTTTGCTGTGTCCGTTCCTTGTGCTTGGTTCCAAGCACAGAATCTCTTCCATTTATCAGCATGAGTTTCTAGTACTAGGCCTTATAGCTTCCAAAATGACATCCATCACAGATTTACTGAGAGGAGGTGTTTGAATAATTAAATGATCAGCCATGCTGCAAGGTTCAGAGATTGAAGCTGGGTGTGCAGAATTTCATTGTTCTGCTGAGACAGTAGACGAGGTATTTGAGGTAAGTACCAAGGAGGGAGTTGAGACATATTCCTTAGGATTGGATACCAGTGCTGGCGAGGTCAGTCCGGAGCAATTAAGATCATTTTTGATTTTTCCTGTCTGACCTTTAGTAAGACTTTGGAGAGAAGAGGCAGAGGGGGAAAAGCATAGACTGAAAGGTTTTTCCAACTGAAGGATAGGGCATCCACTTTCCATGCTTATCTGTGATAAGTCCTTGTGCAGAATTTGTCCAGTTGATAATTTTGGGGAGAGGCAAATAGATCTATGTCTGGGCTTCCCCATTTCTGTGTTACCATGCTGAAGATTTGTGGATCCAGTTTCCACTCACGCGGGTCCATAAGATTTTTGCTTAGGTCGTCTGCCAGAGTATTTTGTTTTCCTGGCAGGAATTGAGCTTGAAGATGTACTTGGTAAGTCAAGGCTGTGTTCCACAATGCCATGGCTAGTCTGCAAAGGGGGTAGGAATGTGTACCCCCCTGCTTGTTTGTGTACCGCATAACCGTGGTGTTGTCTGTCGTTATCAATAGGTGTCCTGGATGAAGTAAGCCCTTGAAGGCTGTCAGAGCATTCTGAACCGCTAGTTTCTCTTTGTTTGATATGCAGATACATTTGTTTTGGGCTCCATATGCCCTGAATGCATCTCCCCGCCAGGTGGGCCCCCCAAGCATAGTCTAATGCGTCTGTAGTTAGGGCTTGGGTGGCAGGGGGTAGAGTGAATGACAGTCCCTTGTTTTGGTGACATGTCTCTGCCCACCAAAGAAACTCCTGTTGTAGGCAGGGAATGAGAGGAATCATTGTTTCCAGACTGTGACAATGTTGACTCCATAAACTTTTTTGGGTACCACTGAAGTTTCCTCATATGCAGTCTTGCATATGGAATTAGTAGAATGCAGGATGTCATGAACCCCAAAGCCTGCAGAATTTGTCTTGCAGATAAACTGGGTTTTTGTTGCCATCTGTTTGAAGTATGTTGTCAGTTGCCTTTGTTTGTCTGGCATAAGGTGAGCCATCTGGGCAGTTGTATTCAAGCTTGCACCCAGGAATGTAATTATTTGAGAGGGTACTAGTTGTGATTTATTTTTGTTTATTGTGTACCCTAGGCATGTTAGAAGCCTTTTTACAAATGCCAGATGTTGAAGAATGTCCTTGTTCCCTGCTTGAATGAGACAGTCGTCCAGGTAAGGATAAATTTGTATGCTTCTTTGTCTGCAAAATACAATTACTGGTGCCAGGCACTTTGTAAAGACCCTGGGCGCAGTAGATAAGCCTAAGGGCAGTGCAGAGACTTGGTAATGCAAAAAACCTGCCTTGAAGCAGAGGTATCTTCTGCACAATTCCCTTACTGGGATATGCAGGTATGCCTCTTTTAAGTCTAGAGTCACTAACCAAGCGTTCCTGCCCAGCATAGGCAGTAGCTGTTGCAAAGTCAGCATTTGGAATTTTGGAATGTCCAGGTAAGTGTTCAAAATCTATAAGTCCAGTATTGGACGCCATGCATTGTCTTTTTTGGGTACAAGGAACAGCCTTGAATAAAAACCTTGTCCTTTTTCCTGTTCTGGTAGTGGCTGAATAGCCCCCATCTCCATGAGGGACGTAACTTGTTTCTGAGCCTCTGCCCATTGATTTTGTGGCAGATCTGGCCAACCATTTGGAATTGGCAAAGTATGGAAATTAAATCTCTACCCCTGGGATACTATGTTTAATACCCACTTGTCTTGGGTAATTAAATGCCAATTTTAAGCATGAAGTGCTAATTTTCCCCCCAAGGGGGCTACCAAGAGATAAGTGCTTGGTGAAGGTAGAAGAAAGTCATTGAGACTGCTTACTGCAGGGTTGTACTTTGTTTCCTCCAGATTTGGAGGTGGAGGCACCCCATTGCTTTGATCTGTAAGAACACTGTGATTGGTATCTAGAGCCTTTTGAGCACCTGGATTTGCCTTGAGAGGCTCTGTTGGACACAGGAAAGGACCAATTTTTAGTAGGCCAGTGCCTACTGAACCTGGGTGGCTGCACTTGTAAGAAATCTTTTACAGTTTGCATAGATTTAGCTTTGTCTTCCATTTTCTTTAAAACCTCTTCTGTCTTATTACCAAACAGAGCATCATGCTGTAAAGGGGCATCCAACAATTTAGCTTTAACATGATCAGGCAGATTTTGCTCCTTGAGCCAGGCATGCCTTCTAATCACAGATCCAGTAACTGCGGCCCTGCAAGAGGCCTCCAAGGAATCAAAACCACATTGCAAAGTATGCTTTCTATCCTGTTCTGCTGCATGCAATAATTCCTGTAATTCTTTATTTTCCACACAATCAGAAATCAACATAATTTTCTGTTTCAATAAGCCCATAACATGCTGTTGATATTTAAGCATATGAAACTGGCAGTTTAAGGCCCTAATTACCAAGGTTGCAGACGTATAAACCTTCTTTCCCCATCTATCCAGCGCCCTGGAATCTCTATCAGAGGGGGTAGGATTTTTGGCTGTAGATGCCTTTACACCTTTAGGACCCTGTGATATAACCTCAGGATCAGCAGCAGGATTTTTGAACAGAAATTTGGGGGAGTCAGGAACCCTGTAATTTCTGTCTGGCTTACTAGGAGCCGGAGGTAGGGAATCAGGAGCCAAGCTTGATTCTGAAAACACATCAACAATGTCTAATACAGGAGGTATAGCCAAAGGCCTATGCTGAGGAAGGAGAAGGAAATGCCTAAGCCTCTTTTTTGATTCAGAGAAATCCTGACTCTCCCAATGAAAATGTTCCCTTAAACTATGCAAGGTTTCACCAAAAGAATAATCCTCAGGAGGAGATGCAGATGGGATGGATTCTTCTGCATCTGAATCCTCATAGGGAGGAATAGAAAATTCCTGATCAGAAGATGAATCAGAAGAAATGGAAACCTGAGCTGAAGATTCATAATCAGTGTCTTGCCTAGGCTTCTTATCGGGGGGGGGGGGGGGGGGGGCCTGGTCACGGTAATTAAGTCCTCAGCCATTTTGAACATCTGTTTTCAGACATAGGGGCCCGAGCATGTGGCTCATGCATCATTTTTTTAAACTTTGCAACTGTTTTTGATCTTGTTTTTGAAGTTGACGTCGGTTTTATGTAAAAATGTTGAGGCCTGAAAACACCCTCAGAAGCCGGTACCTGCTCAGCAGCTCCGGACCCATCCAAGGGAGAGACAACCACGGGTTCAATACTCTGAGAATCTCGTGGCATACTGGACTCCACTTGGGTCTCGGTAGAGGCCTGCGACTCAAACGTAGCGGGTATCAAGGGCTGCAAAAGCGCCTCACTGAGTACCGGCGAACCGGCGACTGGCTTAGGAGAAGCCTTGTCGTCTGTTTTGGACCTCGACGGTCTCTGTCTGTCTTTTTCTTTGCGTTTTTTGTGACCTCCAGTAGTCGGATTGCTAACAGACGACATTTTAGGGTAATTAAATCTGGATCCAAAATATTTTGAAGCAAAAATATAACGACGCTTAATAGTGTGTTGGTTAAATCTAGCACAAAACCGACAGCAAGGCAGGTTATGATGTGGGCCTAGGCAAGGAATACAGTACAAATGAAAATCCTTATGAGGTATTTGCTTCCCACAAGTAATGCAATTATTAACTTTTAAGACATCGGAAAGGCACAAGAAAAAGTTTTCCCTGCTGGTCGAGGTGCTAGGAGTTTTATGCAATAAATGTGATAGCAGACCTTTGGTTGTTTTACTAAGATCCTGAAGCTCAACATTCTCCCTCTAATCATTACTCTTCTAACTTTCCCTAGAAAATCTTCTCTGTACATTGAAATAGAAATTGGAGAAGCAAAGTTTTTTTTTTCTCTTTTTGTTTTTTTTTCCTTGGAAAAGTCAAACCCAAAACGGGCACACTATACTAAGGCTCAGGCTCCCTTTCCCAGTTATGCAGTAGATGTTTGCCTACTCCTATCCTGGAAACTGACAAGAGCCGTTTCTCCCTTTTCTGCAGAAGGCAACCCTACAGCCACAGATGATGCGTCAGGGATTGGGGGGAAATGGACACAAGAGAGTGGATGAGGCAAAACTGGATCTAACATGACACCATTCCTCCTCTTGCAGATGGGGGAGGAAGAACCAGGTACACTGATAACTGCTACATAGGTCTAGTAATGAACAAAACTTCAAGACAGGAAGTTGAGCCTGAAAGAATCAGCAATCCAGTGCCAGCCAAAAAGGTGATTTTGAGGTTGAAAACATTGACAGCTCCTAAAAGCATCGGTTCTTGCCCTTAACACATCCATACAAAAAAGTATACAAGTAAAAGTTAAAAAAAGTTACCAAAAGTATTCAATGCAGTAAAAACTCCTCATCAGACAAAGATGACAGTCTATTCAAATAAATTTCCTACCCAAACAACACATTCGCAGAAAAAAAACCCACTGCATTTCTTCAGAAAACTATAATACTTCAAGGTTACCCCATCGGGGACTTTATCCTTGAAGGATCAACAACTGTCAGATCCACGAAGCCCATAAAAGGAGCACACTTTGGCAGTAAAATTTTTTTAAGCTTTTGGTGCTCTAACTTGCCTTTTACAATTAGTTCTGCTCGAGTGCCTGGAAATTAGAGCACACTGAAGGTGCCCTCAAGATGTGAAAAGCTGGCTGGACTGGTCATATCATTGGCATGATATAACCTAAATAGCTTAGGCTACCACAACAGTGATCTAATGTTGAACATCTCTGGTTGTGTGTTTCCACATGTAGGGAATTGTGTCTGTATTAAATGTTATGTTAGTAATGTGCTGTAGTGTTTCCTAAATATTGTTTAGGGACATTTGAATAAACTTTGGGTATGGTGCTAAAATGTTTGATTATTTTGTGTGCGTCAATATTCTCCATTTCTTTTAAAACTTTTTTGGATGAGATGGCCTTGAAGTGGAAACGAGGGAGTTCAAATATCTTCAACATGGTATCTGTTTTTGTGAAATTAGTTGACTGAGGATTATGTGAATTGTTGAATGTGGGAACTGTGGCTGTTGGGTCTTCAGACCAGTGTGCAGGATGGTATGATTATTTGAGGTGGGTTGTATGTCATTTGACTTGGCTTTTAAAACCCTCTGGAATTATTTAGGGGTGCCCGTGCATGGAAAAAAAAAGTTATGTACTCACCATAATGTCCCATCTGTGTTGCCATTTTCATTCTTCCTCAGCTGTGGGAACTGCTGGGTTTGTATCCGAACCTCGGATACAACACGGCCGTTACTAAAGCTCATGGTAACCAAAAAGCTCTCAAGCTTCTCCCTTACCGATAATGCACCAAATCCCAACATACCAAGATCTTGCTTGCTGATATTACCTGAAGGGGTATCTACATGTATATGTAAAAATACATAAAAATGTATATGCTCTACAGAGGGAACTTTATCTGGAGCTCAGTCATAAAGGACAGTGGTGTCCTTACAATATCTCATTCTTCCATAAGTTTGTTGAAATAAGGGATGAGGGTTGGTGGGCGGGAAGTTGAAGAATGAAAATGGACAACACAGATGGACCATTATGGTGAGTACATAACATCGTTATCTGATGTTTTCAGTTTTCATTCTATCCTCAGTTGTTGGAAAGAGTCCCTAGCTACCTAGAACACCAGGTGGACTCTAATGAAGGATACTCCTGAGCTCAGTTAAGCCAAAAGCTGCTCTGGCCTTGAGACTAGATCTAGTTTGTAATGAGTGATAAAGGTTTGAGGATTCGCCCAGGTTGCAGCTATACATCTGTCATCCAAGGAAGCCCTGGATAGAAAGACTGCAGAAGTTGCCATGGACCTAGTTGAAGGGGCTCTTGCAGGTTTTGGTAAGGTTAGACCCAGTTTGTTATAGATAAAAGGAATATAATCTGTCAGCCATCTGGCTAGATTTACTTTTCCTGCTGGCTTTCCCAATTTCAAATCTGCAAAAGAAACAACTGGTCTGTATTTCTGATTTCTTTTGTCCTATGTAAATAAAAGCATAATTATCTGTGAACATACAATAAATGCAACATATATTCACCTTTGTTTGCAAATTTAGGAAAGAATACTGGCAAATTAATGGACTGAATAGTATTAGATTCTGACACCATCTTGGGAAAGAAGGATGCATTGGTTCGTAATGTAACTCTTTCCTTATGAAAAATCAAGTAGGGAAGCTTCGATGACAAGGCCTGAAGTTCTGAAAGTCTTCTTGCTGAGGTAATGGCCACTAGAGAGATAGTTTTCCAAATAAGAAACTGAAGGTTGCATTTAGCTGCTGGTTCAAAGGGGGGGAATGAATTAAGGCTTGCAGTACCAAGTTCAGATCCCATGGTGGAATAGGGTCTTTATACTGGGGTCGCAATAAGAGAGTGCCTCTCAAGAATGCTTTACAAAGTTTAGAAGAGGCCACAGAAGAATTTTCAAATCCAATATGAAAATTGGATATTGCTGCTAAATGAACCTAAACAGTAGAGGAGCTTGCCCCTTCATTAAAATCAAAGCTAAAAATTCTAGTGTGTTATGTATCGGAACTGAAAAGGAGTCAAATTTTTGTTGTGCCCAGTATACAAACCTTTTCCATTTACTCATACAAAGCTTTCTTGTTAGCTTGAGGTTTGAGATATCCAGATGAAAAATGTCTGTTGGATGTGACAAGGGATCTGGAATCGGATCCAGAATCCAAAGATGATGAGGCCACAGGAAGGGGAATCAAATCTAACGAGGCTAATATGGTGCAATGAGGATGACTGCTCTTCAACCTGGTGGCTTTAAGCAGGAATTTCAGAATTAGAGGGATTGGTGGGCAAGCATAAAGAAGACAGTACAGTTGTGTACACTTACCATAAATGTAGATGTTCAAGTGTATTCATTGTTGCAGTCATCACATTTGGGTTATCTGCTTGCAGTAGCCCTCAGTCGGCCTGATGATCAAAGTCTTGAGTCCTGCGTCAGTTGCTCTCTCATCTTCCATGACGTCAGGGGTATAAAGCATTCAGCCAACACCATTACATCAGTGTTTATTACCCCAGATGCCCCCTAAAGGGAAGCAATTATATATATATATATATATATATATATACATACAAGGTTACATCTCCAACAAAAAGGCAAATACACCAAAAAGCTTTAAGCATAGTAAACAAGAATAGAGGTATAGCCAAAAGAAGTCAGGGGGCTGGAGGGAGGGTAACCAGGACTGCAACAGTGAACACACTCGAACATCTACATTTATGGTAAGTGTACACAACTGTTGCAGTCATCATATATGGGTAGATTCCCAAAGCTAAGGATGGGAGGAGGAAATCAGATAGCATTAGCATCAGATAGCTATAAGGCCTTGCAAGACTGCAGTGGCAAAGTCAGCTCTGGATTTAGATAAAATTGGCAAATGGTAATACTTGGTGAAAGTATGTACAGAACTCCAGGTAGCAGCTTCTAGGATGTCCCTGGTAGGGACACCTCTGAGAAAGGCTGTGGAGGTAGATGCAGTCCTGGTTAAATGTTGTGTTATCCCCTGTGGGGTAGGTTTTCCACGGTGCTTATAGCAGAAATGAATGCAACGGCCTAGCTATTTAAAAATGGTTTGTTCTGAAATGGCCTTCCCCTCTGCCCCTGCAGGGAATGCAACCAGCAGCTGTTCAGATTTCCTGAGAGGTTTAGTCCTGTCCAAGTAAAATCTAAGCTGTCTGTGCACATCTAAGGAGTGCAGTATACGTTCCCCTTTGTTCTGTGGATTAGAAAAGAAGGTTGGCAAATGAATGGACTGATTAAGAGCCACACTGGATACCACCTTGGGAATGAAGGAGGGACTGGTCCTGAGGGACATCCTGTCTGCATGAAAAATGATGAAAGGCTCCACTGCCATAAGGGCCTGTAATTCAGACACCCTTCTTGCTGAAGTGACTGCTAAAAGGAAGGCTGTTTTCCAAGAAAGGAATTTCAGCTCTGCATTTGCAGCTGGCTCAAAAGGAGGTAGAGTGAGTTTTTCCAATACAAAGTTAAGGTCCCAGGCTGGGATTGGGGCTCTCCTGGGTGGTCTTAAGTTTTTGGCCCCTCTGAGGAACTGCTTCAGCAGTGGATGAGAAAAGAGGGGTGGTTCTGTGTTGTAATGAGCTGAAATGGCTGAGGCATGAATTTTGATGAGGGAAAAGGAAAGGCCCTTGTGGAGCATCTCAGTTAAATATTGAAGAATCTGAGGTAAATTGGGCGCTGTTCTGCCCATCCCCTGAGTTTGGTTCCAGGAACAGAATCTTTTCCATTTTTCAGCATAAGATTTTCTAGTATTAGGCCTCCTTGCCTCCAGAATGACATCCAATACTTGTTACTGAGGGATGGTAATGGAGAGATCAGGTAATTAAGCCAGGCTGCCAGGTTCAGGGTCTGAAGCTGAGGGTGAAGAATCTGGCCCTCCTGTTGGGACAGCAGGGTAGGGTTCTGAGGCAGATGCCATGGTGCTAGCAGTGACACACTGCGCAAGAGGGGGGTACCAGTGTTGGTGTCGCCAGTCTGGTGCAATCGGTATCGTCCTTGGTTTGTCCCATTTGATCTTTAGTAGTACCTTGGACAGGAGAGGCAGAGGAGGAGGAAAGGCATAAACTGATAGGTTTTTTCAGGTGAAGGACAAGGAATCCACTTTCCAAGCTTGTTTGTGGGGAGTCCTTGTACAGAATTTATCCAATTGGTAGTTCTGGGGGGAAGCAAAAAGGTCCATCTCTGGGCTCCCCCATTTGTTTCTCAACATGATGAATATCTTTGGTTCCAGTTTCCACTCGTGGGTCCATGAGATTTCTGCTTAGTTCATCTGTCAGTGTATTTAGCTTTCCTGGCAGGAAATGAGCCTGTAGGTGCACTTGGTAGCCCAAGGCTGTGTTCCACAGAGCCATGGCTAGTCTGCAGACAGGGTATGATTGGGTTCCCCCTGCTTGTTTATGTACCACATAACAGTGGTGTTGTCCGTCTTTAATTGTCCTGGAAGAATGTGGTCCTTGAAGGCTGTCAGAGCATTCTGTACAGCTAACATTTCTTTTCGAGTGATATGCAGGTGCATTTGACTTGGGTTCCATTTACCCTGAATGCACTTCCCTGCCAAGTGAGCCCCCCATGTATAGTCTGATGTGTCTGTTGTTAGGGTTTGGGCGGCAGGGTGTAGAGTGAATGGCAGTCCCTTGTTTTGGTGGCAGGCCTCTGCTCACCAAAGGAAGTCTAACTGTAGGCAAGGCATGATAGGAATCATTGCTTCTAGATCCTGAGAATATTGACACCATAGGCTTTTTAGATACCACTGTAGTTTCCTCATATGGAGTCTTGCATATGGAATTAGGAGAATGCAGGAGGCCATGAACCACAAGGCTTGCAGTATTTGCCTTGCAGATTGCAGGGTCTTTGTGGCCAGTAGTTTGAAGTAGGCTGTAAAATGAACTTGTTTCTCTGGCAAGAGGAAAGCCATCTGGGAAGTTGTGTTCAAGCTTGCTCCCAGGAATACAATTTTTTGGCAGGGTACAAGATGTGATTTCTTTTAGTTTATGGTGTACTCCAGAGAAGTTAGCAATTTTTGTACAAACGTCAGATGATTCAATAGTATGTCCTGGCTTTCTGATTGAATTAGACAATTGTCCAGGTATGGGTATATTTGAATATTTCTTTGCCTGCAAAATGCAATGACTGGAGATAGGCACTTTGTGAATACCCTGGGCGCAGTAGATAAGCCAAAAGGCAGTGCTGAGAACTGATAGTGCATGAAGCCTGCTTTGAAGCGTAGGTATCTTCTGCAAAATTCCCTGATTGGGATGTGCAGGTAGGCTTCCTTTAAATCCAGTGTTGTCAACCAGGCATCCTTGCCCTGCATAGGAAGCAACTGAAGAGGTAGCATCTTGAATTTTGTGATCACCAAAATGTATTTAGTATGGAGAGGTCCAGGATAGGACGCTAGTTGTTGTCTTTTCTGGGCACCAGGAAAAGTCTTGAGTAGAAACCTTGTCCCCTTTCCTCTTCTGGGAAAGTTCGACTAGCCCTGATACTTAAGAGGGAGAGAACTGGCTTTTGAGCTTCGGCCCACTGATTTGGGGGTAGATCTGGCCAACTGTGTGGGGTTGGTAAGGTGTGGAAGTGGAATCTGTATCCTTGGGAAACTGGCCTGCATGGCAATCTTTCCCCCTAAAGGAGCAGTCAGTTGAGCAGGGCTTGGAAGTTTTAAAGTTAAGTCATTGAGACAGTTTACCATTGGGGGGGGGGGGGAGTCTTACTACTCCCTGTTTTGGAAGTGGGAGCCCCCCACTGCTTAGTCCTGTGCGTACCTTGGGACTGAATGCCTGGGTGTTCTGCTGGTTCTGGGTTTGGACTGAGAAGGCCTGGAAGAGGTAGGAAAGGACCAATTCTTAGAGGGCCAATGCCTACTAAATCTGGGAAGCTGAACTTGCAGGAAATCTTTAACAGTTTGCATAGATTTAGCTTTTTCCTCCATCTTTTTAAGTACTACTACTGCTTTGTTGCCAAACAGATGGTCCTGGTTTAAGGGAGCATCCAGCAACTTAGCTTTAAGATGATCTGGCAAAGACTGCTCCTTAAGCCAAGCATGCCTTCTAAGTACAGACCCAGTGACAGCAGCCCTGCAAGATGCCTCTAGTGAATCAAAACCACACTGCAAAGTATGTTTACCAACTTGTTCAGTAGAATGCATTAAATCCTGTAAATCTTTATTTTCAGCACAGTCAGGAATCATCACCATTTTCTGTTTAAGCAATCCAACAATATGCTGCTGATACTTTAACAAATGAAACTGGCAGCTTAAGGCCCTAATGGCCAAGGCTGCAGAAGTGTATGCCTTCTTACCCCATCTATCCAGCACCCTGGAATCTCTATCAGAGGAGGTTGGATTTTTGGCAGTAGTAGCCTTAATGTCCTTGGGTCCTTGTGAAATGGTCTCAGGGTCCACAGTAGGATTTTTAAAAAGGAACTTGTGAGAGTCAGTAACCCTGTAACATCTATCTGGTTTTCAGGGAGCAGGAGGTAAAGAGTCAGGGGCCAAGCTAGATTCTGAAAAAGCATCAACAACAATGTCCAGTACAGGGGGGATAGCTAAAGGCCTGTGTTGGGGCAGGAGTAAGAAATCCCTAAGCCTCTTTTTAGAGTCAGAGTAATCTTGGCTTTCCCAGCAAAAATGCTCCCTAAGAGTATACAAGGTTTCACCAAAAGAGAAATCCTCTGGAGGGGAAGCAGAGGGAATAGAGTCCTCTGTATCAGAATCCTCATAGGTAGATAAGGGTAAATCCTGGTCATCAGAGGAAACAGAAATTTCAGAATCCTGATCGGAAGAATCATAAGGAAAACTCAGTACTAGGTCTCTTAGAGGGGGAAGGTTGGCTTCCTCTGGTTAAAGTAATAAGGTCTTCAGCCATTCTTATGTGTTTTTTAGGTATAGAGGCCTGACCATGTGGTCTGGTCGAGGGTTTTCTAGGCATGGATCGAGTTTAAGGCCTTGAAGAAGAAGATGGCAACGGTTTAATATGCAAGTCAGTAGGCCTGAATACACACTCAGAAGCCGGTGCCTGCACAGTGGCTCCGGACCCATCCAAGGTAGACATCCGCAGGTTCCACAGTTGAAGCATCTTGCGGCATACCGGACTCCAAATGGGTCTCAGTAGAGGCCTGCGACTCTGAAGTAGCGGGTATCAGGGGCTGTGAAAGCACCTCACTGAGTACCGGCGAACTGGCGACTAGCTTAGGAGAAGCGCCATCAGCAGCTTTGGACCTTTGCGGTCTGTCTTTAGCTTTGCATTTTTTCGGAACGTCGGTAGTCAGGTGGCTTACCAAAGCCATATCTGGTTAATTGAACAGAGTACCAAAAAATTTAGAAGCGTAAACATACCGACGACGAACAGTTTGTTGCTTAAATAAGGCACAAAACCGACAGCAAGGTAAGTCATGGTCAGGGCCTAGGCAAGGAATACAGTACGAATGAAAATCTTTTTGAGGTATTTGCTTTCCACAAGAAATACAATTATTGACTTTTACTGAAATCGGTTTAGAGCAAGAAAATGTTTCCCCAATGGGGTACTTAGCTTAGTTGAAGACTTCGGTTCTGAAACTCTAAAACAAGAATTTCAGGAGTCGGCCGACCGGCACTTGCAAACTGCTTCTGCTTCGGGCACCACACGGCAAGAAAGACTGATGTAATGGCATCGGCTGCATGCTTTATACCCCTGACTACCTGACGTCATGGAAGATGAGACAGAAACCGACGCAGGACCCAAGACTTTGATAATCAGGCCGACAGACAGCTACTGCAAGCAGATAACCCAAATGTGATGACTGCCAACAGTGAAACATGAAGAACATCAGGGAGCCAATCATAAAGTGCAACATCCCTCGGTGACTCCTCCTGAGGATGGTTTAGGGTAAAGTAGCTGCTGCATTTGTTTAGGGGAGAAGCATAAAGGATTGCAGCAAGGCTGGCCCCAATGGCAGAAGATCATTTCTGCCACTTTACAGATGAGACCACTTGTGAGGTAGAAAAATGGACTTGCTCAACTTGTCTGCTATCACATTGGATTCCTGCGGAAAATGCAATGATATGAGAAAGTGGTTGGATGAGATCACCCATTGCCACACAGTGAGTGCTTCTTGACACAAGGGGTATGATCTGGTCCCTCCTTGTTTGCTGATATACCAAACTACTGACATATTGTCCGTTTGAATCGCAATTGTCCCTGAAGGGAGATCATCCTGGAAGGCCTGCAATGCTAAAAGCACTGCTCTCATCTCTATGACAAAGATATGCAAACTGGCCTCTTTAGGGGACCAAGTGCTTGGACTATTCTCTCCAGAAAGTGCCCCGCCACCCGAGCTGGGAAGTGTCCATGGTCACTATGGCCATGGGCTGAGGGAGAATGAAAGGACAGCCTTGTAGAACTTGATCTGAATGAATCCAACACCAGAGGTATCTCTTGCATGCCTGAGTGATCCTTATTTGTGTTGACACATGCTGGTAAAGAATGGATCATTGTGTTGCTAGCATCCACTGAAGAATTCTCATCTAAAACCTTGCTAGAGGAACTAAAATTATGGCTGCTGACACTGACCCAAGCCCTGAAGGCTCAAGTGGTCTGAAACATTGGTACTGCGAATTATTCTCGACTTGGAATCTTACAGTCTGTACTTGTACTCTTAAAAGAGGTAGAGAAGCTGTCACTGATGTCATGTTGAAAACTGCTCCTATGAATTCCAAAATATGAGTTGGCTGTAGGTGAGACTTGTCATAATTTACGGTTATCTCCACATGAAAACAAATCTACAGTACCTGATCCCTTGATCTTAACAAATGCCTGGTCAGAGCAGTAATGAGCCAGTCATCTAGATATAGAAACACTTGGAATCCCTGCAGTCTCAAGTGAGCTGACATCACTACCATGGATTTGGGAAACACCATGGGGAGCTGTGGTGAGGTCAAATAGCAGTGCTATCAACTGGCAGTGACTGGCTCCAGCCAAAAGCATAAGTACCTTCTGGACTGTCTGTTCATCTTTATATGACAGTATGAATCCTGAAGGTCTAGAGCACACCAAATCATCCCTGCCCAAGAAGGGGAGAATGGACTGAACCGTAACCATCCGAATATTTGCATGTCGAACTGACTTGTTCAAATTGCTGAGATCCAAAACTGGTCTCCAGTCCCCTCTTTTCTTTGGCACTAAAAAGAATCTTGAGTAAGTTTCATATTCTATCTGGTCTAGTGGGACCTCTAACAGTTTTTGTATTTCTACTGCTGCTTTCTTCTCTGACTGGGTGGATCATCAGGAATTTTGCATACAGTTGGTGGTGGAAGGGAAAAGGGAATTGTATAACCTCTGGAAATAATCCTCTGCACCCAAGTATCTTTTATTATGTCTAGCCAGGCTCTCTGGTGCAGGGATAGTCGGCCCTAAATTGCCTCCAAAGGTACAATCAGGCCTCCTTTCAGGAGCAGTGGTATCTCTGGACCTCTGTTTTTGTAGGCCTCCTCTGCCACAAGGGCGCCATCATCCATTTGAGTTTCCCCCCTGCCCTTAGGGGAACTTTCTGTCCTGGAAAGGATCCTGGGACTCGAACCACATCTTTCAACCACCTCATTGATTCTTAGAAAAGGATCTTTGAGGGGTCGAAAAATGCATGCCCACTGCAGTGAGGATCTTTCCATCCTTCTCACACCTGGATAATGTATCCCTCGCTTTGGGGCCAAAGAACTGCCACCAAAGGGAGCACTGAAAGACGAGAACTCTAAGGGCTCTCCAAAATCACATACGTGCATCCAGGCATGCCTTTGAATGGATATGCTTGAACCCACTGCCCCCTCACCTACAACTGCATGAGAAATAAACCTCACGAATGAATTCAAAATAGACTGGAGGGTAGCCAACTGAGAAGAAACAAACAATTGAGCCTCGGCAGAAACGGTCCCTGAAAGGGATTTTGAAAGTTCTTTAATCAAGTCCCTTTCCAGCCTAGTAAAATATGCCAAACAGTTCAGCGACCTAAGAGCAAAGGTCGCTGAAGCACACACATGCTTCACAAATCTATAGCCCTAGACTCCCTGTTCGGGGAGAATGAACAAAATAACTTTATTCGGCATGTTCCTTCTTGGTGGCTGGCACCATGACCATGGCATCCATAGGCACCCCCTTACTCTAACATTCCTTCCCCACAGGTGGAGCCAGAATCCTATCTGGCCTCTTAGGCATTTGCTCAATAGAGTCGGGCTCCTTCCACACCTGTCAAGAGACCAAATCAATGATCTTGTCGGCAAGGTGGAGTAACCCAGGAGGTAGGTGGGCCAGCTCTAAAGGCCTCCAGAAATACTGACTCTTCTGGTGAAGGGTTGCTGGGGGTCCAACTACATACCTCTGTTTCAGGCTCTCAAGGATGTCTCCAAATGAGACATCTTTTGGAAGTGATCATGGGGCACCTTCACCCTCATCGAAATCAGTATCCTCAGTGACTGACTCTTGTGTAGAGTCCAGGGGTCTCCTCTTGCACCTTCTCTTCCTAGGGGCTTCCTCAGAGGGGTGTTCCAGGGAAGTGTCCGAAGAGACTATGAAACCCTGCTGGGTGGTCGGGGGGGTCTCAAGCTGGCTGTCCCGGTGGCGTTGAATGAAGAGGCTCGAAGCGCAGAAACATCAGGGAATTGGATTGGAGATTCAAGGGGTTTGGATATGTCAGTCCTGTTGAAGCAGTGAATACCCTCTTCACATTATCAAATACAAACAGACCAAGAGAAAGAGAAGACCTCAGCACCGAGAAGGCAGGCTTTTGGGCCTCTCTCTTTTCTTGCCCAGAAAGCAATCTTCCCGAGGAGGAAGTTGGAGCCAACCTGGCTAACGCCAAGGCTCCAAGGCACAGAGATGGCTCTGACATCTCTGGAGTCAACCCCAGAACCTCGCATCAGACAAGGAAGCTTCGGCTCTGAGAATCCTCTGGATCTGAAGATGTCGGAGCCGGGATACTCAGCGTTATCTTTGGATCCAAGCCAGATGGACCTGGAAAACTTGGATCCTGGGACTCTGAAGCAACCAAAGGGATCAGTGGAGGAGTCTAAGGTAGAGTGATTGAAGGATGGCCCTCCTGACTTGAAGTGGTATGAGCCGGTAACACACCCATCTGGATCTGAGCTGACAAGAACTGCCTCATAATCCTATCTGGATCGTCCTCAGTCAAACTCCTGGATGAACGAGACGAGGCTTGGGAAGGTGACTTTGAATCATGCCATTCCATAAAGGGGAAACCCTGAAAGGCACCAGATCAACAAAGAGAAAATATCGGGTCCTTGGCAAAACAAAAGAATCCAAAGCAGTCAGTTCCGAAGGTTTCTTAGTTGTATCAAAGAATGTGATCCAACGGAAAAAAGATTTGAGACCTCCTCAAATCCTATTTAGACCTCTTCCTGGAAGCCTCAGAAGATGGAGCTGAGGGAGCGGATGGAATCGGAGATTTTGACTCCTCAGACTTTGGTTTGAGGGACTGAGCCCCACTGATGGCAGCAAGCCTTTCAGAATCAACTTAATTCTGTCTGTCCACAAGTGCTCTGGAATTAAAATTATGACAAATAGAACAATCCTCCTGTAGGTGTTGTGGACCTAGACAATAAACAGAGTGTATGGGAATCACAGAGGCGCAATTTGTGCCCACACTTCAAACATTTTTAAAGCGGGAAGGACCCTTCTCAGTCATACCAACAAACAACAAAGCACAATATAAGAAGAGAATTTTGATTTTTGAGAAGCAAGTCAGAAAAGAAAAAATATTACCAACAATGGTAATTAAAGAATACATAGGTTCATAGGTTGGTCCTAGACTATCGGCCCTAGGGCCTATACAAGCCTAGCCATAACAATTCCATGGCTATTTCTTCCCACAATATTTACTTCTCTGGACCCCTGTCTAGCAGGGCGACTGACGTGATCCCCGGCGTTAATTTCCTAGCTCCCATCCAATCAAGGTTCCTTTTGAAGAAGGCCAAAGAGGCGCTTTGCTTGACATGTATGGGCAGTCTATTCCAGAGTCTGGGGAGTCTCTGGGTCAGGAGCCTATCCCTCCAGCATGTTTTGTTCATTGTGATGACCAGGTTTAGATCCCTGGAGCATATGGCTCTGAGGGATTGGGATTTCTTTAAGTGTAGCATGTCCAACAGCTCTGGGTTTGACATGGCCTTGTATGTTAAGCAGAGATCGCCTCTGAGTAGATGATATGCGACAGAATATAGCTGGAGTTCTTTTTAGACGGTCAGCATAGGGAATCTGCTTTAGGCTTGCGATTCTTTTAGTGAGGTATTTCTGCGGCCTTCCCAGTTGTTGCAGATGTCTTGACAGATACATACCAAACGGGGCGTTGTATTCTATAATGGGTCTAATGAGGGATGAGTACAGTGGGACAATGACCTCCTTTTTTCTGGATGAAAAGCAATTAGTGATGAGGTGTGCCACATAGGATTTCCTGACTGTTGTGGCGATGTGGTTATTCGAAGGTGAGACCACTGTCCACCTGTGTCCCTAAGTCCCTTACCACACTTTCGGTGTTTAGTGTACTGCCACCTATGTGGTAATTCATGGGTACATGTTTTTTTCCCAAAGGGGATAAAGTACAGTTTTGTACCAATCATAAATGTAGATGTTCGAGTGCTCATACAGCTGCAGTCATAACAGATGGGTTATCCTGCCGTCAGGTGGGTCCTTGGTCGGCCGAATTCCAAAGTCTAGGTCCGGCGTCGGTTGTCGTCGCTTCTTCCCTGACGTCAGTGCGGCAGGGGTATAAAAAAGGCAGCAGACGCCATTTTCTTCAGTTTTTCTTGCCCCAGATGTCAGGTGCCCCCAGAAGGAAGGCAAACATAATGTTATGCAAAGATGCAATGTTGATAAATCAAAAACAGTAGTTGCAAGCAAATACACCATAAAAGAATACCCCAAAAAGGTTATATGAAAAGTGTTTGTCATAAGGCCTGTCCTAAGAGGGGATGGAGGGAGGGAAACCTGGACTGCAGCTGTATGAGTACTCGAACATCTACATTTATGGTAGGTACAAAACTGTACTATGTTCATCGTGCATACAGCTGCAGTTATAACAGATGGGTAGAATCCCAAAGCTAAGTAAGGGTGGTAGGCACCAAGTGGAACTAGGAGGGGCTAGGATGCCCTGCAGGACTGCTGTGGCAAAGCCCGCTCTAGACTTTGAGTATAGTGGGAGGTGATAGTGCTTGGAGAAAGTGTGCACTGAACTCCAGATGGCTGCTTCCAAAATGTCCTTGGTAGGGACCCCCCTGAGGAAGGCTGCAGAGGTAGCTGTGGCTCTGGTGGAGTGGGATCTGATGCATGCAGGCACAGTTTTTCCATGAAATGAGTAACAAAAGCGTATGCAGTGGGCTATCCATTTTGAAATTGTCTGTTTGGAAATAGCCTTTCCCTGAGCACCTGCAGCATAGGACACAAAGAGTTGCTCAGATTTCCTGAATGGCTTTGTTCTGTCCAAATAGTAACGAAGTTGTCTGTGAATGTCCAAGGAATATAGTAATCTTTCCCCTTTGTTCTGTGGATTAGGATAAAAGGTAGGTAAGTGGACAGTCTGATTCAAAGCTAAACTGGATACTACCTTTGGCATAAAGGTAGGGTTGGTTCATAAGGAAACTCTTTCCTGATGGAAAATGATGAATGGTTGCACAGCCATGGGGGCCTGTAGCTCCGAAACCCTGCGTGCTGAGGTGATAGCTAGAAGAAAGGCCGTTTTCCATGACAAGTACTGTAACTCTGTTGAAGAAGCTGGCGCGAAGGGAGGGTCAGCTTTTCCAATACGAAGTTGAGGTCCCAAGCAGGGACTGGTGGTTTCCTTGGGGGTTTTATATTCTTTGCCCCTCTGAGGAACTGCCTTAAGAGAGGGTGTGAGAATAAAGGAGGATCTGTGTTGTATTGTGCAGAAATGGCTGAAGCGTGGATCTTGATGGAGGAGAAGGAAAGTCCATTGTTTAACATCTCAGCTAGGTACTGTAAAATTTGAGGTATATTTATTACCCAAGGATTCTGTCCCTTTTCTTGATTCCAGGCACAAAATCGTTTCCATTTGGCGGAGTAGGCCTTTCTAGTAGAGGGTCTTCTGGCCTCCAAGATGACATCCTGCACCTCCTTGGAGGAGAGAAACTGTTGGGAAATCAAGGAATTCTCCATGCAGCTAGATTTAGAGTTTTGAGATTGCTGTGAAGGGTTTTGTAGTTGTGCTGGGACAACAGAAGAGGGACTAGAGGTAGGATCCATGGCGGGGAATGTGTCAGGCTCTTCAGGAGTGGATACCAGTGTTGTCTTGGCCAGTCTGGAGCAATGAGAATCATTTTCGGCCTCTCTGCTCTGGCTTTTAATAGAACTTTGGGCAGCAGAGGAAGAGGCGGGAAGGCATAGACTGTCAATGTTGCCCAAATGAAGGAAAGTGCATCCACTTTCCAGGCCTGTGGATGATAGGTCCTTGAACAAAATTTTTTCAACTGGCAATTTCTGTGGGTAGCAAAGAGATCTATGTCTGGCGGCCCCCATGCCTAAGTTATCTTTGTGAAAACTTGAGGATGCAACTTCCATTCGCGTGGATCTGTCATATTTCTGTTTAGGTTGTCTGTCAGTGTGTTTTCCTTCCCTGGCAGGAATTGTGCCTGTAGTTGAATTTGCAATTCCAGTGCTGTGTTCCATAGGGTCATGGCTTGCCTGCACAGGGGGTATGAATGAGTTCCCCCCCGTTTGTTTATGTACCACATCACTGTGGTGGTGTCTGTTCTTATCAATAGCTGGCCTGGATGCAGTAGGTCTTTGAAGGTCATAATAGTCTTTTGCACGGCTAGCATTTCCTTTTGGTTGATGTGAAGGTGCTTCTCTTGTCGGGTCCATTTTCCCTGAATGCACTGATCTGTCATGTGCGATCCCCAGGCGTAGTCTGAGGCGTGTGTTGTGATGATTTGAGTTGCTTGAGGTACACAGAAAGGAAGACCTGTGTTTCTTTGGCAAGCTTGAGTCCACCACAAAAATTCCTTTTGAAGGCATGGAATGAGTGGTATAATTGCTTCCAAGCGGTGGCTGTGTTGAGACCATAAGTTTTTCAGGTACCATTGAAGTTTCCTCATATGCAGCTTTGCACATGGGATTAGTAGGATGCAAGATGCCATGAATCCCAGAGCCTGCAGGACTTTCCTTGCAGTTAGCCTGGTGTAAGTTGCCATTTTTCTGAAGTATTGAGACAGTTGCCCTTGCTCGTCTGGTGTGAGGTAGGCCAGCTGGGTGGTTGTATCCAAGCTGGCACCCAGGAAAATTATTTGTTGAGAGGGTATTAGTTTTGATTTCTTTTTGTTGACTGTGTATCCCAGAAAGTTCAACAGTTTTATTACAAACGCCAGGTGCTGCAGTAGTATGTCCTTGCTGTCCGCTTGGATCAGGCAGTCGTCCAGATATGGGTAGATTTGTATCCCTTGTAGTCTGCAGAAGGCAATTACTGATGCCAGGCATTTCGTAAACACTCTGGGCGCAGTAGATAAGCCAAAGGGCAATGCAGAGAATTGGTAATGGGTTGAACCTGCAAGAAATCTGAGGTATCTTCTGCAATCTTGTCTGATAGGGACATGCAGGTATGCCTCCTTGAGGTCCAATGTTACCAGCCAAGACTCCTTGCCCAGCATGGGAAGAAGTTGCTGTAATGTGAGCATCTTGAATTTTGGCACCTGTAGATATGTGTTTAGGATGGATAGGTCTAAGATAGGTCTCCAATCTTTGTCTTTCCTTGGTACCAGGAATAGTCTGGAATAAAACCCTTGACCTTGTTCTTCTGCAGGTACCTCTTGAATTGCTTTCATGTCCATGAGAGCTGAAACTTGTTTTTGTGCCTCTGCCCTTTGATTTTGTGGCAGGTTTGGCATGCCTCTCATTTTTGGAAGGGTGTGAAAGTGGCACCTGTAGCCTCTGTCTATAATGTCCAGAATCCATTTGTCTTTTGTAACAATATGCCAATTTTTTGAAAATAATGTCAGTTTTCCACCCAAAGGTGCTGCCATTAAAGCTTTGCTTGGCAGGTGTAGGGGGAAGTCATTGTGTCTGTTTCCTAAAAGACTGATCTATCTTCTCCACCTCTTGGGGTTGGTGCTTGCCACTGTCTGGCTCTGAAAGATCCTTGAGGTTGCCCTCTACCCCCTGGGCACCTGTATCTGCCCCTTTGAGGTCTGTCCGTGGCTGGAAAGGACCAATTTTTTGAAGGCCAGTTTCTGCTGAAACGTGGAGGCTGTACCTGCAGGAAATATTTCACTGTTTGTATTGATTTCACTTTTTCCTCCATTTTCTTTGGCACCTCCTCAGCTTTAACACCAAACAATACATCTTTTTGAAGAGGTGCATCTAATAATTTAGCTTTGACATGATCTGGTAAGGTTTGCTCTTTGAGCCAAGCATGCCTACGTATAACAGACCCCGTAACAGCAGCTCTACATGAGGCCTCTAAAGCATCAAAACCACACTGCAAGGTATGTTTACCCACTTGCTCTGCACCATGCAACAAATCCTGCAACTCTTTGAAATCTGGTTGTTCTGGTTGTGTCATCTTGCTTTTCAGCTGAGATATCAAAAACTGCCGATACTTTAACATATGGAACTGACAGTTTAAAGCCCTCATGGTTAAAGTGGCCGAGGTGTACATCCCCCCCCCCCCTTTATAAAGCTCTGGAATCTCTCTCTGAAGGTAATGGGTTTTTAGCAGTAGAGGCCTTAATTCACTTGGGACCCTGTGAAATTGTTTCTGGGTCAGCAGTATGGCTTTTATACAGGAACTGGTGGGAATCAGGAACCCGGTAATACCTGTCTGGTTTAACAGGAGCTGGAGGCAAAGAATCTGGATTAAGGCTGGCTTCTGTGTACACATCATCCAATACATCTAAAACAGGAGGGATAGCCAGAGGCCTATGCTGGGGGAGCAGAAGAAATTCCCTGAGCCTTTTCTTGGAATCTGAGTAATCTTGGCCTTCCCAACGAAAGTGTTCCCTCAATGTATGCAGGGTTTCCCCAAAAGAGAAGTCCTCAGGGGGGGAGACCGAGGGAATAGACTCCTCTGCATCAGAGTCTTTGAATGGAGAATAGGCATAATCCTGGTCCTCAGATAGTTCTGAGGTAATAGAAGCTTGATCTGTGGAAGGGTAGTCTTCTTCTAATCTGGGCCTTTTGTCAGAGGGGGGTTGAGAACCCCTGATAAGAGTAATCAAATCCTCAGCCATTTTAAGCATCTGTTTTTAGGCATGGTGCCTTGAGAGGGGGTCTGAGGAACCTGTTTTTTGGTTTTCATGGCTGCTTTAGATTTAGTGAAGGCTTTAATAGAGAAGGAGGAAGGCCTGAAGACCCCCTGAGAAATGGCAGGCCTGTCTAAATTATGAGTTTCCCCGCCAGGAGTGGCGTCGGGATCTGTAGTAAGAATGGGGGCCGAGGAGCCTGCGACCTCAGGTACTGAAGACACCGGTAATGCATTGTCATCGGTAGTCAGGGGCTGCGTAGGCGCCTCGCTGAGTACCGGAGAACCGGTAGTCGGCCTTAGCGTGGTTTCAGTAGGTGGTTTGGACCTCGTATGTCGGTCCTTATCTTTGCGTTTTTTGCTCAAAACTGGAGTCGGAGTATCCGACGACATAATGCAATTAAATTTTTTGCCGAAAAAGTGAAGGGCGAACTCCGCCCGACGCTTAATAGTGCATTTATTGAATCTAGCACAGAAACGGCAGGCCGAGACGTCGTGGTCTGGGCCTAGGCAAGGTATTCAGAAAGAGTGGAAATCCTTATGCGGTATTTGCTTCCCACAAGAAATGCAATTATTAACTTTGTCTGACATCGGTCTGAGGCAAGAAAAGTTTCCCCAATGGGGTACTTAGCTTTCAAGAAGACTTTGGCTGAAATACTTTCGTAAATCTCAGGAGCTGGCCGACTGGCACTTGCGAACTGCTTCTGCTTCGGGCACCGCGCGGCAAGAAAGACTGAAGAAAATGGCGTTGGCTGCCTCTTTTATACCCCTGCCGCACTGACGTCAGGGAAGAAGCGACGACAACCGACACCGGACCTAGACTTTGGAATTTGGCCGACCGAGGACCCGCCTGATGGCAGGATAACCCATCTGTTATGACTGCAGCTGTATGCACGATGAACATCTACACATTTCTTGGCATTGAGCTTGAGCCCATGGCTCTGGCACCAAGCATCTGTTTCTGTAAGGCCCTTTTGTAGAATATTCACATCATTTGGGGATTCAATAATGGCTCCCAGTTTGCAGTCATATGCGAACTTTGTTAACCAGAGTCCCTTAGTGTTGGCCTGTACTTCAGAGAAGTAGATGCCAAACAACCCAGGACTGAACTCTTAGGTACTCCACTTGTCTGAAGCTGGATTTGGAGTCGGCTACTTTTACAATGTGGGTTCTGTCAGTAAGCCAGTTGGCAATCCATCGAGTGATGTAGAGATTAATGCCTAGCTTAGTAAGTTTATCTATGATTCCAGAATGGGGGATAGTGTCAAAGGCCTCGGCGAGGTCAAGATAGGCTGTGTGGACCGCCTTACCCTCGTCCACAGCTCGGGAGACTGATTTGAAGAAGTCAATCAGGTTCAGGAGACAAGATCGGCCCTTCACGAACCCAAACTGTGTGGGGATCCAGTGTTTGAAGGTTGCCAATGTCTTTGTTTAGAAGTTCCATGATAACACATTCCATGGCCTTGCAGATGAGGCTCGGCAGACTGATGAGGCGGCAGTTTCCAGGATCCAAGGAAGATCCCCCCCTTGTGGAGTGGGACAAATGTAGATGTGCACCACTCAGTGGGCATGAAGCCTGAGGTGAGGTTATGACTAAGCATGACACTTAGGTGAGGTGCCAGTTCATTTTGTAGTTCATGTAGTACACAGCCCAGGATGTCAGCTGGCCCCATGGATGCTCTATTCTTAGCTTTGGAGAGTGCAGTTTTTACCTGTGTGGCCATTATTACTGGTATTTGGCAATCTTTCGGTACTGAGATGGGCCCTTTAGGGGGTGACGGGGTGAAGTTGGCACTGAATCGATCTGTCAGGATATTGGCAATATCCTTGGGATCAGAATATTTAATGCCATTCTGTTGTAGCTCAGAGCAGATCTGAGCATTGCCATTTAGATTCTTGACATAGCTATAGAATGCCTTGTGGTTGTGTTTGTAATCTTCTAGAATGCCTTGTGGTTGTGCTTGTAATCTTTGGCAAATTTATTTTCGTAGCTAGCTTTGGAGGATTTTATGAGGGATCTCAGCTTCTTACTGAGCCTGGTAAGGGAGTTTTTTGCATCCTGTGATTTTCCTCTTTTCTGTAACAGTTTCTTCCTTTTGTTGTAAAGTTTGTTTGTGGCAGGGAACCACCAGATTGGCTTCCTTTTTTTGGAGGAGAGCGTCTTGGTTCTATTCGGGATGGCACGACTCATGCACAAGTGGATGTGCTTGTACAGTGCCTTAGTGTAGGATTCAGCAGTTGAACTTTCAGTTCCCATCTGCATGGGTGTCATGAAGTTTGTCACTTCTGACTTGAGTAGCATGAAGTTGGCTTTGGAGAAGTTTTTTACGGAGGTTTCCTTAATGCGGGGTGGGAGAGGGATGTGGATGTCAAGGGTGATTTAGCTTATGGTCAGACCTGACCAACGAGGGGTGACCATAGGTGTAGAGCATCGATTTCCCATGTTGGTAATGACCAGTTCTAGGATTATTGGAGCCCCTGGTGGGACTATGGATTAGTTGATCCAGGGCATTGGAATTTATGAATTCCAAGAACCGTTGGGCAAAGGTGTTGGTACACAAGTTTTCTCAGTTAATGGCAGGGTAGTTGAAATCACCCAGTATTAGGGTGCTTGGTTCTATCTTAATATTTTCCAGTATGTTTAGAAAGGTGTAGTGAGAATCTTGGGGCATGGTGGGGAATTTTGGATTGCAGTCTTACCTAGTGTTAGCTGCACCTGGAGAATTTCAGACACATTGTGTTGGGCAACTAGCCTGGTGGTATGAATATCCTTGGTGAATATGGACACTCCTCCACCTTTAGTGTTTCAGTCCTGGTTTGGTGGCCAAGTGTGGTAAGAGTTGTAGCCTGGCATTGCAGGGGTGCTCTCTGGAGCCTTGAACCAGATCTCAGTTACTGCACAGATATCAATGTTCTCCATTTTTAGGAGTGCCTCAAGAGCATTTTGAGGTTTAGATTTCTAGCACTGAGTAGCATTACCTTCAAATTTTGCATGCTTGTACCTGTTATGGTGGTGGTTTTGTCCTTTGAACTTTGCCTAAAAAAAGGTACTATACGGGTAGCAAGAGCCTTAGTAAGTAACCTGAATCCCAGGGGCGACAGGTGCAGACCATCTCTGGCAAAGCTTCGTGGTCTGTCAATCATGTCATCCCAGGCAGACAGATACTGGATCCCCTCTGATTGACACCAGAAGCTTAGCCAATTGTTGAAGTCAATCATTTTGTCCTTATACTGTGGTATAATTCTGGGCAAAGGCAGGATGCTACTCAGGGCTAGGGTCATACCTGCCTTGGCCACATAATCCGAGAGCTCTTCCAAGTCTCTTTTCATGTAGTCCAGGGAGGTGTGCCTCATGTCACTCACTCCAACATGGACAATGACAGAGTCATATTTGTACTTGTTGTTGAGTGACTTGAGTGCATGCATTATGTGGCGGATCCTGGCACCCAACAGGCAGCTGACTGTAATTTTCTCCTTGTTCAGCCTGATGAGTGGGACATCAGTGTGCCTGACATGAGCGGGCAGAGAGAGAAGAAGTGGAAAACTACCAACAATGGTAAAGAAGCAGTACACTACTAATGTATGAGGGTAAGGGATAATAAGCATAAGAGAAAAATACTAGAAATATAACGTTTTTCGAAGAAAAAATTCACTTGTCTGCTTAAAGTACAATTGAAACTCGAAAGCTGTGGCTGACCACGTCTTTCGCAAAAAGCAGCAAACAAGATCTGGGTATGTTAGGGATTGGTGCATTACAGGTAAGAGCTTTTTGGTTACCACGAGCTTCAGTAACAGCAGAGATGGATCCGAGGTTCGGATCCAAACCCAACAATTCCAACGGTTGAAAATAGAATGAAAACTGACATCAGATCTACATATTTTACCCAGTGGAAACACCACTCGGGGTAATGACACTTGCATGTGCAGTATCAATATGTTCATGTATGTTTTTGGCTACGATAGTGCTGGATGCGGTGCTAGTAAAGGGTGAACAGTTGGTAGTATGGAAGCAAGTTATAATAACCACTAAACTTAAGATTTTATACTGCATAGTTGTACAGGAATTGTGTTGTTTAATGATATTTTGTATGACTGTATAAGGGGTTCCTAAATGTATGGTAGCAGGCTGCTTTAATGTACTACAGAATTACTGAAACATAACAGGGAATTATGCTTAAAAAGTGTAACAATGTTTTGTTCAAGAAAGGATATCAAAACTATTTCAGTTGTGGTTTTAATTGCTGTAGTGTGTCATGCTTTGACTACATTCAAAAAGTTATTTGTCAGAAGTAAGGTTCTGTAAATGGATATGATAGGAGAAGCCGTTGGTGGGGGCAGTAGGCCAAGTTTAGTGTACAGGAAAGTGTAGGGTATAATTTTTGAGGAGAGATGCAAGTGTACTGGAAAGAATGCTATGGAAGGTATATCTTGTGTTGGGAAAAATTAGCAAGAGATTTGAATTTTTTTTTTTTTAGAGTGATTACATCATTTGATAAATATCTATGGGTTGTTCATAAAAGGGCAGTGTGAAAAGTGAAAGAGGAAGTAGTTATGTTAGTTAAGCAAGGAGCTAATCATTAATGAAGAAGGACTTTGGTGTTATTAATTACTAAACAGAGATGTGGGGAGGAGTGACAATGTGTCACAGAACTGTATACGGCTAGATGTGTTTTGATTCTGTACTGGAAGTGAATATAGTTAAGATGTGTAAATGAAAGGTAATGCACATCTTAAAATTTTGAGAGTCAGTAGAATTGGGGGGCAATAGAAATGTCTCTTGACGGCAGTGGTTTAAGAGGGTGCTGAGTGGACAGAAAAAGTTGGCATAAGTAAAGGTGTATAAATTGCATATCCAGAGGGTTGGATGGGGCAGGAGCAAAGAGGAGTTTGCTACCTGTGTCAGTAAGAGCTAATTATTCTTGACTTGGACAAGAAACACATTCATCTCTTAATAAAAAAAGCTGGTAAGTTTAGTATTGGGTCAAAAACTTTCAACATAAAAACAAAACCTGAAAAAGCAGGGAATAACAGCATAAACCAGTCATCCTTGATCTGCTCTAACAATTCTAGCTACTACATACTGGAAAACACGTAGATCGAATGCATCAAAGAATAGTGGCTAAAACTGGGTATAGTGCTCCTAGCAGTAAATGTCAAGATTGTAGTTAGGTCAGAAATTGTTAAGGAGCACAAAGTCTATCAGCACTGTAAAAGGACTAAGGCACACTAACAGTAACTTGGTAGAAGTCTTATTTAAAAATATGCCTCTCAGTGAGATCAGACTATATCCCCAGTGTCTCTGCATTGTTTATTATGAATACTGATACATCATCTTCCTTTCTCAGCAAATAATTTTGTGAAGAAAAACAGTTCAGCAAAACAGACTGCACAAATGTTTGGGAGTAACGATAATAATTTTTTGGAGAAAGGAGTAACGATAAGAATTTTTTTTAAGTTCTAGCCAGTGAAAAATCTGATTCTGCAGAACAAGGACTATATGTACATATACCCACGAAAAATATTCAAATGGGGAATACATAAAAACAAAAAAAAAATCTAAATATACTTCCTCTAAACTTAAAAGGAAAAAAACAAAAAATTTAGAGTACTTTTTTGTAGAATGATACTGTGTAGGCTGTATATACCATGTTATCTATATGTAACTTTGAACAGTGAAAAATCTGATTCTGCAGAACAAGGACTATATGTACATATACCCACAAAAAATATTCAAATGGGGAATACGTAAAAACAAAAAAAAAATCTAAATATACTTCCTCTAAACTTAAAAGGAAAAAAACAAAAATTTTAGAGTACTTTTTTGTAAAATGATACTGTCTGGGCTGCATACCATGTTAACTATATGTTACTTTCTGTGGAGCTTCTCTCCTCGGGCCTCCGCTGAAAAAGGACTTGTGTCCAGTCGGACTTTCTCAGTAAACAAATGTAAATAAATAAAATATTCAGTAAATGTGAACATAACACCTTACGAAGGCTAGAGATACTGGAATGGTGTGGTAAATATGACGTGCATGTTACTATGTTATAGAATGCAAGATTCTGGACAAGTGAAGAAAGACTGCAAACAGAAAAATTGTGGGATGGAAATATAATATACTTTGGAAGTCAAAGTTGTTCTGGAATGGCTGTGTTGTGTGAAGAAACAGTGAATACATTACCTATAAAGTACAGTTGTGTAAGAACTTACCGTAACAGTAGACGTCCTTTTGATTACTGCTGCAGTATTCTTAACAGATGGGTTGTAGCCTGCTGATGTCCATCTGGGGTATCAAAGCTTTACCTTCCTAGGATGTACATCTGGATGATGACCTTGGTGGATAGGTGTCATGGTATAAAGTCAGATGTAGGTTCGAGATCCTCATATCTCCAAGCTAGCAGTGGTCTGAAGAAAACCAAGGAAGGAGAGAGGCCAGCTAGAAGGGGCTTAGTTTGAAAAAGCTTAGCAAGTTCCCTCTCAGAAAGGCTGTAAAATCCTGGGATATTTAGTGTGCATCTGTGTAAGGCATAATGTTTATGCCAATAAGGAAAAAGGAGAAGTGGAATAAGGTGGGAGGAAGGAATACTGCAACAGTGATCAGTAGGACATCTACTGTTATGGTATATTTTAACATAACTGTACTATGTCCTGACTGAGTCACTGTTGCAGTAATCTTAACAGATGGGTTGTTCCCAGAGCTGTATAGAGAGAGAAGGGTAGCAGGCTTAAGAGCACAAAGCAGATGAGGGTGAGGAGGGCAAACAGACTAGTTCTGGCAAACACTGCCCTGGAGAAAGCATCTAGCTTGTAGTGCTTTGTGAAAGTGTGAACAGATGACCAGGTAGCTGTTTCTAAAATGGACCTGGTATCCACCCCCCCCCCCCCCCCAGAAAGCACATGATTGAGCCACTGCTTGAGGAATGTGCTTTTGGCTACATGGGTACAATTTTTTCATGGTAAAAGTAGCACAAGAAAATAGCCTTTGAGGTACAGGAAGAAATACACTGTTTGGAAACTGGCTGTCCTACAACCTGGAATCCATAACAGAGAAACACCTGATCTGTTTTTCTGCTATCCTTAGTTTTGTCCAGGTAAAACCTCAACTGTCTGTGAATGTCCAAAGTGTGTAATACTTCTTCACTCCTATTCTGGGGACTGGGGAAAAGGTAGGTAGACTGATTGCTTGGTTGAGAATAAGCTCACTAGCCACTTGGCAGGAAAGATGGACTGGCCCTGAGACTTACCTTGTCTTTGTGGAAGATGAGGAAGGGTGGAATAATCATGAGAGCGTGGAGTTCTGAGACCCTTTGGGCTGAAGTCAAGGCCAGGAGGAGAACTGCTTTCCAAGTGCAGAATTTTAGAGTAGTTAAAACAGCTGGTTCAAAAGGGGGTAAAGTGAGCTTTTCTAAAACACAGTTAAGGACCCATGGTGGGAGGATATGTTTCCTTAGGGGGTTTCAGTTGTAAAACTCCCCTCAAGAAAAGTTTACCTCTGCCCTGGACATGACAGGAAGCTCCAAAGGTAGGTAGCATTAATGGCAGGTACGCAAGCCTTAAGGAAAGACTAGGTGAACCTTAAAATGAAATAAGTCACAAGTACTGGAGTACTGTGCGGGGTGTCCGACAGAAGGTGTTGGAGTTTGCATTTAAGGCACCATATGGAAAATCTATTCCACTTGGCTGTGTACGACTTCCTGGTGTTAGTCTTCCAGGCTTCAGGCCTCTTGTAGGATTCAAACCACCTCTTCAGAAAAACTGTGTTTACTAGGAATTAGAAACCTGTCATCCAGAGGGTTAGACAGAGAAGTCAGATTGTTATGAAGGAGCTGCCATTTCTGCCGAGTGAATAGATCTGGTTTTAAAGGGATCTTCCAGTAATTTCCCTTTAATGGTGAAACAGGAGCAGGAACCGGTGCCATCGTGGCCAGAAGGGTGCCAGAAGCAGAAGTTTTGGAGATTCCTTTGGGACCTTGAGAAGGGCAGATGTAGAGGAGTTTATGCATAAAGGAACTTCCCCATCCACTGGAAGGAGAAGGCATCTGTCCTCCAGGCTAAAGGTGATGGATTCCTTGTGCAAAAAAAGTGGGAGCAGATGATGCTTGGGGAAGACAAAGAGGTCCATCTGAGTGTTATGGATTTCAACACTTCTGTGTTCAAGCACCATTCATGAGGGTCTCCAAGTCCCTGCTTAGACAGTCTGCCAATACATTCTGCTGAGAGGGGAATCTATGTCACTATAGATGTAAGACTCAGCTGACAGGCTAGGTGCCATACCTCCTCTGCTAGGCTGTACAGAGGATAGGATTGTGTGCCTCTCTGCTTATTTATGTACCACATTCACCATGGTGTCATCCGTGTGCACCAACAGAGTGCCTGGTTTCCAAAGATGTGAGAAAGACTAAGGCTTGTAGAAGTGCCCTCATTTATTTTAAGTTGAAGTGATCTTTGAGTACACAGGCAGGCAACTCCCCTTGGACTCTGTGGTCTATTGTCCAAGCATCCTATGTCCTGTCTGAAGCATCTGTAAAACAGGGCTTGGTTGTGCAGGGCTAGAGTGAAAGAAGACCCTAGTTGAGCATAACCTGGTTGCTCCACCAAAGGAGTTCCTTCTTGATGCAAAGAGGAGAATGCTGGTCTCGACAGGGTGGGAGTGCTGAGACCACAATGACTTTAGATACCACTTTTTCTCATGTATAGTCTGTCAAGGGGAACCACAAGGATGGTGGCAACTGAGCCCCAAGGCCCTGACAGCTTACCCGGCCAACAATTATCCTCGCTGGAAAGCATTAAGAAGACAGGTGCTAGGGAGGTGACCTTCTCCTGAGGAATAGAGTCATGCAAGGCAGACATGTCCAGCTTGCATCACAGAAAAGTTAGCTGGTGGGCAGGAATGAGCTCGGACTTTTTTTTGTAATTGATGGTGAACCCTGGGACAGTCAAAAGTCACACAGTCTAATGGAAATGCTTTAGAAGGCTCTTCCTAGATACAGCCTAGAGAAGATCGTCCAGGTAAGGGAATATTAGAATGTCCTGAGGGTGGCAAAAAGCCACTACTGAAGCCAGACACTTTGTGAAAACCCTTGCAGCTATAAGAAAGACCAAAGGGTAAAGCAGTAAACTGGAAATGTAATGACTTAGTTATCCAAAGGGTGAGTCTAACATTTTAGACTTGAAATCTTCCGGGACAGGTTGGCCTTGTAGACAAGCATACTGCCTGATCACTGAGCCAGTGGCAGCTTCCCTGGAACAGGATCCATAGCATTATAGCTGCTTTTTAGACTCTACCCGGTTATTTGTGAAGCCTGGGCATCTAAAAATTGCATACGCTGTTTAGAATCCAGAGTCTCGAGTTTGGCAATGGTCTTGCTTAAAGACTGTAGCACAGAAAGTAAGTATTTGGTCATTTGAGTTTGGTAGTTTATAGCTCTAAAAGCTAATATGGAGGAGGTATACTCTTTCTGACCCCACCTGTCCACTGCTTGACTGTCCTTGCACTGGGGAAAACATTAATGCCAGGGAGCAATTTAGAAGGTTTATTTGAGGCCAGGGAAAATTGCAGAAGGGTCTGCCACAGCATTTTTGTAGAGGTACTTAAGTTCATCAGGAACTTTGTAGAACCTATCTGGCCTTTTTGGAACAGGAGGCTGGGAATTCGGTGCCGAACAATTGGCCTGAAAGACATCCAGGTAAGCATGTATCACTGGGGAACTGGAGGAAGTGTGGCCATCTCTAATAAACTGTTTCATCTCCTTTGTACCTCAGACACCGGTCTGGATGGCCATTCAAAACATTTCATCATGCTTTGCAGAATTTCTCTAAAGAACGCCACTTTCAAGGGGGAATCTGGAGACAGTGCATCTCCCTCATCTGAGAAAATCTGTTCTGAAGGGTGGAACTGGGACGAGCAGTCGAGAAAAAGGTCATAATCCCTGTCCGTTCCCTCATCAGAGGAAGAATAATGGCCTGTTTGTGTGGTGTGGCCTGAGAAGGCTGAGTCACAAAGGAAGGAGGTTTTGGAGACACGGCTGCCTTGAATAACCCCTGAGAAAAATCAATCCATTCTTTCGCCATGGATGCAGAACGGGATGTGGAGTGGTCAAGTTTTTCCTTTTTAGGAGTGACGTCCTCTTGAATAAGCTTAGGGGGTTCTGAGCTTTGGCACATTTCTAACAGGGAAACAAGAATTTCTTTCCTTACGTGGATCTCAGGGATTCCTCTTGGCCCTTCCAATACGAGTTGTGGTTCATATGAAGACTTGGTCGCCTGCAAGGCTTCAGGACCTGTGCAGGCCTCTAGCAGTGTTGCAATAGAGGTCTTGTGAGAAGGCGACTGGTGTACTGCAGGTCTGACCACCTCAGTGGGTATTGTCTGATTCTAAGATGACATCATGAGAACCCTTTCTAGATCTTTTAAGTTTTTCTTTAGGTGGGAGGCCAACATCAGGGCTTTATGACACAGTGGAGTGGGCCAAGCTTTTCAGACATTGGGTCTCGAGGAAGGTATTAAATGTGGATAATTTAGACCATAGGGTCTCGGTAACAAATGACTGACAGGTGGAGCAGAATGTACAGCTATGTTGGGGCTAGAGAGAACAGACACTTATTGTGCAAATCTTTGCACAGTATTTGTTAACTGCACTCTCACTTACTTCTCCTAGCTGACACCAAACAACAATTAGCACAGCAGTCAAAAGTTTAGAAGGATCTCCAATGGGGCACTTATCTGACCCGATAAGTGAAGTTACAGTACCAGGTGACCAAACAATCACAATCCACACTTGCTTTCGGGCTGTCAGCGAGACAGTCTAAGGAGCTCATACATACTTCTGACTTTACAACCAGATGCCTATGAGCTAAGGTCATCTCCTGAATGTACGTCCTAGGAAGGTAAAGCTTTGGTTTCCCAGATGGATGTCAGCGAGCTTCAACACATCTGTTAAGAATACTACAACAGGGAATCAGTCAGACCATCATTGGTAAAGATGGGAAGGTTAACTGTTGTGGATGCGAGGTGAACAGAACATGCTTATAGGTTCACAGATGTATACTAGGCTAATGACTACTAGGGCCTTTACAATCCTAGCCAAGCATCTCAATTGTATCTCGCAAGTTTATGTGCCCTACAGGTTACTTTAAGGGGTATTTAAGATAGGGCAAGATTTACAGGCTGCCTCTCTCCATTAGAAATATAGGTGCTAGACTCAGGGTGTATTTCCGATTTCCCATCCACAGGTCCAGGTTTCTCTTGAATATATTTAGGGAAGAGTTCTGCTTCACATATATGGGAAGCCTACTCCAGAAAAAGGGAGTCTCTGAGCATAAACCTGTCCCTTCAACGTGTCTTATTTATGTCGCAGGCAAAGTTTAATTCCTAGTTCAAGTAATTCTGATACTGTTTATTTTGCAGAAATGCAAAAGGTTCATCAGAGGATCCAAAGATGTCTTGTATGCCAGGCATAGATCGCCTCTCAACAGTCTGTAGGAAAAGTATAGACATAGGGCTTTGGGGTATTCTGTATAGGACATGCTGTTTACTCCCTGTATTATTTTTTGTGAGGAACATTGGTGGATGGTCCACTTGCTGCATGCGCCTGGTCAAGTACATACTGAAGGGGGCACTGTACTCACTCACAGGCCTGATGATGGTTTATTACAGTGGAATGACGACTTCCTTGGATCTAGATGCCATGCCCTTGCTTGTAAATTGAGCAACATAGAATGATTTCCTTACTACCTTAGACGCATGCGGATTTAAAGTCAGGTTACTGTCTACATGTGTATCCACAGCCCTAACTACTGGTTCTCTTCTGAGGAGTGTGCTGTCAATGAGGCAATTACATGGGGTGGCTGACTTCCCAAACAGTACTATTATATACTTCTTGGCACTGAATTTTAAACGGTAGCTTTAGCACCAGTCAGTTGTCTGTGTTAGCTCTTCCTGTAGGAGATTAGTGTCTTGGGGGAATTCTATGACTGCCCCTAGTTTACAATCATCAGCAAAATTGGTCAGCAAGAGGCCCTTGATACTGACCTTGACTTCCGAGAAGTAGATGTCAAAAAGGAGTGGAACGAGCACAAAGCCCCGAGGGACTCCACTAGTGACCAGCCTCTTTGTGGAGGTGGTCTCTCCTATACTAACTTCCTGGGTCACATTTGAGAGCCAGCTGGCTATCCAATTCACAACACGGGAGGTTATGACTATGTCAATGAATTTGTTTATAATGCCTGAGTGGGGTATGGTATCAAATGCCTTAGCCAGGTCAAGGATGCCCTCAAGCATTGCCTTGGTGACCTTCTCAAAGAAGTGCACAAAGCTGATTAGGCACGACTTCCCTTGACAAAACCAAACGAGGTTGGATCCAGTGTGTGAAGGTTTTCTATGTCCTTGTTAATCATTTCCATGATTAGCCTCATATGTAAAGCTATGGAAGGAATGATCAGATTTAAGGGTCTAACATTTCTGAGATCCGTTGCTGACCTGACCCTGTGCAGAGGGATGATCCTTGCAGTTCTCCATTCACATGGCACAAAGACTCTCTGAAGTTATGGTTAAACAGGATATATCTTTGTGGTCTGACCTTACCAGGAAGGAACAAAACCCCTTCATATTCATTCATGTACAACAAACCTGCTTTTTACTGGATTTAATCTTGAGCCCCATATGAAAGAAAATACCAACTGCACAATTTCCTTTTCATATATTAATGGGATCACAAACATTTCACATATGCACTGTTTTTCACATCAACACTTAATTCACCAGATAAACCTTTTCCTGAATGTTACTTTATACATCCTCCACAGAAAATGTATTTACTTTCGTGTAACAACCCTTCTCATTGTATCACTACATAATCTTCCCCAAATTATTTTCCTAGCAAAAACACTTCATTGACTGAAGAACACCCCCCCCCCCAATTTTCACCACACAACCCAAACGCTAACTTTTACCTTTATTCAAAGTCTTTTGTATTTCCTTTAAACATCCATTTAGACAAACCAACACTTCCCCCATCCACACTTTGTTCTTAACTACATCATTTGCGTATGTTTAAAAAAAAAAAAGAGAAGTTATGTACTCACCATAACATTCCATCTGTATTGTCACTTTTTCATCTCTCCTCACATACGGGTTTGGATCTGATCTGTTGCATAAAACTACTAAGTTCGTAGCAACCAAAAAGCTCTTGGATACCTCCCCTTACCCACAATGCATCTCTCCCTGTTACCTCAGATCTTGTTTGCTAGGATTATCTCCATAAAGAAAGAAGTGAACTTAAAAGTTGAACATTTTAAGGAGACCACTTCTGGAGTATTGGAGATAACAAAGATGGCCTGAATTATGCTACCTGTCCAACCAGAAAAAAACAAAGGTAGGGGACTTGGAGGGAGGGAATGTGAGGAGAGCAAAAAATCTATAATACAGATGGAACGTTAAGGTCGGTACATAACTTCTTTATCTGATATTGTCAATTTCTTATCATATTTTCACATATGGGAAGGAGTCCCCCAGCTACCTTTAACCGGGCTGACTCGTGGGAGGATGTTTCTCAGAACTATTGAAACAAAACAGGCTCTTCCCCTGGAAATCAAATCCAGCTTGTAATGAGTGATAAAGGTATGACCAAATCCAACTTGTAATGAATGACAAAGGTATGATGATTGGCCAATGTGGCTGCTGCACAAAACTTGTCTGTGGAGGCATTAGAGTGGAAAACTGTGGAAGTGGCCGTGGTCATGACCCTAGATGAGTGGGCTCATACAGATTTGAAAGGATCTATACCTTTTGCAGTGAAAATGAAAGAAATGCAATCAGAAAACCATTTTGCTAAGGTAACTTTGGATACTGATAGGCCTTTCCTAGGGCCTGCAAAGGCAAACAATTGACTTGCTTTCCGAAACTCTCGAGTCCTATGCAAGCAGGAACGTAACTGTCTATGGACATCCAATAAATGTAAAACACATTCACCTTTGTTGCTGAAGTTAGGAAAGAAAACAGGCAAATGTCTGGTCTGATTAATATTAGTCTGTGGAATAACTTTGGACAGAAAAGAGTGGTTAATACACAACGAGACTCTGTCTTTATGAAAAATCAGATACGGAGACTGGGAGGATAGTGCCTGAATTTCTGATATTCGTCTTGCAGAAGTAATGGCCACTAGAAAGATTGCTTTCCAAGACAGAAATTTTATATCACAAGTTGCTGCAGGTTCAAATGGGGGCTGAACAATAAGACAATGTACCAAATTTAGGTCCCATGGAGGAGAGGGGATCTTTGTGAGGAGGCCTTAATAACAGGGTCCCTTTTAAAATGGCTTTGCAAAGCTTGCGGGAAATCAGACAAGTTATCTTTCACAATGTGAAAATCTGAGATAGCTGCTAATTGTACCCTTAACTGTAGAGGCAGCTGCCCCATTAAAGATGTCCACTAAAAATTCTAGAATGGAGTGAACAGATGCTGTGAAGGGATCTAAATTATGCCATTGTGCTCAAACTACAAACCACTTCCATTTACTCCTACAAAGCTTTTGAGTGGATGAATGGGAGAACATCAAAATATGACGGACCAGTGAGGAGAGCATCAGTTGTCTGGCAATCAATAGAATTGGAGAAACCAAGCTGTCAGTTTGAGGTTGTGGATGCTGGGATGAATCATTCCTGTCGGATGTGACGGGTCTGAAACGGGTTCCAGAATCCAGGGTTCCTTCTGTAAATGAGGCTGGAGAAAGGGAAGCCAGATTTGTTGAGGCCAAAACAGGGCAATGAGGATTACTGTTCTTTTCAACCTGTTCACTTTCTGAAGGAATTTGGGAATCAAGGGGATGGGGAGAAAGGCGTACAAATAGACCAGCAGGTCAATCGTGTATGACAGCATCCCTTGGGGATTCCCCCAGTAGTGGGATTAGGGCAAAGTAGCTGCTGCAGTTGTTTAGGGGAGATGCAAAGAGGTTGCAGCAAGGCTGGCCCCATCTGCGGAAAATGTCTTCCGCTATTGTCTGGTTGAGGGACCACTCATGAGGCATGAGAATGGATCTGCTCAATTTGTCCACCATCACGTTTGACTTTCCTGGAATGTGTGCTGCTATAAAAAAGTGGTTGGATGAGATCACCCATTGCCACATTCTGAGCACTTCTCAACACAGTAGGTATGATCTGGTTCCTCCTTGCTTGTTTATGTACCACACCACAGACATATCATCAGACTGAATCGCCACTGTTCTATGAGGAAGAGCAGTGTGAAATGCCTGCAACACTAGAAACACTGATCTCATCTCCAGGTGTTTATGTGCAGACTGGCCTTGTCAGCAGACCAGGTGCCTTGGACCGTCTTCCCCAGATAATGCCCCCCCATCACATCCGGGAAGCATCCATGGTCACCGTGGCCTGTGGCTGAGGGGGGACAAAGGGTTGACCCTTGCGTCAACTGTGCTGAATGAATCCACCATGAAAGGGGTCTTTTGCATGTGCCTGTTATGAGAATTTGGTAAGACATCGTTTGGTGGATAATTGACCATTGGGCAGCTAGAAGCGATTGAAGTACTGGCATGTAAAATGTGGCTAACGGAACTAAAACTATAGCTGCAGCCATTGATCCTAAAGCCTGTAGAACATGACTAGCAGCTTCTCTAGTTTTGGATTAATCTGTGTGTTTGTCACCTGATTGTCAACATTCTGGAGGGTGGAAGTTTTACAATCATCTGAGTAGTGTCCAGCAGTGCTCCTACGAACTCCAGTGTTTGAGAAGGGTCCAAGTGTGATTTTGGTAATTTATGGTTATACCCAGTTCCGTACAGATTTGAAGAACAGACTTGCTTGCCCAGAAAAGTAGATGCCTAGTCGAGGCGGATATGAACCAGTCGTCTAAGTAAGGAAAAACCTGGAATCCTTGTCATCTCAGGTGAGCCACAACCACTGCTATGCATTTAGTGAACACTCTGGGGGTGGTAGTGAGACCAAAGGGCAGCACTCTAAACTGTAAATGACTGGCTCCCAGCTGGAAGTGTGGGTGTCTTCTGGATCATCTGTCCATTTTTATATGTCAGTACGCATTCTGAAGATCTATGGAGCACATCCAATCATCCTGTTCCAGGAAAGGAAGTATGGACTGAACCGTGACCACTCAGAACTTGCGGCGTCAAACTTGACTTGTTTAATCTGCTAAGATCCAGAATTGGTCTCCAGTGCCCTGTTTTCTTTGGAACTAAGAAGAACCTCGAGTAAGTTCCATATCCTCTCTGGTCTCAGGGGACTTCTCGGATAACTTTTTTCTCTAGTAGTTTTGAATTTGAATGACTGCTTGATCCCTTTAACTGGGTGGAACGTCTGAGATTTTTTTGTTGGGGGGGTGATGAGAGAAGGGTATTTGGTAACCTCTGGATATTATCCTCTGCACCCATATGTTGGTGGTTATCTTTCGCCAGGCTCTCCAGTGTAGGGATAGTTGATCCCAGATTGTCTCCAGAGATAGGCAATTGGGCCTCCTTTCAGGAGCTTGGGAAGGGTTTCCTGAAGATTGATTTTCAGGACCCTTGATTCTGTGGGCCTCCTCTGCCACAAGGGTGGTGTCTTCCATTATTGTCCCCACCCCCCCTCTGCGGAAAACTCTCCACATGTGTCCTGGTAAGACCCCTAAGGTTTCTTGAACTACATTTTACTGCCACTCTCTGACCTTTAGGGTAAGGTGTCTGAGGGGTAGAAAAATGTATGCCGACTTCTTTTTCACACCTGGATAATGCATCTTTCACTTTGGTACCAAAAAGGGATGTGCCGTCAAATGGAGCATTGACAAACAAAGACTGTAAATGCTCCGCAAAATCGCACAGGCACATCCAGACATGTTTCCTCATAAATATGCCGGAACCCTCCACTTTACTCATTCCTTTGGCTACATGCACGATGAGCCTCATGAAGAGTTAACTACAAAGTGCAGGGTCACTGAGAGACCACCTTTCTCATGCTCCCTTGGCTACTGCTCCCTCAAGCATATGTGACAGCTCCTTGATTAGATCCCTTTGCAACCTGGTGAAATGAGAAAGACAGTTCAGGGATCGTACGGCAGAAGTCACTGAAGAAAAGACTTACTTCCTGCATCTATCCATTATCCTATAATCCTTATTAGGAGGATGAATAGTGCAACTCTCCTCTGACAGCTCCTTCTGGGTCGCCGCCTCGACCATGGCATCTACTGCAACCCCTTTTGTCCAAAAGACCTTGTCAGCTGAAGCAGTAACTATTTTGTTTCATCTCTGTGGAAGAGGTTCGATGGAATCTGGGGTCTCCCATGCCCGCCATGAGATCAAACCTATGAGCTCACTGGTGGGCGGAGTCACTCAGGAGGTAGATGGTCAGGAACCAAAGGCCACCAGGTACACAGACTCCTCAGGTGAAAAATTACTGGACTGCCAGCCACCTCTCTGTTTTAAAATCTCCAGGATCTCCCCAAAGGAATCATCATCAAGAGGTGACTGTGGGAATCCTTACCATCATTTATGTTGATGTCCTCAGTGGAGTCCAAATGCTTCCACTTGCAAGGCTTCTTCCAAGGGACCTCCTCAGTGGGATATGCTGGGTAAGTATCAGAAGAGGCAGGAGTATCCTTGATGGGTAGCCTGGCACCTTAGGTACCGTTGTCCCTATGGAACATCCTGGTCAGAAGTGGTGCACAGGGAAAATTGATAGGATTGAGGGCCAGAGGGGGCAGGAAACTTTCTAGATGCAGTGGCAGCTATAGCCCTCTCCAGAGCCCTCAAAGTCTAACCACTCCTGAGTGGAGAGTGACTCCAGCTCCGACAATCCATGCTTGCAGAACAGAGTCCTCTCCAGCCTGGAAGACAGCTTGCACAGGGTAGAAGCCAGAGCAGAGTACACCTGCGCAGAAGCCCCAAGGTGCATGGACTGCTCCAAAGGTCTGGGATTTGAGAATACTTGTGTTCCACAAGGTTTGCTGCAGCTCCGGAAGCTCCAAAAAGGCTGAAGAGCTCCAAGCAAAGGAAAAATCCAAGGAAAGAGACGTCTTTGGATCTGGGCTAAAAGACATCGGGCATATTGGATCTGATGACTCAGAAGCTTGCCCTGAAGTCAGAAGAGCAGTTAAGTGGGGGAGATGATGGCTTGGACAGACCTTGAACCATATGGGTCAGGGCTGAGGGGGACTTAGTGATGCCCTCTGTCCACAAGATGTTCTGCACCATTCGTTCCATGTCGTCTTTACTAAGGCTCCTGGTTGAATGAAGAAGAGGACGTTGATGGGAATTTAGGCCTGCTTAAAAAGAGAGGTGGTACCCTTGAAGGGACAGGGTCAATAGTCGGGGAGCACAGAGTCCTTGGAAGAGTCATAAGTGATTTAAAGGGACTGGCTGTCGGATCTGATCTCAATGGATCTGATCTATTCTTACCTGATAGATTTTCAGCCAAAGAAGCCAGATCCAACAGAGAAATGCTCAGCACTGAAGGTTCCGACCACATCACAGATTTAGAAGCTTTGGAAGGTTCAAAGTCTTAGATCTCAGCTCTGAAGGATCTGTCAGAGCCGAGGAAGGCCTTCTTTCCTCTGTCACACCTTTTGGAGGAAAAGGAATATGCAGGGCTCAAATGAGCAGATTTTGATTTGGAGGATGTCACAGATTATCACTACAGAAATGGCCTCTTTGAACTCAGATGGTAGCATGTCCTTCAAAATGAGTTTATACTACTTTTCAACCAAAGCCATGTGGTTGAAGGAATGGCAGACAGCACAATCTTCCTGTAGATGAAGGGGCCCAAGACAGTAAATGCACAGGGAGTGTGAGTCACTGAAGGGAATTTTGTGACAGCACTTTGTGCATCTCTTAAAGCCTGCTGGCTTATCCTGCTTCTCAGCCATGATGAAGAAATGAAAGGCCGAGAATACACTCACGTACACACACACACTAAAGGGCACACCAAGAGAGAAAGAGGGGATTTTTTTTGTTTTTACATATAGAAAGAGAGGGAAAACAGAAACTACTAAGAATAGTAATAAGAATACCTCTAAAGGTATAGGGGAGAAGGGAGAGTAACTTGTTAAAAAAAAAGTTACTAACAGGGGGAAAAGGGACAGAAAGACAAAGAAAGTGAAAGTAATCTAATAAAAAAGTGGTTAGTATTGAAAAAGGAATTCAGAATGAAAGGGTGGACAGGAGAAAGCTAACCACATAAAAACAATCAAGAATTAGGAAGAAAAGGAAAAAAAATTTACTAAATTTCACCTAACAATCCAAGAGCTAGAGGTGTAGACCACGCCTTCGCGAAGTGGCAAACGAGATCTGAGGTGGCAGGGAGAGATGCATTGTGGGTAAGGGGAGGTATTCAAGAGCTTTTTGGTTGCCATGAGTTTAGTAACAGCAGACTCAGATCTGGACCCATATGTGAGGACGAGATGAAAATTTTACACTATCAGATCAACTGGTATCACCACCTCATTTTACATTACATCATCTAGCATCTCGAGGTGGTACAGCAGTAGCGTTGTTGCCTCACAGCAAGAGGTTCTCCCATTTGACTCTCGGCTGGAGTGCCTTCTGTGTGGAGTCTGCATGTCCTCCCTGCGGTCGAGTGGCCTCCGAAAGACATGCATGAATGGGCGTGCCTTCGCTGAAGGTTGGGCATCGGGCTGGCAAAAACACCACAAAAATCTACTGCCAATCATTAGTGGACCGGAGTTCCACTGTGGCGACCCCTAACCGGGAAAAGCAGAAGAGACAAACAACATCTAGCATCTTTCACTTTATAAGCTACTTTGATCACATCACTAATAGAAAAAAGAAGTTATGTACTCACCATAACGTTCCATCTGAGTAGGTAACTTCATTTGTCAGCAACCTGTGGGTATCTGATCCGACCCTGGATCCGAGCCAGCAGCTTTCCAAGCTAAAGATCCAAGCTCTCAGCTCCTCCCCCTTACCCATAATACCCTACCTCCCTCCAGTCCTCAGATCGAGTTTGCCAAATTATCCACCAACAGTCAAACATACTCGAAAGAGAAACGCTAACCTGATGCGTGACAGAAGGAAAAACATTCAGTCATGAATATGACCACGAAACAGGCTAGGGGGAAGGAGGGGGGGTCGGTAGCTGACAAATGAAGTTACCTACTCAGATGGAATGTTATGGTGAATACACAACTTCTTTATCTGAAGTAGTTAACTTCATTTGATCAGCAACCTGTGGGACAGAGTCCCCAGCTACCAAAAACCTGGGAGGTACTCAAGGAAGGATATTCCGGAGCACTGCGGAGCCAAAGGCTGCCCTACCTCTGGATATCAGATCCAGCTTATAATGAGAAATGAAGGTATGAGAAGAGGCCCAAGTGGCCGCTGAGCAGATGTCATCTAAGGGAACTCTTGACCAAAATGCTGCAGAGGTGGCCATAGAATGGGTACAGTGAGCATGAACCCTCAAGGGTTCTGGCCGACCGGAAGCTGTATATGCATGTAAGATGCAGTGGGATATCCATCTAGCTAAGGTAACTTTCGTAATAGGCTTGCCTAAGGACAGCTTAGCGAAAGACACGAAAAGCTGCTCCGATTTGCAAGAAGCAGCTGTCCTGTGCAAGTAAAATCGCAATTGTCTATGCACATCCAACAAGTGCAGTCTGTATTCCCCCCTTTGTTCCGAAAGTTGGGGAAGAAAACAGGCAAATTGATGGTTTGATTGATATTGGTCTCGGAAGCTACCTTAGGCAAGAATGAAGGATTAGTCCTGAGAGAAACTCTGTCCTTATGGAAGACCAGGTACTGGGATTTTGTACAAAGGGCTTGAAGTTCAGATACCCTTCTAGCTGAAGTAATTGCAATCAGGAAAGCAGTTTTCCAAGATAAGAATTTTAAATCAACGGAAGCTGCAGGTTCAAAGGGTGGACCAGTTAGCACCTGAAGAACTAAGGTTAAGAAAGGTGCCTTTCAAAAAGGTCTTGCATATCTTAGCGGAAGCTAAGGGACCAAGGTTGTCCCCGATGTGGAAATGAGAAATAGCAGCCATCTGAACCTTGACAGTAGAAGCACTGGCCCCTTGGTGAAAAATGTGGGACAGAAATTCAAGAACTGCTGGAATGGGAGCCGTAAAAGGGTCCAAATCCCTATGTTTGGCCCAGATGGAAAAACTCCTCTATTTACTCTTGTAGATCTTCCTGGTAGAAGGTTTATGTGCCACTACCAGAATAGATTTTATGGAAGACGAGTCCTAGCCATTAGTGGAACTGGATCAACCAAGCTGTGAGCTTGAGGTCGTCCAGGTTCGGAGTTTGCAATCCCGAAGGATGAGAGATCAGATCCGGAATGGGATCTAAGACCCAAGGAGGAGCTATGATGTGAGACCGCAGGTATGGGAACCAGATCTGGCTCGGCCAGAATGGGGCTATGAGGATTATTTTGCTCCCCAACTGATGAGCTTTCTGCAGAAATTTCGTCATTAGCAGAAGAGGAGGATAAGCATAAAGAAGACCGGGCGGCCTAGCATGAACCAGAGCGTCTCTGGGACTCTCCCCCGGTGGGAGAATTGGAGCGAAAAATTTGCTGTATTTTGCGTTTGAAGGAGACGCGAAGAGATCGCAGCATGGCTGTCCCCATCTGAAGAAGATCTGTTTTGCTACTAAGGGGTTTAGAGACCACTCGTAAGGTGTGAGGACAGAACGACTCAGCTTGTCCGCTAGGATGTTGGACCGACCCAGAATGTGCATTGCTATCAGAAAGCGGTTGGTGGAAATCGCCCATTCCCAAATTCTCATAGCCTCTCGACAAAGAGGGTAAGACCTGGTTCCTCCCTGTCTGTTGATGTACCAGACTACCGCCATGTTGTCTGTCTGAATTGCAATAGTCCCCGGAGGAAGAAGGTCTTGAAGGGCTTAGTTTCATAGTTTCATAGTATAGTACTAGGCTATCTGCCCTGGGGCATTTGTAAGCCTAGCCATAGTGATGTGGCTTTTGCCACCCCATGAAATGGTACAAAAAATGTACAGAATAAATTTAGAATACTGTGCCTCTGTCTAGTAGTGACACAATGAAGGTCCCCTTATATAATATAATTAGTTTACTGTGCCCCTGTCTAGCAGTGACACAGATGTGACCCCTGGGGTAAACTTACGATCTCCCATCCACTCATCAAGACTTCTCTTGAAGAGAGTCAGTGAGGGGCTCTGCCTAATCTGAACTGGGATCTTGTTCCAAAGCATGGGAAGCCTCTGGGTTATGAATCTATCCCTCCAGCATGTCCTATTCATACTTGTGCAGAGGTTTAAGTCTTTAGCTCTCGTGGTCCTGATGGATTTGGATTTTTTGAGGTGGAGCATGTTCATCAGATCCTGATTGGACATGGCCTTGTACGTCAGGCAGAGATCACCTCTGAGCAGGTGGTATGCTACTGAATAGAGCTGAAGTTTCTTTAGTCTGGCAGAATAAGACATATGTTGGAGACCCTTGATCCTCCAGCTGTTGCAAATGCCAGGTGAGGTACATACCAAATGGGGCATTGTACTCAATCATGGGTCTGATGAGGGAGGAATATAGGGGTACAATGACATCCTTGGATCTGGATGTGAATCCCTTCATGATGAGGTGTGCAAGGTAGAATGTTTTTCTAACCACTTTAGTAACGTGGGTGTCAAATGAGAGGTCGCTGTCAACTTGGGTCCCTAGGTCTCTGATTACTTTTTCCATACTCAGTGGGTTGCTGTCTATGTGATAATTTGTGGGTACTTTGTTTTTCCCAAAGGGGATGACTATACATTTTTTGGCATTTAGTTTAAGGCCATGACTCCGGCACCAGTTGTCCATTTCTGTGAGGCCTTTTTGTAGGATGTGTGTGCCTGCTGGTGTATCGACTATGGCGCCTAGTTTGCAGTCATCTGCGAACTTTGTCAGCCACAGCCCTCCCATGTTTGCTTTAACATCTGAGAAATAAATGCCGAACAAGAGGGGTCCCAGGACAGATCCCTGTGGGACACCACTTGTGACTGGCTTTGAGTCTGACATTGCTCCAGCGATTTTAACATTATGGGTTCTGTCCTTTAGCCAGTTTGCAACCCATCTAGTGACATAAGGGTTTACTTTTAAGCTGTTGAGCTTATCTATGATGCCTGAGTGGGGTATTGTGTTGAAGGCCTTAGCCAAGTCCAGGTATGCTGTATGGACTGCTTTGCCCTCATCAATGGCTCTAGTGACTGTTTTAAAAAAGTCAACCAGGTTTAAAAGGCAGGATCTGCCCTTTACAAAGCCGAACTGGGTGGGGTCAAGTGTCTGTAGGTCCCCTATGTCTCTGTTTATGAGTTCCATAATGATTCTTTCCATAGCTTTGCAGACCAGGCTGGTTAAGCTTATGGGGCGGTAGTTTCAGGGTCTGTAGAGGCACCCCTTGTGGAGTGGGACCACTGTTGCTGTACACCAGTGTTCAGGTACATATCCCAAGTAAGGCTAAGGTTAAATAGCATTTTTATGTGTGGGTTTAGCTCCTCTTGGAGTTCACGTAACACGCAACCCGGGATACCGTCAGGTCCCATTGATGCTGTGTTTTTGCTTTGTTTAGGGCGGTTCTCACTTGGACATCTGAGATGACAGGGAGATTACATTCAGCTGGGATAAGTATTTCTTCTTTTGGGAGTGAAGGAGGGGAGAAATTTGCACTGAACCTGTCAGCCAGAATGTTGGCAATATCTGTGGGTTCAGTGTATTTTTTGTTGTTGTGAACCAACTCTGAGCATATCTGAGGGTTTCTGCCCAGGTTTCTAACATAGCTGAAGAAGGCTTTGAGGTTATCTTTAGTGTCCTTAGCGATTTTTCTCTCAAAGTTGGCCTTGGATGTTTTTATGAGAGAATGTAGCTTTCTGCTAATGTTGATCAGAGATGTCTTCCCTTCATGGGATTTTGCTCTGACGTGCAGTAGCTTCCTTCTTTTGTTATACAATTTGTTTATGGCTGAGGTCCACCAGACAGGACGCTTACCTTTGGTAGAGAGGGACTTGGATTTGTTTGGGATTGCATGATCCATGCATTCTTGGAGATGTCCATAGAAAGCATTTGTGAAGGATTCGGCATTGTGGGATGTGGTATCCACTGGCACAGTGGGCTTAAAGGATACCATCTCAGTCTTAAGAAGAGTGAAGTCTGCTTTTGAGAAGTTTTTCACTGTGGTCTTTTGTGCTGGGGGTGGAGGTGGGATATGTATATCCAGGGTAATTAGTTTGTGGTCAGATCTCACTAGTTTGGGGTATACTTCCGGTGTGGAGCATTTTGTCCCCATGTTTGTGATGATCAGGTCTAGTATATTATCTCCCCTAGTGGGAGAGGTGACTAGTTGTTCCAGTGCATTTGAATTTATCAATTCCAGGAACCTTTGGGCTAGGGTATTAGGGCTAGAATAATGTACCCAATCTATGTTTGGGTAGTTGAAGTCTCCCAGTATGATGGTATTTTGTGATACATTCATATCCTCCAATGTCTTCAGGAAGGCTGAGTGGGGTTCTTGAGATTGGGAGGGTGGTCTGTAACACGCTACCAGTTGTATAGCAGTTTTGCCTATGGTTAGTTGCACCTGTATGGTCTCTGATGCTTCATGTGTTGCTACTAACCTGGAGGTGTGGGTGTCCTTGATGAATATGGACACTCCCCTCCTTTGTGGTTCGGCCCGGGTTTTGGGGCCGAAAAGCATGATACAAGGTATAGCCTGGTAGCGCTGGGGTCCTCTCAGGAGCCTTGAACCAGGTTTCAGTTACTGCACAGACATCGATGTTCTCCATGCTGAGGAGTGCATCAAGTGCCTGCATCTTGAGATTTAGACTTCTGGCGTTGAGCAGCATTACCCTTAGTTTTTTCCAGTTTTGTTTTCTAAGGAGGTGGGTTTGTCTTTTGAGCCTTGCCTAAAAAAGGCACTATGGGGGTGGCAAGAGCCTTAGCCAATATCCGGAAGCCCAGTGGTGACAGGTGTAAGCCATCCCTTGCGAAGCAGCGTGGCTTGTCCAACATGTCATCCCAGGCAGACAGACATTGGATCCCCTTAGAATGACATCAGTACTTGAGCCAATTGTTAAAGCTGACCATCTTGTCTTTGTATTGTGGTATCATTCTTGGTGAGGGCAAGATGCTGCTCAGGGTCAGGGTCATACCAGCCTGGGCTACATAATCGGAGAGCTCCTCTATGTCTCTCTTCATGTAGTCCAGGGAGGTACATCTCAGGTCATTCACACCAGCATGGACAATGACGGAGTCATATTTGTACTTGCTTTGGAGTGACTTGAGTGCGCGTGTTATGTGGCAGATCCTAGCTCCCGATAGACAGCTCACAGTCACCTTCTCCTTGTTCAGCCTGGTCAGCGGGACATCAGTGTGTCTGACTACAGAGTCACCTATTACTAGTGTATCAGGCAAGGTGTTTGGCCTTAAGGGCTGTGATTGGTTGACACACTGATTTATTGAGGTATGTGTTGCATGTGTTTTGTTTTGAGGTGGTGGATTTTTGGATGTCTGCTTTGGAAGCCTCTGTTGTTTTGGTAAGTTTTTTATTAGAGCCTCCGAGTATGTCTTTGTGTTTTTATGTGTTTGGTTTGCAGTTGTGGTAGGTCTATGTGGGACTGGGATTGTTGTGTGTGTGGTTGCCATCTCCTCCTGTCTGGTCATGCCAGCCCTGAGATGAGAGAGTTCAGCCTCCAGTTTGGCTATATAGTTGCATCTCTCACATGTATTTGTGTTTGTTGGGAGGAGGAGAGGGTTGTCTGTGTACATGAGACAATTGTAGCATTGTCTCAAGATACCCAGACTGACCAACTGAATTGGAGACGACGCCAGTAATCTACCACTCGACATGCTAGAACAGTATAAGGGAGTGCTGTACCTTTAAGGGAAGTGGATATTCACAGGGGTGGTAAGTAGATGTAGTGCTTTACTTAGTACGAGAGTGCTTACTTAGTAGAGAAGTATTGAGAACAAGTGCTAGGCTTATAATATAGTGAGTAGTCTGGTTATACTAAGAGTAGAGCTTCCTTAAGGGAAAATTTGAAGAGCAGACTTGGCGAAGCCAGAAGAAGTTTAACCGGCGCTGCGCAGAACACTAATATGCAGAATGGTCTCTACAGGGCTCCACGTGCCTTGGACGGTTCTGCCCATGCAATGCCCCCCACCAGAGATGAGAAGTGTCCGTAGTCAGCGTGGTTTGGGGTTGAGGCATCACCAACGGTCTCCCTTCCCGAAGCTCTCAGGAATGGAACCACCAAAGAAGGGAGTTCCTGCAAACCCTGCTTAGGGGAATCGGTGAATCCAATGGGTGAAGGAGGAGGGACCATTGGACCTGAAGGGTCCATTGAAGGACTCTCATGTGTAACCGAGCAAGAGGTAAAAGGATGATGGCTGCCGCCATGGATCCTAGGGTTCTCAGGACTAATTCTGCGGGTGGGGCTGGGGACTGTAGAAGCACTATTACATGGAGTGACAAGGTGCGTAACCTGTCCGCTGTCAGAAAGGCCCTGGACTGAAGCGTGTTTATCCTGGTCACTATGAAATCCAGAACTTGAACAGGATGAAGAGACGACTTCCTGAAATTTATGGTAATGCCTAGATGATGGGCCAAGAGTAAAGCATAATCCCTGCAGAACAGAGTAGATGCCTAGTGGGGTGGTGAGGAGTCAGTCGTCTAGGTACGGATAGACCTGAGTTCCCTGAAGTCTCAGGTGGGCTGCCACAACTGCCATGACCTTGGTGAACACCCTGGGGGCTGCGGTGAGGCCAAACGGAAGTACCTTGAACTGATAATGACTTGCCCCTAGCCGAAAGTGGAGGAACCTCCTGGATCGTCTGTCCATGAGAATGTGGTAGTATGCATCCTTGAGGTCTATGGAGCACATCCAGTTGTTCTCCTGCAGGAGGGGAAGAATAGATTGTAGAGTGACCATCCGGAATTTCTCTTTGGCAATGAACAGGTTCAAAGTAGACAGGTCGAGAATTGGCCTCAAGTCCCCCGTCTTTTTTGGCACCAAAAAGAACCTGGAGTAATTGCCCAACACGGACTGCTCTCGGGGGACGTGCTGGATGGCCCTTTTTTCTAGTAACTTCTTTATTTCTGAAGCCACAGCCTCCCTTTTCGCTAGCGGGGGAAGATTCAGGAAGGGGATACAGTAACCTCTGGATATTACTCGGAGCACCCAGCGATCTGTAGTAATGGACTCCCAACTTGCTAGATGCTCTGAAAAACACCCCCCGACTGCCTCCAGAGAGGGACAGTCGGGCAACCCCTCAGGGCTGCTGCGAGGGTCGGTCGGAGAAGGGTTCTCTCGACCCAAAATTCTTCAGCCCCCCTCTGCCTCTGGGCCGGCGTCCACCTTGTCCTTCTCTGCCTCTGAAGGACGAAGGGTCCGGAGCGGGACAGGACTGCTGAGACTTCCGGAACCACATCTTCTTTTGCCCTCTCTGGATCCTCAGAAGGACCTTTTAGGAGCAGAGAAGTGGAGTCTGACGGCAGACAGCGTCTTCCCGTCTTTCTCGCTCTGGAGTAGCATGTCGCGGACGGTTTTGCCAAATAGCGTAGAACCGTCAAAGGGAGCGTTTACAAAGGACGCCTTGAAGGGTTCCACAAAGTTGCAAAGACGGAGCCAGGCGTGGCGCCACAAGGCGACCCCTGCTCCACTGGCTCTAGCCGCCCCCTCAGTGGCATGGGAGAGAAGCCGCATAGAAGTGTGAGATATTGACTTTAGAGTGGCCTTGCAAGCCGAGAAGGTCCATTTGTCCTCGGCCGCCATGGACTCTGGGGGAGAGCCAGCGTACTCTTATCAGATCCCACTGAAGCCTAATGATGTGTGTCAGATAATTCAGCGCCCTTATAGAAAAAGTGGCTGAAGCAAACATACGCTTTCCAATACGGTCCATCATCCGAGACTCCTTATCAGGAGGATGGACCGAGGAACTTTCTTGTGTCAGTTCCTTCTTGGTGGCAGCCGCCACCGCCATGGCATCTACCGGGGAACCTTTATTCCACACGGCTTGTCAGAAGGGGGACTAAGAATTTTATCCGGTCTCCTAGGGATTGGCTCCACAGTGTCTGGCTCCTTCTAAGCCCTGGTAGTAATCAAGTCTACCAGGGGGTCGGCTGGGGGGGGGCACCCAAGAGGTAGACGGGCCTGCGTCAACGCCTCTAGAAACACAAACTCATCCGAGGAAGGTTTCTGGGCTGACCACCCCCTCTTATGCGCATCTCCATAATATCTCCAAAGGAGACGTCCTCTGTGGGTGACCTGGGGGAACCTTCCCCTTCCTCTAAGTCAGTGTCCTCCGTGAGGGACTCGGGGGAGTCCAAGTGCCTCCTCTTACACTTTCGTTTGTGAGGGACCTCCTTGGCGGGGCTGTCCGAGGAGGGCTCACCAACGGGGTCCTGTTCCTCTACGGAACTAACTGGGGCGCAGACGCAGGCTGTCCCTGGGGCCGGACGATGGAAGACAGGCCCATATGCGAGGGAGTGAAGGGTGGATCCGTAGCACGGACCGGGGACTTCGAACTCCTCGACAGCACCCTCTCCACCACATTGAAGGCCGAAGGTGAACCACTCTCCCCTGGCTCCGAGAGTAGTCCCCTCGGCTCAGACGTGAGGACCGGTGTCGGAGACACATTCACCCCTGCGGATCCAAAGCTCGGCTCTCGGCCCAGAGAGCTCGGATCCGAAAGATGACCTGATAAACTCGAGGGTAAGGCCGGCGTCGAAGTAGCAACTACTATCGGTGCCCACTCCCCGGCTCCGAGACGACTCGGATCCAATGGCTTCGAAACCAGATAGTGGATCGGAGAAGGAGCAATGGGTGCAAAGAAAGGGTCCGAGCTCACTCCTGGAGGGGAGGGCAGGAGCACTCCCATCTGCATTGACCGGGACTCCTCTTCCGGCTCCGGAGAGAAGCGTGGAGAACAGAGCCGAGAGGGGGAAGACCTGGAAACCCTCACTGGGGAACAAGTTAATTTAGTCGGCGGAGCCTAAGGAACTGATTCGGCCTGCCGCTTATGGCTCTTGTGCCTATCCCTCTCCGTTTCTCTATGTCTATTCTCTTTACTAGAAGAGTCCCCCTCTCCCTGGGTAGCAGCGGGAGGTTGAGTCCCAGCCAGGGGAGGGGGAGCTGAAGGCTGGACAGTCGCAGCCGTGACTGGTGCCACTGAGGGAGAGGAGGAAGAAGAATTCGGGGGCAAGAGTCCCGCCAGGATTAGCTTGTTTCTCCTGTCCCTCAGAGCCCGGGGGTTAAAGGCTGCACAAATCTGGCAGCCCGATGTTAAGTGGGCTACCCCCAGGCAAAGAACGCACTGAGTGTGGCCATCCGATGGGGACAGCTTATGACCACACTCAGCACATTTTGAAAAAATGGCCTTAGGGCCCTCGGCCATCACACACAAGCACACGCCCTAACACACACAGTAAGCGGAAGGGGAAAAAACACCAATTTACTACTAAATACAACTAAAAAACGGTTTAACTAAACTACGGGTCTACTATACACACACACACACCGAAAACGCTATTTTTCTAAGAAAAATACTCCTAAATTCCTCTCACCTAAAACGCCAAGATCTCGTCCCTTATGCTTCAGAAGCCGCGGCAAATGAGCTCTGGGGACTGGAGGGAGGTAGCAGGATATTATGGGTAAGGGGGAGGAGCTGAGAGCTCGGATCCTTAGCTTGGAAAGCTGCCGGCTCGGATCCAGGGTCGGATCCGATACCCACAGGTTGCTGATCAAATGAAGTTAACTACTTCAGATCAATATTCCACTCACTGGATACCCTTGTCTTAAAGCACACACCTGCTGTGGAGAAATTCTGGAGGCAACCATTAGAATACATTCAAAATCCCAATGTACTGAAACATTAGCCACAAAAAGTTGAAACATGAACATGTGAAAACACCAAAAGAAAAGATCTATGCTTTAACAAAAATGAGCATTTATTACCGTGTCCGACTCCTCGTCCCCCTCCAACAGAATATGCTTCATTTTCTGTCCCAGAGGTATCTTCACTGCTGTCTTCTGGACAACTTACACGAGAGAAAGAGGGCTTTCCTCTCCCTTGCTTAGAAGGAGTAGTGCTACAAGAAAAGCAAATTACATGTATTTTACAAGGTGGAAAAATGCACTATGCCTAATGTTTCATTATACATATATTTAGAAGGCTTTAAGATTTAGTATAAATTCTTCTGTAGAATACAGTTCATGGCAAATTTCCGATGTCTACCTACACCCTAGCGCTCTGTATGCATCTGTAAGACAGAAACACAATTTAATACACATGACAACCCCCAAAATTATTTAAGAAAAAATACACAAAAATCAACTTACTTTTTTGATTTTGTGGTTATAAAACAGAAGGAAAACTACTCCCCTTCCACTTATTCAGATAAAATAAGAAGGGCTATACTGTAACATTAAAGCAAACAGTATAATAAAAGTGAAAATATGTGAAACAATAATGAAATTCTACATCTACTCGAATAAGTACGAAAGTCAGTGGATTGGAGAATACACAGGTGAGCAACTCAGCAGCTCATAGCACAAACTATCATGGTGATAAGGACAACTAACGCAGAAACTCTGGGGTGGAGGGGGGACGCTTAAAAAAAGAGGAGACATCTAGTACTAGGCACAACTTCAGCAGGACTATGTAAGCTAAAACAGCACATTAGCAACAGTAGAAAACACAATCAAGTACACTCAAACTAATCAAGTACACTCCAACTGATTAGACCACAAGTATGGATGGAAGCTGCAAAAAATAACAGAGGTTCTTATCATACCAGACAAACTGCAAGGGAACTTGCCTTTGTGGGTCTACGACTGTGATTATACTCTCTTCCATTCCAATTTGGTACATTTTCCTTGGACTCTCCTTCATATGCCCTATGCTAACTCATTCTGTGACATCATGTAGTGTTGCAACAGACTGCATACAGTCCGAGACTTCTAGCTCAACCCTCAACAGTAAATGAGCACATTTTCTGCAGCTCAATAAAAACAATAAGCTGACACTTACACTACCTGCAAATATGAACTGTAAACTTATTTGACTAAAATAGGACTCCAACAGCTGCAGACAGCTAGGTGAGCCATCCAAACATTAAGGGAACAGTAGAAGACTACTTTGCATTCACCACAGACAGTTCCTTACATGCATTCACCACAGACAGTTCCTTACATATCAACCAATAGGGTAATAAGTTATCTGTTACACCTAGCAAAAGAGAGGCTCCTTCGTCATCTAACACTAGAATGACTTCCAAGCAGTTTATCCAACATGATGAAGAAATTGTCAAAACGCTTAAATAGCAGAAGGTCAGACCTGAAGCAAAATACGCAAGTAAAAGCCATGGTTGAGACATCAATGCCTGAAGGTGTGAACTGAAGTGAAAGTGCCCAAAGCACACACCTGCTGTGCGGAAATTCTTGAGGGAACCCTTAGAAGCAGTCATGATTCTTTGGCTACAGAATTTATCAACAGGGAGTAAGCAACCTGATGGCAAAAGTCAATGCAGTTGCCAACTTCCAAAGATAAAGGCGGCGGCAATTTACTCAGAAAGTGTTTAGCAAATACCTGCTGTTCATCCCCACAGCAAAGGAGACAACATTATTCAACTTTCCTATATTCATTTACTTGATCTTCAAGTAGAGCCTGGGCTGTTAATGTACCATCAAGGATGTGAAGAGATCTTTTTGACCAGGTTTCTGTTCTGGTAAAGAAAACAAGATGAAAGGGCTGGGTTAGGGACAATTTATAAGCTACTTACAAGAACAACCATGACTAGGTCAAAAAGCCACCATATTTTTGTGAAGAATTAAATACGGGTGACTACCCATTTAGACTGTATGGCTTAAACTCTGTCAACAGAGAAGATTGCCAAAAGAAAAAGGGTTTCCCATGCACCATTCAACCAAATAGTGTTAATCATGCACAAGTAAACTCAACGATTACGAAGATGAAATCTAAAGGAGGATGAATTCTTCAAAGGTGGGCAAAGACAAAGGACTACTTTAAGAAAATGCTTGACCAGCCACATAGTTTGTCCTCCATAAGCTCATGATGATCAAAAATGGCTGATGCCTACATTCTAATCACAGAACTGAGGTCCAAGCAACAGTAGTGTCTAATATAGAACATAACCACCAAAAAAATGACTGACTTCAGCAGTCCTGGGTATTGTTCGGCCAAACTGAGAACCTTTTTCATTTGGTAGAATAAGTCTACTGGGTAGAAGGCTTCCTGGAAGCCTCTATCAACTCTGACACAGTAACTAACCATTTACACTGTCGAGACATGCAATGCAGAGTTCCAGAATGTGCAGACTGAATGACTGACAATTCAGACTTGCCTATAACAAATGAAGATTTTCCTTTTGTCTGAGGTATAGTGAGATCCTGGAATTGGTGCACATACAAGTTTTTTTTTTGGGGGGGGTGCTTGCTACCCACATTGGGGGTGCACAGGGGATTGCTCCGAGCAAAAAAAAAAAAAAGTTTAAAGGTAAAAAGCAATGCTTGACATCTGCTCTTCTCTTGTATTTTTGGTCCCCTTCTCTCTCTCTTCTTTTTCGGTATTTCGGAACTTTGTGGGCCCTTTAACATGCACTCCTCTAGGAAGGTCAAACTGGATAATAGAGTCTATAGCAGTACCAGGAGAGCATCTTACAACACCAGGAATAAGGCAGCCTGAAATTACACCCTTCTTTGCCACTAGAAAGATTAGCCTTTGTCATTTTTCTCAAGTTTGCAATGAGATACAGTGAGAGAGAATGCAGGAAGATGTACAGAAATCTCTCCTGCCACATAATGGAGAATGTGTCCAATGTAAAATTCCTCTTGCTAGTTGTTCCAACTTGAGTAGGGAGGGAACACTCCCAAGTAGTGCAAAGGCTGATCCATGAACTGATCCTCCACAACAAGATCTGCACTATACCACAGCTTTCAGCAGAGGAAAGGAAAGGTTCAGGGAGTCTGCCAACACATTCAATTTACATGGCATTTTCCCCTAGCATCACCACCACATGAGCACTGAACAGCTACAACTACTTGTTCATTATCCTGCAATTATTCCTGTTCTCAGCAGGGGCATGAAGGAGATGACAGCTGTAGATCAGGACACCATCCTGAGATGTTAAAGAGGTTTTACTCATTACATTTTTTACCCTCCTTGTTCTGGTTGTTGGGTGTGTCATGGAAATGGAGCCTGCAATATTGGACTACTTGAGTATGCATGCTTCTACAGATTCAGTCCTCAGCTGCACTGCATACCACTGACTGACAGGTCAAGCACCTGATCTCAGTTTATATTTGCCTTGATGTATTACCCACTCATACTTCAACTGGTGAAAATAACACACAGGAATAAGCCACCTCTTTACTAAAGGATGGGTCAGCCAACCTTACCCGCTCACTTACTCCCTCAAGGACAACTTCTGCAGCACCCGTCACTGCTAACTGAACCTAGTTTTGCAGCAGATAAAGTCAGGGCTCCATCCATCTGCACCACAGAAATGATATACATCACTTGCAATACAAACTGCTGCGCGACAGGTCTGTATATAGCAATCTAATGCTAGATGCACACAGCATCTCTGGTCACAGGGAACAGTATCATGGGTATCATATGGTGATACCATCTTTAGTAGAGGCCTCAGAGCCAGCTTTCCCTCCAAATCATTTAGGTTCATAAGGACTACCCACAGCTTTAGCTGGTTGTTGTGGAGTCCCTTCTCTGGGGAAACTTCTTTTGAAGCAAGAAAGAAATGAGCTAAGCTCATCACCTTGCCAGCAATTTATTGAGACCCGCAGTGGGCTCTGATATAAGAATGGGAGGTCTATTTAGAGACTGGTGAGAATAACCACCACTCTACAGACTGGCTACAGGAATGTGACAACTGAAGATGATCCAGAAACATATAATAGCTCAGTACCTGATTATGACTCGTATTACAATGCCAACATCCATGGGTTTTTGCAAGAAGCATCAACAGAAAGATCCAGACTTGGACATTTTGCAGCATTCTCATATCCAAGCTGTCAAAATTCTGACTTCCTGGGTCCTTTAAATGGATCGAAATGACACACTCAGATGTGTCTCTCTATACAGATAAAGGCAAACCTCTGAGCTTAGGCAGGAGAGGAGTTATTTCAGTTTCTGATCACCACCGGAGACTGAAGAACTTACTAGAATACCCAATCCTGTGAAACAGCTAAGGAATTCCTCTGTGGGTCACTGGGATCCAGTCATCCAAGTAATGGAACACATGGAGATCCTTCTCCTATAAGACTTCGGCCACCATGCAAACACCTTGATAAACACTCACTGGTCATAAAGGAAAGATCCAACAGCACTCTGTACAAAAAGTGGTACCCACTTGCATCAAATTTAAGGCATCTCCTAAATGAACCAAAGCCACTGGTTTGCTAAAATGTATCAATCATTCCCAGTGGTATTATCAGATAGCCTGGCAGTTACCATATAGAAAATGATACACCAAGTGTGTCCACAGAAGCTGTTAAGGTCCATTGTGGGATGCAAAATATTTGTCCTCCCGAGCACCAAAAAATCATGGAAAAATACCAGACACTTTTCAAAAGGAGAAAGAGCCTCGAAGGCACCTATGAGAGGCAGAATTTGGGTCTTTTTCCTAGTTTTCCAGGGACATCTTGGTTTACTAATAGATTTTGCTCCAGAAAAGGCTCCAAGAGCTCTAAAACAGTCAACTATGACAATTCCAGAACCTACTGGTTATTTGTGATGGTTCTAGAAACTGAGTAAAACTCAACAACCATTGTCAGTCCAAGATATCAAGACTGCAACTGCTAGACCAGTGAGGCTGTCCTCTTAGGTGACTTAAGACTGCACTGGAGAGGCCAAAACCCTGTAATATTCAAGTGCTTTCTTCTGTGAGACGGCTCTGCCTTTAGGCTATTATTGTGACTGGAAAAAGAGGCAGAAGGCACGGAAGGAGAATCACAGATTCATAGGAGGTTACTAGGATAATGGCCCTGGGGCCTTTATAAGCCTAGCCATGTAAAACCCGAATACCCTTACTGACCAAGTTTAGATGATTGTTGTTAGCAGAGTGATACTGTAATGACTGTCCCTGTCCATGAGGGACATAGATGCCACCCCTGAGATGAATTTACAGTCACCTATCCAAATGCCAAGGTTGTGCTTGAATGGGGTCACTGAGGGAGCTTTGCTTCAGATGGACTGGGAGCTTATTCCAGTGGAGCGGTAATCTCTTTGAGATATATCTGTCTCCCTAGTATGTTCTATTGAGATCACAGGGTAGGTTGAGATCTCTGGAGAAAGTTATTCTTGTCCCATATGATTTGCAGATGTACCGCAAATCCATTAGGGTGGGGTCTGACACTGCTCTGTAAGCCAGGCATAGGTCACCTTTCAGTAGCCTGTATGATACACAGTACAGTGACAGGGCTTTTAGTCTTTCCATGTATGTCACATTTTGAAGGCCCAGGATTCTCTTGGTAAGAAACCCCTGTGGTCTCTCCAGTTGCTGCACGAGTCGGGTGAGGTACACACACAAGGAAGCATTGTACTCGATTAGTGGTCTGATAAGGGTCGAGTACAGTAGAGTTATAACCTCCCCAGTCTTGGATGCGATGCTGGGATTTATGAGATGCGCAATGTAGAATGCTTTTCTTACCACTGGGGACACATGGTGATTGAAGTTTAGATTGCTATCAACCTGTGTTTCCAAGTCTCACACTACTGAGTTTAAGCTTAGAGGGGTGCTATCTATATCATAATTAGCAGGGGCTACCTCTTTGCCAAAGAGGATGATTAGACATTTTTTTACATTAAGTTTTAGTCCATGAGTTTGGCACAATAATTTGTCTACATCAACCCTTTCTGTAATATGTTAGCATAGCTGGGGGACTCTATGATTGCACTCAAGTTTACAGTCATCTGCAAGCTTGGTACGCCACAGGCAATACACCTTTGCCAGGACTTCACAGAAGTAGATTTCAAACAGTAGAGGGCACAGCACAGGTCCTTGCAGTACCCCACTGATAACTGGTCTACTTGTGGAGGTGGACTGCCCAACTTTGACAGTGTGTGTTCTGTCAGTGAGCCAGTTTGCTACCATCTAGTAATGTATGGGTTGATCCTAAATTGGAAGAGCCTCTCCATGACACCTGAATGTGGGACTGCATCAAAATCCTTGGCTAAATCAAGATAGTCTATATATACTGTTTTGCCCTCATTCACGGCTTTGGTGACATTCTTAAAAAAGAGGTCCACCAGGTTTAATAAGCAAGATCTGTGTGTGATGAAGCCAAACTGGGTTGGGTCAAGAGTTTGAAAGTCGCCTACATCGTTGTGGATTAGGTCAATGCTGATTCTTTCCATGGCCTTACAGATAAAGCTGCTTAGGGTTATGGTTTGCTAGTTCCCAGGGTCAGTTGATGGACCTCCTTTGTGCAAGGGATTACTGTTCTCCAATCTACCGGGACAAAGCCAGTTTTCAGGCTATGGTTAAGGACAGTGCTGAAGGGTTCTGCTAGGTCTTGTTTTATACCTGTTGTCTAGAGATGCTCAGCAGAGGACTTGTGTTGGGAATGACTTAGGGTATGTCAGGTGGGAACAGGAGGGTGAAGTTATAGCCAAATCTGTCGGCTAACAGGCTGGCAATTTCCCCAGGTTCAGTGCGAGTGGCACCATTTACTATAAGTTCTGCACACAGCTGGGCATTCCCTCTTAGGTTACATACCTAGGTATAAAATGCCTTGTGTTCATCTTTAGCTAGGGATGACAAGATGTCTAATTTGCTTGTTCAAGCTGTGGAGGGTTTTCTCCCTCTGTTGGATTAGTTCCCTCCTGTTCTTAGATATCAGTTTCTACCTTTTGTTGTATAACTTATTTATACTTACAGTCCACCAGGATGGCTTGTTCTTTCAGGAAGACCTTGTTTTGTTCCTGTTCGGTACAGCCAAGTCAATGCATTTGTTTACGTGGGTATATAGGGCAACTGTGTATTCCTCTGCATAGCAGACATTGTTGTCTATGTTGGCAGAAGCTTCAAAACATTTTATACCATAGCTTAGTAGGCAACAGTTTGCTTTGGAGAAACTTTTCAGCTTTTTTACTCCTGTGAGGGTGTCAGATTTGATCTTTACTTCAAATGAGACAGATTTACGGTTTGACCTTACTAAGGAGGGCAACACACAGGGGGTAGTGCAATGACCCTCCCCATTTGGTGAGCACTAGGTCAAGGACATTTAATACCCTTGTGGGGGTCTTGACCAACTGTTCCAGGGTATTTGAATTCAAGTCCAGGAATCTCGTAGTGATCGTGTTTGTGCTTGTGTAGGTCTCCCAATCGATGGAGGGATAGTTGAAATCTCCAATGACCAAGGTGTATGGCTGTATGTTGAGTGACTTTAGCAAGTCCAGGTAGGCAGTGTGCTTCTCCTGGTTCATGGTGGGGGTCTTGTAGCTAGCGATGATGTGGAAAGGTGTTTTTCCTGGTTTACTATCAAAATGTAAAAATTCATATGGTCTAACGTTCATCTGATCGATCCATATGGTTGACACATGAATATTAAGTAGTTCATTTGGTTGACAGGAAGTGCATGCAAATTACTTGCTGACATTATGTTGACAACAGGGCAAGAATATACCCTTGTCAGCACTATTGTGCGATCTCAGAGTTGTAATATACAAGTAACAGGGTGTGTGGGGGGTGCATAGTCCCCCTGCAAAAACACTACTGTTAGTGTTGGAGGTGTTTTTCAACCATTTAAACTTTGACATTTTTTTTCAGTATTTTGAACGTTCGGTGTAATGACTTGATGTTATGACTGTCGACCATATGAATTTCAACATTTTGATAGTAAACCGTTTTTCCTATACTTAATTGGATCCAGAGTAGCTCCAGAGAATTGTACTGTTGCACCAGTCTTGAGATGCTCTTTGACATCTTGATTAATGAATTCCACACAGCCATTCCTAACACTAAGATAGTTCAGTATGCAGATGACTTAACTCTAGTTTGCGCTGCTCCAAACCTCCCCAAACTCCAAACAAAAACTAAAACTGCTTTTTCTACTACTGAGAACTGGATGCTACAAACTCACCTAAGTGTAAATGTCACCAAATCCAAAATTCTACTATTCTCTCCCTCTAAATCTCTCCCTCTTGACAAAACCTTTAATATTAAAAGTCATGCCAATCCCACTAAAGAAGCTGTTCCTATTGCTAAACTTCTTGGAGTCACTATTGATGAAACAAAATTCGATACCCATATTCAGCTAAATAAATATTAAGAAAACACATCAGAAACTTGGCATGCTGTATAAAAACTCCCACTTTCTCTCCCCTTCCACAAGACAGACCCTCACCACTACTTACTACCATCTCTGATGTATGGTGCCCCCATACTAACCAACCTATCTTCCTCTATCTCTTCTAAACTGGAAACCTGTTACAACAAAATCTCAAAGTTCGCCACCAAGTCCAAGTACTCTACCCACCAATGCATACCTCTCCACCAGCTGCAATGGCTAGAACTTCCCAACTACCTGGACTACCTCCAACTCACTACAGCCCACAAGCTTATTTTTAAGCCTATTAAGTGCCCTGCACTAACATCCATCTTACCACTATACACCCCACACAGAACTCTAAGATCTGCCCACCAAAATCTAATTTCTGTACACAAACCAAATCGTCCCCCAGGTCAGCTTCTTCTATCATTTTCCTTAGCCAAAAAATGGAACTCTCTTCCTCCTTCTCTAAGAATTTCTGAAAACTTTGACAATTTCAAAACCCAGCTCCATTCTTACCTCTCCAATAACAGAAAATGCAATTGCACTCTACCTACCTAATACATGCATACATCCATACAAATAAAGTATCTTTCCATCTTACCCAATAGGCGATCAATCTTACTGTTTTCTTACAAATGCTACTTTAATACCATTCTCATATTTAAAACCTCAGTACTAGGGTGATTTCTGTACTAATATTCTCTAATGTATTAACATGCAAATATGTACTGTATATTATACTATGTTGCTATTTTAGTTTACTTATGTTTAACTTTATAACATGTACTACCTGCTTAACTATTACTATGTCTACTATGTTTTATGGAGCTTTTCTCCCCGGGCCTCCATTGAAAACGGGCTCCTTGAGCCCAGTGGACCTCCCCCGTCATCAAACTGGAAATAAATAAAATATTTAATAAATACATAAATGTATTTGGATTTGATGAATATGGATACAGCTCCACCACTGGTTGTTTCATGCTCGTTTTGGAGTCTGAATGTGTGAACGGCATTGTAGCCTTGTATGGCCAGGGTGCTCTCCGCGGCCTAGAATTATGGTTTCTCACAGTGATGATGGCCTATTTCCTTTTCAAGAAGTTATCCATCAATTTCTAAGACTAACAAAATGGAACCTCCCAAATGAAGGGGGAAATCAGAATATAATTTTGAGGTCCTCCTAAAGGGAAGATCAGAATATAATTTTTGAGGTCCTCCTAAAGGGAAGAGCACCACAAACAGTGCACAAGCCAGACTACACAGGTAAGTGCATGAGCCAATGGATCTAGCCTCAGAATCAGTGTACTTAAATTTGAAGCAGGGCACATGGAAGCCCGCTCTCAAAACTGTACACATACAGGATTATGATCAGGTCTCTCATTGTTACCAGATCTACTAAGCAAGAAATAAATGTCAAAAAATGCACCTGAACTGTAAAGCATGAGAGGAGTGTTTCTTGACATTAATTTCAAGAACATTTAACAACTGGTTATGATTAGGAATCTAATCGCAATCTTTTGCAGTACACAGGGAGCTTTAGAGGCAAAAAAAGTTGTTTTGGTGGTGTGAGGTCTGTAACATCTTAAAATATTTTAAAGCTGTTGGTTGAGCAGTGCAGTATTTTATGTCTCAGCTTTTAATGCTGTTGGTTGCCTGTGACATGTTTCCCAGGTTACCGCAGGCTGATTTTCTCCATTTATTTACTGAATTTATTTACCAGGGTAGAGCACTGATCAATTCTGTCCAATTTCAATCTCAGCCTGCAAGAATGCACAGAAGTACCAGCAGATAATAATGGTAGGCTGACATAGAAATCTCAGAAAACAAAGATGGTTACAATAATTACAACAAAATAATGATTTAGTCACTTTGTAAACATGAAAACAATAAGTATAACAACATATACACATATTTAAGATGTACAGTGATTACAACCTCATGTTTCTGCAGTCACGAAATGTGAGCGAGAAATAATGGGTGAGAGTAAAACAATACATACTATTACTATGACATATAACAGGACAAAACGTCTGCATACTGCTAAAGATGTACAAAGAGGCAAAAGGCATTATGGAAGTGAACAAAGCAGGGGAAGTTAAGGGCTAGTCCATGTTATACGGCAGGCAATGTTTCAAGTACAATGCTTGCATTTTTACATAAGATGTTAGTAGAAGACATTTATGGAAATACTGTGTCTTTATTATCTGGAATGAGTGAATCCTAGAGGTTGGAGACGAGTATAGAGAAAGAATGGCCAGAAACGTAGTTTGAACTGAGGTATCTGAGGAAGTAGATCTAAGTGGCTGTGGTGACTGAAGTTGTATGATGGTGCTTGTCATATTATTTTGGCAGTTAGAAGAGGAAAAGGCTGTTCATGCAGAAGTTTGTATAACTGAGTAGCTGTATTCTCATAACTGTTAGTAGAACTGGCCATTTGGTGTTTGCCAAAGTAAGACAGCAAGGTTTGTTTCAAGGGAAGTGAGAGACGAAATAAAAGATTTAGTTTGTGGTGGACTATATGAAGGTAGAGTTTTTAACTGAGGCAGATGACACAAAAGGGAGGCCATACTCAAGCTGAGGGAGAAGAACAATGGCTTTTTTTTTAGCTAGGTTGCACAGGTTGCTAAAGTTATCCTTGTTGCTGGGTATACAGTGAGTTTTCCATTTAAGTCAGGCTTCATCATTCTGTTTTAGGAAGGCTTTGTGTTTGTATGTTAGCCACTGCTTGGGTTTGTGTCCCCATAATCATATGATTATGGGGAACAAGAATCTTGGGACTTGCAACAACAGATTGGTGAATAGCCCAGCAGCAATGTTTGCGTCTGTGGTGAGAAGTACATCCCGTGGCAGACAGAACTGATTTAAGATAGAAGACACTGGAATTGCATTTAGATTTAAAAGACAGAAGCTTTGAGGCCATCTTTAATGTTGGATATAGAATAGAGTAGCTAATGGAAGAATGACCACTAAGTGAAGGGGAGTATTTTGTGAAGTTTGAGATAATGAACTGATCATTAGTTATAAGGTCAGTGAAGGAGTGTTGGGAGGACTTGAGATTAGGTCTGCTGATTTGTTTAACTAGTTGTGTGAGATTATCATCATTAAGGAACATGACAGTATGGATGGGGCTTAGAAGACTGGTGTTAAAATTATCTAGACTTATGGTTTTGTTTTGCTGGTGCTAGTATAAATGATGAAGTGCAGTATCAGGCCTTTAAATTTGCACAGGGAAAACAGAGAGGAAACTCCTATTTAAAGTGTTAAGTGTACACACCCCTGTTAAACTGCCAGGTTTTTGTGATATTTTTGTGACATAAAAAATGAGACCACAATAAATCATTTCAAAACTTTTCCCACCTTTAATGTGACCTATAACTTGTACAATTCAACTGAAAAACAAACAAATCTGTTAGAGGAAAAAATATAAAAATATGAAAAAAATGTACAATAAGCTGGTTGCATAAGTGTGCACACCCTTAAACTAATACTTTGTTGAAGCACTTTTTGATTTAATTACAGCATTCAGTCTTCTTGGGTACACACCTACCATCAATTAGAGAGACTCTGATTAACCCCAAATAAAATTCAGCTGTCCTAGTAGGATTTTCCTGACATTTACTCAGTCGCCTGCTATAGCAAAAGCCATGGTTCGCAGAGAGCTAACAAAGCATAAAAGGGATCTCACTGTTGAAAGATATCAGTCCGGAGAAGAGTACAAAAAAATTTCCAAAGCATTGGATATACCATGGAACACAGTGAAGACAGACATCAAAAAGTGGAGAAAATATGGGGCAACAGTAACGTTGCAAAGAACTGGATGTCCAGCCAAAACTGATGAAAAGATGAGATGAAATTTGGTCAGGGAGGCGCCGAGACCTACAGCAACACTGAAGGAGCTTCAGGAATTTCTGGCAAGTACTGGTTGTGTATTACAAGTGACAATCTCCCATATTCTCCATATTTCTGGGCTATGGGGTAGGGTTGCAAGATGGAAGCCTTTTCTTACACAAAAAAGCATCCGGGCTCTGCTAAAATTTGTAAAACAATACAGCAAGTCTCCCAAAAAGCATGTGGGAAAATTTGCTATGGTCTGATGAGACCAAGGTTGAACTTTTTGGCCACAATTCCAAAAGGTATGTTTGCACAAAAACAACACTTCGCATTACCAAAAGAACACCTTCCCCCACAGTGAAGCATGGTGGTGGTGGCAGTATCATGGTTTGGGGTTGCTTTTCATCAGCTGGAACTGGTTTAGTCAAGGAAGAGGGAATTATGAACAGTTCTAAATACCAGTCACTTTTGGCCCAAAACCTTCAGGTGTCAGCTAGAAAGCTGAAGATGAAGAGGAATGTCACCTTTTAACACGACAATGACCCCAAGCATACATCCAAATCAACAAAAGAATGGCTTCACCACAAGAAAATTCACGTTTTGGAATGGCCCAGCCAAAGCCCAAACCTAAATCCAATAGAAAATCTGTGGGGTAACCTGAAGAGGGCTGTGCACAAGAGATGCCCTCGCAATCTGACAGATTTGGAGCCCTTTTTCAAGGAAGAGTGGGCAAACATTGCCAAGTCAAGATGTGCCATGCTGATAAGACTCCTACCCAAGAAGACTGAACGCTGTTAATTAAATCAAAAGGTGCTTCAACAAAGTATTAGTTTACGGGTGTACACACTTATGCAACCAACTTACTGTACTTTTTTGATTTTTTTATAGTTTTTCCCCTAACAGATTTGTTTTTCATTTGAATTGTACAGGTTATAAGTCACATTTAAGATGGGAAAAGTTTGAAATGATTTATTGTGGTCTCATTTTTTCTCTCTCAAAAACCTGGCATTTTAACAGGGGTGTGTATACTTTTTATATCCACTGTATTTATACACACACACACATACGTACGCACAAATACATACATAGAGAGAGATGCACACAACTAACCTACCAAGGATGTTTCTCATTGTAGATCAACTGCTACAGCAAGAATGTATCTGTTGCATTCAAAAATGAGGATCCGCCCCACAATGGGTACAGAATGTCTACTTAATGAGGGACCTTGTTAGTCTTTCATCAGTACTGGGTGATGTGACAGAGTTTCACAGTGATCTCCTTCAGCATACGCAAAGCTAAAAACCTATGGTTGTGTTGAATCCCAAGCAGTAAACCAAATGTGGAAAGAGCTGGAGGGCTATACGAAAACAATTGTCTTTTGTAATTTCTTTTCATGTTTTTGCTAGAGAAAAGGTCCAGATGCCCTCCAAACCTGACAGAAGTTTGTTGAGGACAAGAGGAATTTTACAGCTAGGTTAGGATTGGAGATGGTTGAGGACAGGACTGTAATACAGTCATTGGTCTATAATTTGGTCCCAGCCATGTGGGTCCCCAGGCTTTCCTTTTGTGGTTGCTTGTCGCTTAGGCTTTTTAAAGGCCCTTTTCAACTTTGACTGTTTACTTCACCTGGCATTGGTAGAAAGGTCAGTATTTTATAGGGTAATTTCTATTATACCTTGGAAAGGGTGGATACAACAGCCATTTTGCAGTGTCAATGGTGCAACAGGTAGCAAACTTGCCTTTGGTGTGGAAGGTTGTGGGGTCTATTCCCACACTAGGTAGATCGACTGCTGACACAACATAAGGGGGTTGTTGCTGCACTCTTGAGGATGCCGTCCTTCAGATGAAATGTTAAACTGAGGCCCCACCTGCTTGAATTAGTGGTAGCTCAGGTAGATGTAAAAGATCCCATGGCACCTACTGAAGAGAGTACATGGGTTCTCTCCCCCTTATTTTGTAGATTAAGGTAAAAAGCAGAGAGCTGGAAAGTTTGACTAAATGGAAATTCATAAACCACTTCAGGCATGAAAGAAGGCTTAGTTCTAAGACGCATCCTGTCTTGTGAAAAAACAAAGAAAAGTTGAATTGAGTTAAGGGCATGTAATTCAGATACCCGTCTAGCTGAAGTTAATGCTACCAGAAACACAGTCTTCTAATTTAAGGATTTTATTGCAGAGCTGGGCTGGAGGTTCAAAGGGAGGTTAACTTCTCTAAATCAAAATTCAAAACCCAAGCAGGGGCCATCTTCCTTCTTTGTGGTCTAATATACAAACAACCCTTTTAAAAACTGTTTGACTTGAAAAAGATAAGATAGAGGGATCTAGTGGCACGCAGACTGAAATGACTAAAGATGTAGTTTCACTGAACTATATTGCTAGGCCAGAATTGAGCAATTCACGAATGCACTGAAGAACCAAGGATACCCAGTGTTGAGATGGTTCCTGTCCTCCACTATGGCACCAAACAGAAAATCTATTTCCAGTACTGAAGCAGGTTTCGTTACTGCATTCAATACCTGTTGTGCATCCTCAGAAAATGGGTGCCTGAAAGGAATAAAAAAAATATTATCTAAATAGTTAAGTAAAAATTTTGAATATCTGGATGCATCACAGATCTCTCATCCTGTGTGAGCAGGTCCACTTTGTGAGGAGGTTTCTGGTGATTACATATGGCCAGCTGCACAGTAAAGGAACTGGCTGTGTTGTCTGGGCCAAAAAGGGTCACCAATAAAATATGTAAAGTCCTTCCTTACCTTTTGCAGAACTTTGGAAATGAGAGGAAAGGGAGGAAAAGCATAAATAGATATCCCTGTCCAGCAAATTGAAAAGGCACCTGTCTTCCAGGTCTCCCTGCCAGATGTCCTAAAGCAGAAATGTCTCCTGCCCAGCAAAATTAGAAGGCATCTGTCCCTCAAGGCCTCTTTGCAAGATGTCACGAAGCAAAAATGTTTTCAGTCAGGAGGCAAACAGATCTATTTGATGGACTCCCACTGGTGGACTATTGGCAGGAAGACCTCCCAGTGTAGCATCCACTTGTGAGGGTCGGTCCTGGAACTGCTCAGGGTGTTTGCCACTGTATTCTGCTCTGATGGGATGCAGTTTGCAGGAAGGAATAAACTGTTTTGAAAAGCTAAGTCCCAGGCAATCGTGAGCAGTCTGCAAAGGCCATGAGACCTTGCTCTTCTCTGTTTATGTATCACATTCAATTGGTAATGTCTGTCACCATTAACAGAGTGCCTGGAGACCATAGTTAATTTAGAACTTTCAGGGCACTGATGAGAGACATCATCTCTTTTATGTTGATGTGTTTGCACCTGTTTGTAGTTTCCAAATTCCCTATACCTTGACATCCTGGGAAACAGCACCCCAAGTAGTGTCTGAAGCATGCTTGGGCACTGTCTAAGATGGTCTGGGAGGACATAAGGGAACTTCTACTTTAGACAGGACTTTTTTGGCCCACCACAAAAGAGTTATTTTTACAAAGCAGAGAACTAGAATTTGGTAAGATAGAGGATGAGAGTGTTGAGCTCAAACAAACTTGAGGAACCAATGAACCTTTCTTATGTGAAGTTTGGCAAAAGGAATCATCAGGATGGAAGAGGACAAGAAATCTAGAGTCCTTACAATTTCTCAAAGTAGACAATTTCTGAAGACAGGGATTGAGGAAGAATAGGTAAGTATGCATCTTTTCTGAAGGAAGAAGGGCAGTCATCAGGTACATGTTCAAAAGACATTCCAGGAAAACCAGTCAGTGGAATACAGGATGACTTTTTGAGGTTTAGGGTGAACCCCAGATGATGGAAAAGATTCACTATGAACACTAATGGCTGTTAAAACTTCTGGAGTGGCTGAAGTTGACATCAGGCAAAAGTCCACATAGGGAAAATGTGTAAGCCTTGACGTCTGCAATAATATTACTGGTGCAAAGCATTCAGAGTGGTCAGCAGTCCAACGGGAAAAGTAGTAAGCTGATAATGCAACCCTAAAACAAAGAATATTAAGAAGGTTCTGTGCTTCTTGTGAATGGGAATACGAAGACATACATCTTTTAAGTTTAAAAATTACCAAAAAGGCTTGAGGAGAAAAGAAAGAATACAGTTTGAAGGGTCCACAGCTGGAATTTTGGAATCTGCATGTACACGTTTTTGTCTTGCTAGACCTAGAATTGGCCTCCAGATGCACTCTTTCCTGGGAATCTGAAAAGTCTTGAGTATAATACTTTTCCTCGATCTACTGGCACTGGCTCTATGACTCCCTGAAATAGTAAGACTGAAATAACTGGAGGAATTGTATGAAGCTGATCCTTTGGAGTCTAGAGGAATCCTCAGGGAATGAGGAAGGAAGCCAACTGGGTTTTGTAACCACGTTCTACAATACTTCATACCCAGTAGTTGTAGTAATAGTTTGCCATGCAAGAAGACAAGGAGATAGGGTCACAACAAGTCTTCAGAAGGGGATGACTCTTAAGAGTAGTACAAAGTTTTTCTTTTTTTTAACCTTTGAATGTTAGATCCCTGGGATATATTACATTTTATTCTGGAGTCTCCTTGCCATTTTCTTTTAAACTGTTCTCTTTCTGAATTTTGCTGACCTGATTTCATAAGTTTATGAAAAACAGGCCCTAGATTGGTTGGGTAATTCCTTTGAAACTTAGCATGAAACTTAGCAACTAGAGATGATAAAATCTACTAAAGTCTATGCAAAACCTTCCTTCTTTCTTATATTGCTTTGCAAACACTTCTGAATAATGTCTTTGTCTAGATGGGCATTTAACAGCTGAAGTTTAATATCCCACAGAAGGGACTGCAAACCTAACCAAGCACGACTTCTCATAGAAGTACCAGTAGCTCTAGAGTCAGCATCCACAGCATTACAGCTACATGTTAGTATGCTAACCTACGTGAGAAGCAGAACTAAGCATGTCCATTAAATGAAACTTATCAGAATTAGGAATACTTGCCAAAGTATGTCCCATATTGCTCAAAATGGATAGAGGGAACTTGGTCAAGCAGGTTTGTAATTTAAGCTAAGGTAGTAGATGTGTACACTTTTATTTTTTTTATTTATTTATCCCCATGGATCACAGCCTATTTTCACGAGACACCTGAGGCGTTGCTTATACTACTATAGGAAATTTGGCCAGGGCATCAAGGGAACCTCCTCTACTATTTTTGATAGGTGCCATGGGATCTTTACATCCACCTGAGCTACCACTAACTCAAAGGGGATCCAATATTTGTCAGCCTGGGACAACATGGTCATCAAACCTTGATGCTTTGCCAGAGATGATCATCTGTCACCCCTGGGATTTCGGTTATTGGCTAAGGCACTTGCCATGCCCATGGTGCCTTTTTTAGGCAATATCACAAGAACAAAATTCCTGACGTAAAAATACCCTCTAAAAACAACATCAAGGTTATGCTACTAAATACCGCTAGGAGTCAAAACCAGAAACTGCACTCAATGGAAGCAGTCCCCACTCTGAAAGATGCTAACAATTGTGCAGTCATCGAGACCTGGTTTAACGCTGCAGAGAGCACCCCAGCTATGCCAGGTTACATTTCCTTCAACACATTCAGCCCACAAACTGAAGGGATGAGAACTAAAGGAGGTGGTGTATCAATATTCATTAAAAAGAAGTTATGTGCTTACCATAACGTTCCATGCGAGTTGTTCATCTCGCCTTCATTCTTTACTGATGGGTTTGGAGCTGATCCCTCGGCTCTGAGTCGGCCAACTGCAAAGCTCAAAGTCTTCAAACAGCACGAGGCCAAGTCCCTGTCCCATGATGCACCTAGAGTTACCTCAGATCTTGTTTGCTGCGTATAACAATACCATATGTCATTCTTTCACTCCCAAGAGAAGGTAAAGAAGGATTGAGCAACCAGGATGGATCAAGCATTTTGGTCATCTAACAGCCCTGGAGGGGGTAGGACGGAGGGACATAAGAATGAAGGCGAGATGAACAACTCACATGGAACGTTATGGTAAGTACATAATTTCTTTATGTGAAGTTGTTCTATCTCGCCATTCATTCTTTACTGATGGGTAGCGTCCCAAGCACCAACCACCTCGGGTGGCTCACGGGAGTATATTTCTCAGGACCGTGGATCCAAAGGAGGTCCTGTCAACTTGGTAACGAGTGATAAAAGTATTAGGTTTTGACCAAGTGGCTGCTGCGCAAATGTTATCAATAGGAAGTCTGGCAGAAAAGGCAGAGGATGTAGAAACAGCTCTGGTTGAGTGAGCCTTAATTTTATCCTGTAAAGGCATGTTAGTCGTTAAATAAGCAAAGGTGATACAATCAGATAACCATTTAGAAAGAGTTGTTTTAGCCACAGGTCTACCCTTCCTGGAGTCTGAAAATGAAACAAAAAGGTGGTCTGATTTCCTGAAATCTTTTGTTCTATCCAAATGAAATCTGAGCTTTCTGTGAACATCAAGTTTGTGCAGCATGTACTCTAAATTGTTTGAATGGCTGGGGCAGAAGATTGGCAAATCAATAATTTGGTTAAGATGAGTTTCAGTGCAAACTTTGGGCAAGAAAGGGGGGTTTGTTCTAAGGGAGACTCTGTCAGCCTGGAATATCAAATAAGGAGGCTTGATGGCTAAAGCCTGAAGCTCTGACACTCTGCGGGCAGAAGTAATAGCCACTAAAAAGATGGTTGTCCATGACAAAAACATGAGGTCACATGAGGAAGCTGGTTCAAATGGCGGAAGAATTATGCGGGAAAGCATAAAATTTAGATTCCATGGAGAATGGGGAGATTTCACAGGTGGTCTAATATGAAAGGTCCCTTTGAGAAAGGCTTTGGATAACTTGTGTGACATAACATTCAATCCTTAGAATCCAAGAAGAAAATTAAAAATGGCAGCAGGTTGGACAATAACTGTTGTTGCTGCAGCTCCTTTGTTGAAAATCATAGTCAAGAATTCTAAATTGGAGGCCATAGGGGCTTGGTAAGGATCAATATTGTTTTTAGAGGCCCAAATAACATTTTTTCCATTTGCTAAGATAAAGCTTCCTCAAAGAAGATTTATGAGAGGATAACAGAATTTGCTTCGTCTCATTAGAAAGGTTATGGAACCTGGCTAAGATGGGAATTGGAGCAGCCAAGCTGTCAGCTTCAAGGACTGCAGAGAGGGATGAAGCTCCCCCAAGTGCTTCAGAAGGTTCAGAACTGGGTCCAGAATCCAAGGGTCCTCCAAAAGATGAAGTCGAAGGAAGGGGGACTAAATCTGACGAGGCCAATGAGGGGCTATTAGAATGACGGTCCTTCCCAGGGTTTTTGCTTTCTGTAGAACCTTGGGTATCAACGGGATTGGTGGAAATGCATAGACCTTGAGGCCAATCTTGTACGAGTGCATCCCTTGGGGCTTCCCCGGAGGAGGAATCAGGGCAAAGTAGCTTCTGCATTTCATGTTCATGTGACTGGCAAAAAGGTCACAGTAAGGCTGGCCCTACCTGCGGAATATCCTGTCCGCTATTTCCATCTTGAGGGACCACTCGTGGGGTAACAAGATTGCTCTGCTCAACTTGTTTGCTATCACGCTGGATTTCCCTGGGATGTGCATTGCCAACAGAAAGTGTTGGATGGAAATAGTCTACTGCCATACACTGAGAGCCTGGCGACAAAGGGGGTAAGACCTGATTCTTCCTTGTTTGTTCAAATACCAGACCACTGACATGTTGCCTGTTTGAATTGCAATCGTGCTCAGAGGAAGAGAGTTCTGAAAGTACTGCTCACATCTCTAGTACACTGATACGCAGATGTGTCTTTTGATCGGTCCATGTGCCTTGAAAATGCCTTCCCCCCACCCCAATCAGGGAAGCGTCCGTGGTCACTGTGGCCGCTGGAAGAGATGGCACGAATGGGCATGCTATCGTAACATGAAGTGAGGTCAAGCACCACTGAAGATCCTTTTTGTAGGAATTCGTGATCATTATCATGTGAGACATGGGAAGCTCTTGGTAAGACCATTGAGTGAACAGCCGCCACTGTAGTATCTGCATGTGCATATGACCTAGTGGTATGGCTAGAATTGCTGCTACCATTAGGCCTAACAATTTCAGAACTTCTGATGCTGGTGCTTTGTCTTTGGATATCAAAACACAGACATGCTGACGGAGAAGAAAAACTCTTTCTATTGGACGTCTTAGTGTGATGGTGGTGGTGTCCAGTTCTGCTCCGATAAAAATGATATGCTGCGATGGCGACAAGGCAGATTTGTCTGAGTTGATTGTAATGCCCAGCTGACTGCAGAGTGACAAGTGGACTCCCTGTCCTGAATGAGTTGATGCCTGGTGGCAGTGGTAAGGAGCCAGTTGTCTAGGTACAGAAACACCTGGAATCCTAAATGCCTCAGGTGAGCCGTGACCACTGCCATGCATTTGGTGAACACTCTGGGGGCTGTAGTGAGGCCAAAGGGCAGGGTTCGAAACTGGTAATGATTGGCTTCCAGCCAGAAGAGCAGATGATCCCTGGATGGCCTGGCCATTTTTATGTGGTAGCATGCATTTTTTGAGATCTACTGAGCACATCCAATTGTCTTTCCCTAAGAAGGGAAGTATAGACTAAAGCTTGACCATTTGGAACTTCTCTTTCTTTACAGATTTGTTCAATCTGCTGAGGTCCAACATGGGTCTCCAGTCCCACGTCTTTTTTGGAACTAAAAAGAATCTTCAGTAAGTTCCGGATCCTGTCTGGTCTGTTGGGACTGGTTGGATGACTCTTTCTTAGCAATGTTTGGACCTCTATTGTTGCTTGTTCCCTGTAACTGGGTGGAACGGCCGGGATTTTTCTTATGGGTGAAGGGGTTTCTGGGGTGAATGGGATGAAGTAGCATCTGGAAATGATACTTTGTACCTAGCTGTCTTTTGTTATTTTGAGCCAGGTGTCTGGGTGCAAAGAAAAGTGACCCCTAACTGCCTCTAGAGCAGGACAGTCGGGCCTCCTTTCAGGAGCGCTGATAGGGCTTCCCAAAGAAGTGATCTCTGTCACCCTGGTGTTGTGGACCCCCTCTGCCACGTGGGCAGTGTCTTCCATTATTGCCCCCTCCTCTGCCTCTGGAGGGGGGGTTCACCACTTGTGTCCTGAAAGGCTCCTTGGGCTTTTCGGAACCACAGTTTTCCTCCCCTTTGACCCTTGGGGTAGGGTCTGATATGGGTGGAAAAACAGACCCCGACGGCAGACAGTGTCTTTCCGTGCTGCTCAAACCTGGTTAAGGTTTCCTTCACTTAAGGCCCAAAAAGGGACGAGCCATCAAAGGGGGTATTCACAAAGGAAGACTTGAAGAGCTCCGCGAAGGAACACAAGAACATCCAGGAGCGTCTCCTAACAGCAACTCCTGTACCCGCTGCCCTACTCGTTCCATCAGCTGCATATGAAATGAGGTGCATGGATGAGTTTACTATAGAATTGAGGGTAGCAAGCTGGGTGGCAACTTTATCGGTAGCTCCTGCAGCTACTGTACCCTGAAGAGCATCTCCTAGCTCTTTAAGGAGATCTCTTTGTAATCTGGTAAAATGTGTTAAATAGTTGAGTGAACGAAGAGCAAAAGTCGCTGAACTAAACATGCGCGTCCCTTATCTATCCATTATCGATCCTGGAGTCTCTTGTTAGGAGGATGGATAGACTACCATGGCATCAACTGGCACACCTTTTGTGAAGAAAGATTTGTCAAGGGGGGCAGAAATTAACTTATTAGGCCTCCTAGGGACAGGATCCATAGTATCCAGAGACTCCCACGCCCTTCGTGAGACCAGCTGCATCAGCTCATCGAATGCCGGAGATACCCAAGAGGTGCAGGGATGAGACCTGAAAGCCTTCAGGAGAACAGACTTGTCCTCAGTAGGGTTTTTGGACTGCCAGTCACCCCTCTGCCTCAGGATTTCAAATATCTCAGCGAATGAGATATCTTCAGAGGGGGACTGTGGGGACCCTTCTGACTCATCCAAGTCAGTATCAGATGTTAAAGACTCCTGTGGGGAGTCTAGAGGTTTCCTCTTACAAACCCTCTTCCTGCGAACCTCATAAGTGGGAGCTTCTGGTGAGGTCTCGGAAGAGCAAGGGACATCCAATGGGACTTCCTGAGGCTCTGGGTCTCTACACTTGGTCAGGATGTGCGAGACAGAAGCAGACACAGGCACTTTATGGGAGGAGGAAGCCAGACCAGAGGTCCAGGATGTCTTAGGAGACATGACTCTCCTCATGGCATCGAAAGCACTTCTGCTCCAATGTGAGGGAACCGACGGATCCAAGGAAACCGTCGATACCCCCAGCACCGGGACAGTGGGCTCCGAACCAGAGGTAGGAGCCGAGCCGATGCCCCGAGAGGCACAGTCGAAACAGACAAGTCGGTCCGAGTATCCTCCCCGGACCCAACCAGAGAGTGTCAGCTCCTAGAGTCCTTGATCAGCACCGAGGATGTCACAGTGAATGGAGCCAAAAACACTGGAGCAGGTGTCAGCTCCAAGGATTCCACAATCAACAGGTCCGGCTCTGAAGGGCCAACATGGCTCGGAGGAGGAACAGTTTGAGACAGTGTACGGGTCTTCGGCTCCGAAGCCATTTGGGTTGGAGTCGATAAAACTTTTGCCAAGGCCGGTGCCAATAATGGCTTCTGCACCACACGATCCACATCCAGATAAGAAAGGCTGATAGAGGACTGAGATGAGCACACCGAAGGTGGTACCGACTGTGATAATGGACTCTCGGGAGTTTCGGATACCGGTTCCAAGATTGGGGACCGGCTTCGAAAAGAAAGGACCGTCGGTTCCAATGCCAGTGGAGCTGAAGTCGAAGATTTTTTTGATTTCTTTGATTCAGAAGTCTTAGGAGACTTTGAGGACTTGCTGGATCCATCTTGGTCGCTCAAAGCTTCTTAGAAGGATGGTTTCAACAAACCTCTATTAATTTTCTTTTCCTTTCCTGTAGGTCTTTGGAGGAGAAGGAATGGCATATATATATATATATATATATATATATATATATATATATATATATATTTGGCCACATTTGGGGCACTTTTTGAAACTTGACTTAGGATGCTTCTCTTGGTCAGCCATTGTAATCTCAGAGAGAAAATTACTGTCACCACAAAAAATTCTTAACAGTAATTATCAAAAAAAGCCTTAAATAAAAACAGGGTGAGTCACACACACACACACAGTAATACTAAAGTAAATATTAAAGTGACAGAAAAAGGTCTGTCTAAAACACACAATATGAAATGTATACAAGCAGACCATGCAATGAAAAAACAGGGTAGCTGCTATAAGACACAACAAACCTTATCTAAAATATTCTAAAGAACAGCTATATACGACAAAAAGTACTGTCAACTGCATAATCTTCAACAGTAATTATCAAATCCAAGCCTTTTCTAAAAAAATTTAAGGCAAAACACTCCACACAGCAAATAACTATATACCATCTAGTATAAATTGTGACAAAAGGTCACTGACTAAACACACACTAGTAATCAGAAAAAGATTTTTAAAACTAGGCCTAAAAGAATAGGCCAACTAGAATTTTAAAGCACACTAAGGGAAGGGAATGCAATGTAGGTAAATGCACCAAAAAGCTACAAGAGCTTTATAAAACTATTTAAAACTACCTAAAACTATCTAAATATCAATACAAGTAAATAAAGTATGAAAAAACAGTTTTACTGGTCCGAGCTAATGCAGAACCTCCGATCTGTTGCAGCGGCAAACTAGATCTGAGGTAACTCTAGGTGCATCATGGTATAGGGGACTTGGACTTGAGCTTTGCAATTTGCCGACTTGGAGCTTAGGGATCGGCTCCGAAGTCATCAGTAAAGAATGAACGGCGAGACAGAACAACGTCACATAGATAGATAACACCTACCTCTAGATTGGTTAAACAGCATCATTCCCTTGAATTACTACAGGTGAAATTGACTGTAGGTAAGACCCCTCTTCAGGTCATTGCCAGCTATAGGACCCTCTTTATGAATCAGGACATCCACTCAGCCTACTTGGATCTACTTGAGTCAATCAAGATACAACCAAACATCCTAGTTTTGGGTGACTAATTACCCGTCCATAGACTGGGTAAATTGTGTGTTCTAACTCACTTGCCCACAGGTTCCTGAACTTCATTAACTCCAGTGCCCTGAACCAGCTGGTTGACACATCCACAAGGGGCTCAAACATCCTGGAACTGGTACTCACCAATAGGGAGGACTGCTGCACCACCCCCAGTGTGTGGCCATCCCTGGTGAGAACTGACCACAAATTAGTCTCGCTAGAAGTATAACACAAGCCCCCCCCCCCCAGCAACAACTAGACTAAAAAAACTTCTTCAAGGCCAATTACAGCCTCTTATGTGACAGCACCAATAGCTTCATAGCTATGCTGAGTTATACACCAATGCTTTATACAAGCACCTATACAATCGTATTGACTCTGCATTGCCTCCAGAAAAAAAAAGGTCATAACCCCCCCCCGTACTCCTCCCCTCATCAGGCCAATACAACACTCCCTTTGGTATTTCCTTTCCAAACACCTGCAGCAATTGGAGAGACCACAAAGGTTCCTTACACAGAAACTTCAGGGTCTTTAGATCTGTCTTATGTGGACAGATTGGTCATTGTCACTTTACTCTGCATTGTACAGACTGCTCAGGAGCTACCTGTGCCTTGCACATAGAGCAATCTCTGACCCAGCTTTAATGGAAATGCTGCACATTCGCAAGTCAAATAACACATGGGTTACTCGCTCAAAGGACCTTAACCTTAACCTGGTATGTGACATCAACAGAACTTGCTGGAGAGAGAGATTTGTCTTAAAGAGGTTACCCCATCTTTGGAACAAGTTTCCTATTCATGTTAAACAAAGCCCCTCATTGGCCATATTTAAGTGCAGTTTGAACGATTGGATGGGTAACTGGAAATTCACCCCAGGGGGTTTCAATTGTGTCCCTCTTGGACAGGGGCAACAGGTGCTGATTTTATTGTCTCCTTGAACCAGACACCCTTGGGAACACGAGTTGAACTTGGCTAGGCTTGTAAGGGCCCTGGGGCCATTAGCCTTGTAACCTCCTATGATCCTATGAAATAATTGGAAACCCTGTTTAATATCTCATCTAAAAGATGCACTCAGAGGTACAGCACTTCACTTACGTTGCACTATGTCAGCAAACGATCTACCTGTGTAGGAAAAGGAACCAGCGTCTTCTACATCAAAGGCAAGTGTGCTACCTGTTGCACAACTGACGCTGCAGTTTTGCCATAGTGAAAGTGCTTTGCTGTCCTTACTATTAAGAACAGGTTTACAAGTGGGGAAAGGTTAGTTTTCTTGTCAGGATACAGGCAAATAATAGCAGGATCAGCAGAGAGATTTTTGTACAGATATTTATTAGAAACTGCCTTCTTAGAAGGCAGGAGGTTAGGAATCAGGAGCAAAGAAGCAGCTGAAAAGGTATCTTGCGGTGACCACCACAACTGGAAGGATAGCCAAAGGCTTAGAAGTGTCCATGTTCAGAAGCTAATAGCATCTTTTCTGAGTCAGAAATCTGTTAACCCTTTTATTTCAAAAGCCCTTAATCCTTGCAATAGTCTTTCGAAAAGGAATGTCCTCATTAGGTGATCCTAAGTATAAAGTGTCATCAGCCTCAGACTCAAACCCAAAGGGCGAAGGAATTTGAGAGCCACAATAAAGGCCTTCTTGGTCGAAATCAGGCAATTCTTATTCCTCAGAAGAGGGATCTCTATTCCTCTTTAAAGGAGCAGAAGTTGAGGAAGATGAAGGCTGCGAAGACTGAAAAGACCAAATTGCTTTAAACGGATATAGAGCAAAACTAAACCAGTGATCTTTAACAACTTTCTGACTGCTTGGAGTAAAAGGCAGAGAAATGTCTTTTAGGAAAGTTTTCAATCAGCTCTGTGGCCTACAGTCTTTGGGGTAGATGCTGTAGGCCTAGCCTCTATAAGTCAGTCATGAGCATTCAAACTGAAAGGTGGTGAATTACCTTCCTCACCTTCAGATAAGACTGATGCAGGTTCTCCTTTCCTGGTTATTCCAGCAATTAAGTTTGATCTTAAACAGAAATACAGGCATTCTTAGTCATAACAGCCTCTGAAGGGGATGCATTAGAGGGTCCAGAAGTAGCAGGTGGACAGTCTGTCAGTTGCAAAGGCACCTTGTGTTGTCAGTCTCAGACCAAATAAGAGAGGAGGCCATCCAGTTATTGCCTAGCATCTCTCTTGAAGATTTTCTTTGCTTCGTCAATTGAGAATGAAAGTCTACAGTTGAGGAAAATGACACCATAGACATACAACCCAAGCACTGAATATTTTTTTCCCAAGCAAGTCCTGAAGGAACTAAGCCCACGTCTAATAGTCTTGGGGATGAATGCTTGACAAAAACTACATGTTTTTATGTCATTATCATTTTTGACCACAGAGCAAAACAATTGGAGTCTTTCATTGGTATATGATGCCTGCAGTCACTCTTTCTTTTGATTCTGACAGATAACAGAAACTTTTCACAAAGTGATTTAAAAAAAAGAGAAAGGAAAGGTCCCCCAATGGGGTCCTTCTCTGTCTGAAAACTTTGTGCTAAAGCTGACTCATATGGATAATATGACATGACAATGTCAAAAATCTGCATATTCAGACTAGTGACAAGAAAGTTTGAGAGTTTCAGACTTCAAATCCTTCAGAAAATGTATGTTAACACAAACCCTGTTACTCTAATAACTAGGTTTATAAGAGCAACATTTTAAATGCATCTATTTTGGGGCCTTTGTCCCCCCATTTTGTCAGGCTTGATCCAGATTTCTACATTTAGCCTACTCCACATATAGAGAAATGTGACTTGGGCTTGGTGTGCTATCTTTAAGCCAGAAATCAGTGATGGCTAGCAAATCTCAGCACTGAGTAAAGAGCCAATAACCAAATAATCAAAGTATTTGATTTGTTGCATGCATTCAGCAGACTATCTGCTAAGGACAGGACTCTGATTCAGTGCTTAAAAGGGTGTGTTTTTCCCCTGAGGTTTATGTTTAGAAGTGCACTGTGAAGGGAAACCAGTATTTAACTATGTCATAATAATGTAAAAATACATTGAGACATAGATAAAGAGTAAGTGAAATCTAGTAAACTAAGGATTTACTTGGGAGTAGGTATGTTTGTTGTATTATATGTTCCTTTATGTCAGGTATTTAGGAAGGTGAAGTTGACATACTTGGGATTTAGTGGAGAGGGAGGTGTGTGTAGCTAAGGAAAAATCCAAGTAAGGAAATAGCACTGCTGTGACATCTATATGATGTATGTGAATGGATATGATTACCAGAACACAAGCAATGAAACACAAAGGGGTTGGATTTTCTGAATAATGCAGTCTGCCAGGTAATTACTGTTGGTTGTCAAGACTGACTTTTGTAAAGTGCTGGTAGATGACAAATGGGCTATTTATTTATATTTGTTGACTGGGAGTGTCCGAATGGACGTAGGTCCATTTTCAGCGGAGGCCCGGGGAGAAGAGCTCCACAGTTAAAATAGACAGTAGTTACATTGGACTACATAGCGATTAACAATTTACATAGCAATTACTTACAACATATTTACAGATGAAGAACATAGTACATCAGTAGACAACTAGAATCTTCATCTGTGAAGTACATAACAGACATTAACAAATGTTACAATAAGAAGTTCCTGCTGTATAATAAGTACTAGGCTTATGAGCATCTGAGCTTGCCATAATCAAGGTAGTTAGTAGAGTGGAAAGAAAGGTAGTGGTTTTATGGGGTGGGTGATATTAGAGTGGGAGTTACAAGGGCATAGCCAGCATGTTTTTAGGTACGCTTTTAGTAAAGTTTTGAAGTGGGTGCATGATGGTATGGAGGCAATTGTGGGTGGGAGGGAGTTCCATAATTTGGCTATGGTGCAAGAGAATAGTGCTTCACCAGCAGAGTTATTGGCTTTAGTGATCTGCAAGTGATTTTTGTTGCTGGATCTTAGTGGTCTGGTGGTGCGATAGGATTGGAGTAGATTCTGGAGGGATAGGACATTTAGTGGATGGTTTACTAGTTTGTGGGTGAGTGAGAGTTGATACCACTGAAGGAGGTGAGGGAGTTCAAGCCAGCCCAGTTCAGCAAGTGAGAGAGAGTGGTGACTATGGTAGGATGCCCCTGTGGCGAATTTGGCGATTTTGTTGCAGCAGGTCTCTAGCTTGTTTAGATCGCATTGCCTTAGGTTGGTATATATTGGACAGGCATAAAGTAGGGTAGAGATAAGGTGGGAATTTGCTATTGAAATCTTTGCTGCTTTGGTGAGAAGTTGCTTATTTCTGTATAACGCTCCTAGTTTTTTGTGGAATTTTTTATGGTCATGGATATGTGAATGTCAAATTTTAGTTTGTCTATTTCCACTCCTAGCAATTTGGTGTGTTCAGTTGGGTATATAATGGTGTTGTCTTTTGCTGTGATGTTAAAGTGAGAGTTGTTTTGAGCATGTTTGGTGGGTTGGAAGATGAGTATGCTTGCTTACAGCTATGTAAGCTATGCTTACAGAACTGTCATAATACTGCTTTAAGATAACGTGGTAGAAAATTAACACAAGTGAGTGTGTATAAATTAACTCAAAACTCAGGAATTGGTGGGGTGGGGGTCAAGATTGCAGCTCATTGTGTGCATTTTTTTGGTCAATATTTTTTCATTAGAAAATAAGTTGACAAAGTGAAAATTTTTCTTCATGTTATGAGAACAAGTGGATAAAATGGAATAAAATTTTAAAAAACAAATCGTTGTATAGAATTCACTAATCACAACGGTGGCCAAGACTAAGAAAGTAGAGCAATAAAAAAATATAGGAACATTACACTTTATTAGACAACTTTAGCATCAGAATAACTAATCATGCTAACACAGCAATCACAAATACCATCCACAAGTTAATAATCCTTTGTATATTAGCTCATTAACATCCAAGTAAATATCTAAGTAAAAAGACTAAACAAACAAGTAAAGCACATTTAGCCTTTTTTTATCATACTTGAGCAATAGATTTTGCAGTGTAACAAGGAAAGACAAACCTGGATACCTTGTATGCAAGTACCAACCTACACACTGTACCCAGCAGCAGTATTTCTACTACATAAAGACAAAAGTTACATACTGACCATAATATATCCTTTAATTTCAGTCAGTCCAGTACAGCACATGGGTCCACGTACTGCTGCTCAGATCTGATGCAGCCAATTTAGTGCTCCAGCCCTTCCAAAATGTTCTATCCTATACTGCCCTGCCCCCCCCCGACTAACTCAGTTCGAGTCTGACACCCAGTTGGAACATATCTGTACTAACTGTGACTAAAGAATAAGATTCTCTGATGAATAAAGTGGCATGGGGAAGGAGGGTGGTTTATCGTCTCGGACACACTGAAATTAAAGTATCTACCATTATGGTATGTATATAACTTTTGTATAGTATTTATTCAGTACATCTGAGCCAACATATGGGTCAGAATCCCAAGCTACTGAACTCCTGGGTGACCTCAAGACAGAAGATCTTTCAGGATGGAAGCCCTAGCTCTAGAAACATAGTCCAATCTGTAATGTTTGACAAGTGTAAAGGTAGAACCAAGTGGCTGCTTGGCAAATCTCATCTAATTACAATGACCTGAAAACGCTGTAAAAGTACAAACAGCTCTAGCAGAGTGGGCTTTAGGGCTTGATAGACAGTCACTTCTTGAAGGTATATATTAAGGAAATTCAATCTGATATCCATTGCAACTGGGAAACTTTCAAAACCTCCTTACCCAATCTATTTTATGTGAAAAAAAAAAGAATTATTGTTCATCTTTCTGAAGGAAGCAGTCTTGTTCAAATAAAAGCAAAGCTGCCTGCGAACAGCTAGTGTGTGGAGAATGTATTATCCTATGTTTTTGCTAATTTGGAAAGAAAACAGGCAAGTAAATAGGTTGGAAACTGCTACTCTGCGAAACTACTTACGGAAGAAAGGCAGGATTAGTTTTGAGAGTAACCTTATCTTTATGGAAAATAATGTATGGAGAAGCAAGACAGCACAGGGAGTTTGACACTTTCTTGGCTGATGTGACCACCATTAACAGCACCCTTTTCCATGACAAGAAGTTTAAAGCCACTGAATTTGATTCACCTGGAGGTCTGGACAAGACTTCCAACAGTAGATTCAAATCCAGTAGGGAGCTGGATCCTTGATAGAAGCCCTGAGTGAAAAATTCCATTCAGAAAACTTATGAGAAGCCAAGGAGTCATCTTGAAATCTGGCATGGAAAGAGATTATGGTGGCTAGCTGAACCTTGAAGGTAAAGAAGTGAAACCCTGCTGAAAACATGGGAAAAAAAAGCAGAATGCTTGACACTGGGCTGTAATGGGGATCCATGTTTTGAGACTCTGCCCATATGGTAAACCTTTTCTATTTAACGCGGTATACTCTCTGTGGAGATGATTTCTGAGCAGTGAGAAGCTAATAGAATCTGTACAGCATCTGAGGAGAGACAGTTGTTTGGTGGTATCGTCGGAACTGCAGAAACCAAGTGCTTAAATTCAGGTTGAGAAGGTCTGGGTGAGGATCGCTGGATGGGTGAGATATCAAATCTGTAATCAGATCGACGAACCAAGAAGATTAATTCATGTAGGATTTCAGGAGGGGAAAACAAATCTGTCTAGCCAAATAAGGGGCAAGGACGATAACTCTGGCCTTGCACAGAATCACATTCTGTATGAAACTGGTTATAAGGGAAAGAGGGGTTAAGCATAAAGTAGCCCTATGGGCCAAGGAATGGATGGCATGTCCCTGGGGTTCAATCCCGTATGCAAGAGGACAGAAAACTAAACTGCTGCTGCACTTGGAGTTCTGTGGGGGTTACATACTGCAGCATGGTCTGCCCCAACAGACAAAAATCTCTTCTGCTACTGTTGGGTTTAGGGACTACTTGTGAGGAAGCAAAAGAAGTGGAGGAGATCTGCTCAACCTGTCTGCAACGTCACAAAGTCTCCCACAGATATGTGCTGGTGGCACAAACTGCTGATAAGCCATTATCTATTAACACACACTCATGGCTTTGGAATGACTAGATGGGAAAAAGGGATCTGGTTACCCCTTGCTTGTTTATATACCAGACTACTACCATGTTGAGAATTTGAAAGTTTATCACATCCAGAAGGACCTGATCCTGACATTTCTGTAACATGAGGAGGACTGTTCTCATTTCTAGGCTGCTGATGTGACGACAAGCTTCTGATTTCGACCATCTACCTTGGACCATTCTCCCTTCACAATGACCCCCCAACATGCAAGGGAAGATGCATCCACGGTTACAACTGGTGGAGTAGCTTGGAAAAGTCTTCTTGCTGTTATGAAAGGACAATGGAGCAAACACTCCAGAAAAGACCAACATGATGGTGTTATTCGTATTGGAAGAGACAAAGGATCCTTTTCTGAGACCACTGAACTAAAGTAACCACTGCAGAATCCTCATGTACAGATGCTGCCATTAAGCCCAACATCCTTAGTACTGAATGTGTTGTAGGATGGTCTACATCTAGCAGGACTTGAACAGCCTGTTTACAGAGGCAAGATCTTCTCGAGTGGGAGGAAAATATGTGGAAAGTACAATTTTGTAAGTAAAATCTACCATTACAGTAGATGTTCAAATGATCACTGCTGTAGTAGACAGTTATACGGGTTATATCCTGCAAAAGATATAACAGATGGACAGCTTCCAAAGCTTCAGGGTACCTTCCATGCAGCCAAACTGTCATGCAGCTCGGGCTGAGCTCAATAAGACAGGCTTGAGCTCGAAGCCCTTCAGAGCTTTCCTGTCAGCAAGGAGAGGGAGGCTGAGCATTGACAGCACAATGCTAGTAACAAAATAAATAACTGTCCACACCCTGGCATAGAAAGTGCATCAAAAAACAATGGGGAGGGAGGGAGCAGCTACTGCAGCACTAATCATTCGAACATCTACTATTATGGTAAGTTTTATTTACACAACTGCAGTACGCTAATCATATTGATCACTGCTGCAGTAGCCTTAGAAATATGGGTAGATTACCTTAGTGAGGTGGAAGAATAGCCCAGGAGCCACTGGAGAGTGCTCCTAGCAAAGCTGGATCTGGACCTAGAGAAAAAAATCAAGCTTATAGTGCAAAAAGTATGTAGAGGACAAAGTAGCAGTTCCTAGAATACTTCTAAAATTCAACTCTTTCCAAAAAGACACAGATGCAGCCAAGGCCCTGGTAGAGTGGGCCCTGACACAGCCTAGAATAGTTTTATTATGGTGTGCATAACACAATGTACTAGCCTTAGACAACTACTTGGAAAGTACAGTTGTGTACACTTACCATAAATGTAGATGTTCGAGTGTATTCACTGTTGCAGTTATTACACTTGGGTTATCCTGCTGGCAGGCTACCCTCAGTCGGCCTGAATTCCAAAGTCTAGGTCCGGCGTCGGTTGCTATCGCCTCTTCCCTGACGTCAGTGCGCCAGGGGTATAAAAGATGCAGCCGACGCCATTTTCTTCAGTTTTTCTTGCCCCAGATGTCAGGTACCCCCAAAAAGGGTAGGCTAAAAATATGCCAATAAAATATACATGCACCAAAATATATTATACCTTCCTCTACAAGCAAATACACCACATAGGTTGTATAGATTAAAGAAGTGTAGATAAATTGCAGCAAAGATATGGGGGATGGTGAGTGGGTAACCTGGACTGCAACAGTGAATACACTCGAACATCTACATTTAAGGTAAGTGTACACAACTGTACTATGTTCTTCGTGTTTCACTGTTGCAGTCATTACACTTGGGTTGAATCCCAAAGCTATGGTAGGGAGGCTGGAGCTAAATAGCATTAGGAGCGGCTATGAGGCCCTGCAGAACTGCAGTGGCAAAGCCTGCCCTGGATTTAGAGTAGAGTGGTAAATGATAGTGCTTTGAAAAGGTGTGCACTGAACTCCAGGTAGCAGCCTCCAAAATGTCTTTGGTTGGTACTCCCCTGAGGAAGGCTGCTGAAGTGGCTGCTGCTCTGGTTGAATGTGGCCTAAGGCCCTTAGGCACTGGTTTGCCATTTCTTGAATAGCAGAAATGAATGCAGTGGCCTATCCACTTTGAAATAGTCTGCTTTGAGACAGCCATTCCTTGTGAACCTGCAGCATATGTCACTAGTAGTTGCTCTGTCTTTCTGAAAGCTTTGGTTCTGTTCAAGTAGAAGCATAGCTATCTGTGTATGTCCAAAGAATGCAGAATTCTCTCCCCCTTATTCTGTGGGATTGGATAAAAAGTAGGCAGATGAATAGTTTGGTTAAGGGCCACACTGGACACTACCTTAGGCATAAATGTGGGGGTTGTCCGCAGAGAATCCCTATCTGGATAAAAAATGATAAAAGGCTCCACAGCCATGAGTGCCTGCAGCTCTGAGACTAGTCTTGCAGTGGTTATTGCTAGGAGCAGAGCTGTTTCCCAAGATAAAAACTTTATATCAGCTGTAGCGGCTGACTCAAAAGGAGGCAGGGTGAGTTTTTCCAATACATAATTGAGGTCCCATGCAGGTATTGGTGATCTCCTTGGAGGCCTTAAGTTTTTGGCTCATCTGAGGTACTGCCTTAACAAGGGGTGAGAAAAGATTGGTGGCTCTGTATTGTAATCAGCCGAAATGGCAGAGGCATGAATTTTAATTGATGAAAAGGATAGGCCTTTGTCCAGCATCTCAGTTAAGTATTGCAAAATCTGAGGAATATTTGCTACAGCTGTGTCAATTCCTTGTGCCTGGTTCCAAACACAGAATATCTCTTCCATTTTCCAGCGTAAGATTTTCTGGTACTGGGCCTTCTGGCCTCCAAAATGACATCCATTACAGCTTTAGTGACAGGCGCGTTTTGTATGACTACATTACCTGCCATGCTGCCAAATTTAAGGTCTTTAGTTGGCTGTGCAGGACCTGATTGTTTTATTGGGATAGTAGATAAGGTATTTGAGGCAAGGTCCAAGCCGGGCATTGAGACAAGTTCCTTAGGACTGGATACCAGTACTGGCGAGGCCAGTCTGGTGCAATCAGTATCATCTTTGGCTTCTCTTGTCTGACCTTTAGGAGTACCTTGGGGAGGAGAGGCAGTGGAGGAAAGGGATATACTGCTAAGCTTTTCCAGCTGAAAGATAGGGCCTCCACTTTCCATGCTTGCCTGTGATAAGTCCTTGTGCAGAATCTTTTTAGTTGGTAGTTGTGAGGAGAGGCAAATAGATCTATATCCAGGCATCCCCATTTCTTTGTCATCATGCTGAAGACTTGTGGATCCAATTTCCATTTGTGGGGATCCATGAGGTCTCTGCTTAGTTCATCTGCAGAGAATTTATCTTTCCTGGCAGGAACTGTGCCTGCAGATGTACCTGGTAAGTCAATGCTGTGTCCCACAAAGTCATGGCTAGTCTGCAAAGGGGGTAATGAGTGCCTCCCTGCTTGTTTATATACCACATGACCGTGGTGTTGTCTGTCTTTAACAGTAGCTGTCCCGGATGAAGTAGGTCCTTGAAGGCTGTCAGGGCATTCTGAACAGCTAGCATCTCTTTTTGATTGATATGTAGATGCATTTGGTTTGCGGACCCTGTGCCTTGAATACATCTTCCTGCCATGTGGGCCCCCCCAGGCATAATCCGATGCATCTGTTGTTATTGTCTGTCTGGCTGGGGGTAAAGTGAATGGCTGTCCCTTGTTCTGGTGACAAGCCTTCGCCCACCATCAAAACTCCTGTTGCAGGCAGGGAATGAGGGTAATTATTTTTTCCAGGCTGTGGCAATGTTGAGTCCAAACACTTTTTAGGTACCACTGAAGTTTCCTCATATGCAGTCTCGCATATGGAATTAGTAGAATGCAGGATGCCATGAAGCCCAAAGCCTGCAGAATTTTTCTTGCAGGTAACTGGGCCTTTGTTGCCAACAGGTTGAAATAGGTAGTCAGTTGCCTTTGTTTGTCTGGCTTGAGATAAGCCATCTGGGCAGTTGTATTTAAGCTTGCACCCAGGAATATTATCTCTTGAGAGGGTACTAGTTTTGATTTCTTTTCACGGACTGTGTACCCTAGGCCTATTAGAAATCTCTTTACAAACGCCAGATGCTGTAGCAGAACGTCCTTGTTCTCTGCTTGAATGAGGCAGTCATCCAAGTAAGGATATATTTGTATTCCTCTTTGTCTGCAGAATGCAATTACTGGTGCCAGGCACTTTGTGAAGACCTTGGGTGCAGCAGATAAGCCAAAGGGCAGTGCAGAGTATTGGTAGTGCATTGAGCCAGCTTTGAATCTGAGGTATCTTCTGCATTTTTGTCTGATTGGGACATGCAGGTATGCCTCTTTTAGGTCTAAAGTCACAAGCCAAGCCTTCTTGCCCAGCATGGGCAGAAGTTGCTGTAGAGTCAACATTTTGAATTTTGGTATATCCAGACAAGTGTTTAGAATAGATAGGTCCAGTACTGGTCTCCAGGTCTTGTCCTTTCTTGGTACCAAGAACAGTCGAGTAAAATCCTTGTCCCTGGCTCTTGCTCTGGTACTTGTTGAATGGCCCTCGTATCCATGAGGGATGAGACTTGCTTTTGTGCCTCTGCCCATTGATGTTTTGGCAGGTCTGGCCAACGATTTGTCCTTGGCAGGGTATGGAAGTGAAACTTGTAGCCTTGTGAAACTATGTCTAGGACCCATTTGTCCTGGGTTATTATGTGCCAATTTTGAGAAAAAAGTGCTAGTTTTCCTCCTAAAGGTGCTGCCAGAAGATAAGTGCTTGGAGCAGGCAGGGGGAAGTCATTGGAACCGTTTCCTGTATGGCTGTGATTTGTCTTCTCCACTTTTGGAGGTAGAAGCACTCCATTGTTTAGACCTGTACGAACCTTGGGGCTGGGATCTGCCTCTTGGGTGTCTGTATCTGCCCCTTTGTGGTCTGTCTGACACTGGAAAGGATCAGTTCCTTGTAGGCCAGTGTCTGCTAAATCTTGGAGGCTGTACCTGTAAGAAATCCTTAACCGTTTGCATAGATTTAGCTTTGTCCTCCATTTTCTTTAACACCAAACAAGGTATCATGCTGTAATGGGGCATCTAATAATTTTGCTTTGACATGATCAGGCAGATTTTGTTCCTTTAACCAAGCATGCCTCCTGATGACAGAACCCGTAACAGCGGCTCTGCAGGAGGCCTCCAAAGAATCAAAACCACATTGCAAAGTATGCTTTCCAACTTGTTCAGCTGCATGCAATAAATCTTGCATTTTTTGTTTTCTGCACATTCAGAATTTATCAACATTTTCTGTTTAAGCAGTGACATAATATATTGCTGATATTTGAGCATATGAAACTGACAATTTAAAGCCCTTATAGCCAAGGTAGCAGAAGTGTAAATTTTTATTCCCCATCTGTCCAATGCCCTAGAATCTCTGTCAGAGGGAGTAGGGTTTTTTGCAGTGGAAGCCTTGACCCCTTTGGGACCCTGAGATATAGTTTCTGGGTCAGCAGCTGGGTTTTTGAAAAGGAATTTATGAGAGTCAGGGACCCTGTAGTACCTGTCCGGCTTAACAGGAGCTGGAGGCAAGGAGTCAGGGGTCAGACTGGACTCTGAAAATACATCATCAACAATGTCTAACACAGGTGGAATAGCTAGGGGCCTGTGTTGTGGTAGTAAAATGAAGTCTCTAAGCCTTTTCTTAGATTCTGAAAAATCTTGGCTCTCCCAGTGGAAATGCTCCCTCATGGTATGCAAGATTTCCCCAAAAGAGTAATCCTCAGGAGGAGAGGCTGAAGGGATAGATTCTTCAGCATCAGAATCCTCATAGGGAGGCAGAGAGCATTCCTGATCAGAAGAGGAATCAGATGAAATGGAAACCTGATCTGAAGATTCATATTCCGTCTTTTGCCTAGGCTTTTTATCAGGTAGGGGATGGGAACACCTGATCAAAGTAATTAAGTCTTCGGCCATTTTGGGCATGGAGGCCTGTCCATGACGCTGTTATACTTGTTTCTTTGTCTTTAAAGGTGCTTTAGTCTTTGCCTTTGAAGCTGAAGTTGTTTTAATGTATAATTGAGTAGGTCTGAAAACACCCTCAGAAGCTGATGCCTGCTCAGCGGCTCCGGACTCATCTGAGGGAATAGTCTCCGAAGCTCCAATACCTTGAGCTTCCAGCGGCCTAGTCGACTCCACGTGGGAGTCGGTAGCGGCCTGCGAGTCTAAAGTAGCGGGCATCAGGGGACGCAAAGGTGCCTCACTGAGAACCGGCGACTGGCTTAGAAGAAGCCTCGTCGGTTTTGGACCTCGGATACCTGTCCTTTTCTTTCGTTTCTTGTGAATTCCAGTAGTCGGAAGGCTATCCGACATCGAATAATTAAATCTTCTGCCAAAATAGTGTAATGCAAAATCGTACCGACGCTTAATAGCCCGTTGGTTAAATCTAGCACAAAATTGAAAACTAGCAACGTTGTGGTCAGGGCCTAGACAAGGAATACAGTAAGAATATAAGTCCTTATGAGGTATTTGCTTCCCAGAAAAAATACAATCATTAACTTTTTCTGACATCGGTCTGGAGCAAGAAAAAAGTTTCCCCAATGGGGTACTTAGCTTATAATGAAGACTTCGGATCTGAAATTCGAACATGAAAATCTCAGGAGTCGGCCGACCAGTACTTGCGAACTGCTTATGCTTCGGGCACCACGCGGCAAGAAAGACTGAAGAAAATGGCGTTGGCTGCATCTTTTATACCCCTGGCGCACTGACGTCAGGGAAGAGGCGACAGCAACCGATGCCGGACCTAGACTTTGGAATTCAGGCCAACTGAGGGTAGCCTGTCAGCAGGATAACCCAAGTGTAATGACTGCAACAGTGAAACACGAAGAACATATGGTTTGTTTTGATGCATGTTGTCCCTTCTTATCATCACAAAAAATGAACCTTGATCTAAAGATCTGAAAATCTACAGTTCTGTCAAGATAGTACCCGAGTTGTCTGTGGACATCCAAGGTATGGAGTATCCTTTCTACCTCATTTTAAGGTTGAGGAAAGAAAACAGGGAGGACGACAGTTTGACTTAAAACAAAAATTAGTTCTCAAAGAAACCCTGTCCCTATGGAAAATGAGATAGGGCTGATTCACCATAAGAGCATGCAACTCCGAAGCCATTCTTGCAGAGATCAGAGCAATCAGTACAATAACTTTTCATGTGAAAAACCACAACTCATCCATGATTAGCTGGTTCAAATGGAGCAAATGTTAGCTTACCTAATACAAAATTATGGGCCCAAAGAGGGGTCACCAGTTTTCTTGGACGCCTCTTATACAAACCCCCTTCTGAGAATATTGCATTGAAAGAAGAGGATCCATGGGCAGACATGCTGAAGTGGCCAATAAATGAACTTTGAGGAATAAAAAAGCCCAATGGATGGTAACTTGCACAAATATTATAGAACCAGAGAACAAGTAGCCCTGAATTGGTGCTGCTTATGTTGCTGGTACCAACTAGAAAACCTTTTTCATTTGCTAATGTATGACTTTCTAGTTGCAGGCTTTCTTACCTCCATTAGTACCAGCTTCACATCCTCAGTAAATGAGTACCTAAAAGGAATTAAGACCCTATCATTCGGACAGTTGATGATGTTGGGGTGTATGAAACACCCCTGATCTTGCGTAGAGCCAGTCTGTGAAGAAGCTTGTGGTAACTGTCACTGGCCATTTCCAAAAGAAGGGAGAACCACAGTTGCCTGGGCTAGAAAGGAGTCAACAAATGATCTTGGAAGATTCCTTCTGAATTTCCAGAAATACCCTGGATAGTAGTAGAAAGGGTGGAAAAGCATACAAGAACATTCTTGTTCAAGGAAAAAAACAAAAAGGCATCTGTCTTCCAGGCCTTCTTGGGAGTCCTGGAAGACAATCTTGCCTGTTGATTGTTGAGAGGAGGCAGGGAGGTCTAATTGATCTACAGATTGATCACATCTCGGAAACCCCCTCAAATCTAGTTTCATAGGTTAGTACTAGGCTAACTACCCTTTCAAGCCATTTTAAGCCTAGCCAATTATCCCATGTGAGACACAAACCCTGCACCTTGTGTTTGTAAGGCAAACACCTAAACCATTAGGCCACCCTCCAGGACTGCCCTGGTCCTGCTCAGCTCGTCTGTCTCACAGTTTTGTTCTGACAGAATGCAAGATGCCTGTAGAGCAAGACTGTGCTGTAAAGCTATATCCAAGCTACCATGGCTAGTCTGCAAAGGGGGTACAACCTGGTCCCCCCAAACTTGATGATGTGACTATTTATGAGCAGACAGGGAGAAGGGGAGACCTGGATTTAAGGATATCTGTCTCCAACAAAAGATTTCTCTTATGACAAAACCAGCCCTTGGATATGAAAACAAACAGTGCTGACAGTAGGACCAAAGAGGTTTCAGATACTCCTGTATCTTTCTCATGTGGAGTCTTGCCAGGGGTATCATGAGAATTGTAGATGCCATGAAACCCAAAATCCTGAGGTGTTCCTCTGCGGTGACCAAAGTAAGTGGAAAACCTTAGAAATAGACCAAGATAAACAACTATTTTTCCTGTGGAAGAAAATCACTCTGAATTGAGGTGTCTAGTTGACATCCCATCATCGAGTCAAGAAAGACATTTAAAAGTTCTCTTGGAATCACAGCTTGTGTAAGAGCTCTCTCACCCAAGAGAGCACATTCCTGACACTTTGAAAATGACTCTGCAATTATAAGCAGGCTAAGTATGGAAAACAAATGTGGATACCCTGCAGCCTACAATGAGTTATAACTGGAACTAGACACTTTGTGAACAATCTTGGTCCAGTGGATAGTCCAGAGGGTAAGGCAGAGACCTGATAACGGGTTCCAGACACACAAAACCTTAAGAAACATCTGAAGTCTGGATTAATAGGGATGTGATGATAAGCATCTCTTAAGTCTAGTGTTGCAAGGAAACTTGAAAGAAGAGGAGGAGGGAACAGGTTGTGAAGTGATGTCATTTTGAATTTGGGCACTATAACAGACAGGTTTAGGAAAAAAAAAAGATCCAGAACTGGTCTCCAAGAATTTACTCTCTTTGGCACTAGGAACACCCTTGAATAAAAAACCCTTCCCCACCTGGGACAGAGGAACTGGCTCGCTCTCTCCCCTTGGGGACAGCATGTGAAGAACCACCAGTGGAAATAAAAGTCTCTGATCTGGAGGCTGAAGAATGACTCCCCCCGGAAAGGAGGAATTTCCTCCCACTGTCATCAGTAACCTTGGTGAATGACTCTCAGAATCCATTTGTCTGAAACTATCTGTTGCCAAAGAGAGACATTCTGAAAGAAAAAAAGGGGCCATCATGGGAGGGGCTCACAAGGTCTCAAACAGTCATTTAGACTTGTTGGACTGTCCTTGGTTTTGGGAGGTTTGAGACTTCTTTTTGGAATCCTCTACACCATTTCTTCTTAAATGTCTGTTTAGCTACATTTTGAGACTGTTTATTTTTTCCCAAAACTGGATGAGGAGATAGAAAAGTTGTGTAAAATCTTACTATAACCATAGATGTCCTTCTCTCCCATGTTGCAGTATTCAACATATGAGTTTACTAGTCTTGCTTCGCGAATGTCTGGCCAGTATACAAAAGTTTTCAGTCCCTGTATGGTGCATGGGACGTCAAACATGGCAAGGAATGTAAGCCATAAAAGTGACGTCTGAATGCACCAGCCCTTAGAACTGTAAGCCCCAGTCGGACCAGTCCTAGTAAGAGCAATGCCAGTCCTGTGCCACCCAGAAAGGGAATGCAGCCTAACATGAGGGAAAGAAATACTGCAAAATGGAAGAGAAGGACATCTATGATTATAGTAAGATTTTACACAACTTTTCTATGTCCTTCTATTCCCATGTTGCAATATTCAACATATGGGTGAGTGCCAAAGCTCACTGTGAAGGCGGGGGAGGTGGTCTAGCGGTGGTTTCCAGGAATCCGTAAAGGACAGCCCTGGCAAAACCCACCCTGGCTTTGGAAATATGGTCTAACTTGTAATGTTTGATGAAGGTGTGCACTGATGACCAAGTGGCTGCTTCAAGAATGGTAGAGGTATCCAGATCTTTGAAGAAGGCGCCTGAGGAAGCCATAGCCCTGGTGGAATGTGCTTTGACAGTGTCTTGCAGAGCTTTCCCATGGCATTTGTAGCAGAAGGTGATGGCTTTGGAAATCCAGGTAGAGATAGTTTGGTTACTGCCTTCCCTGGGACTCTGGGATGGAAGGAGACAAAGAGTTGAAAAGCCTGTCTGATGGGCTTGGTTTTATGCAGGTAAAATGTCAGTTGTCTGTGAACATCTGGGGAGTGAAGTACTCTCTCAGTGTCTCCCAGTGGGTTAGGGAAGAAGGTAGGTAGGTGGATGGCTTGATTCAGGGAGAGGTCATTCACCACTTTGGGCACGAATGAAGGGTTAAGTTCTAAGAGTAACCCTATCATTGTGGAAAACTAGGAAAGGTGGGATAGCCATGAGGGCTTGCAGCTCTGACACTCTTCTGGCTGAAGTCAAGGCCACCAGTAGTACCATTTTCCATGTACAGCATTTTAGGGAAGCTTTGTCTGCTTGCTCAAATGGAGAGAGTGTGAGCTTTTCCAAAACATAGTTAAGGTCTCATGGGGATGGTTTTCTGGGGGGGCCTCAGGTGAAGAACCACTCTGAGAAAGAGCTTAGCTGGTAGTCCGGACGCCAGAGGGGGTTCCAGCCTGTCTGCACTAGCTCACACAGGTAAGACAGAACTAGATGGGTCTTGCGTGCAAGCGGGTCTCTAACTGTCTTTTGTGACACCATATAGAAAATCCTATCAGCCACAGGGTGAGGTGCAATAACTGCCATTGTGGGTGTATTTGGGATCCCTTGTGTTGTGTGAGAAGGTCCACTCTGAGGAGTAACTTGTGGTGATTGCCCTTGGACAGTTGTAAGAGCAGGGGGAGCCAATGCTGTCTTGGCCAGCAAGGAGTCACCAACAAGATTTTTTTTGTTCTGCTGGATTTTCAGCAGGACCTTCTGGATGAGTGGGAAGGAGGAACTGCATAGAGAAACTTCCCCTTCCAAGAGATTGAGAAAGCATATGTTGCTAGTGCCTGAAGATGTGGTGTCTTGGTGCAAAATCCAGTAAGTTGCCTGTTGATGGAGGAGGCAAAGAGGTCTATGTGAGGTGTACCCCACCGGTGGACCAGATCCAGGAAGACATCCCTGTGAACCATCCATTCCTGTGCATTTGTGATGGTTCTGCTCAGATGGTCTGCTTTCAACCAATTCCCATACTAGGAGAGCTAGTCTGCAAATTAAGTAGGACTTGGTCCCTCCCTGTTTGTTGAGGTACCACAGGACTGTGGTACTGCCTGTGAAAATCTTTAGTGGGCCTTTCTGAAGATTTGGTTGGAAGGCTCAAAGGGCCAGGAGTACTGCCCTCATCTCTTGAACATTCATGTGTTCTTGATTTTGTGGCTCTGGCCAAAGACCCTGCACTGTATGATGGCTCAGAGTTGCTCCCCAGCCCAAGTCAGAGGCATTTGTGTGCAAGATCTGTGTGGGTAAGGGTGGTTGGAGGGAAAGACCTGGATTGAGGGTCACTTGTGTCAATCACCACTGGATTTCTAGTTTGAGGCATGGTAGGAGGGGAACCCTGTACTCCAAGGGGTGGGAGTGTTGTGTCCAGACTGACCGAAGGTACCATTGCAACTTTCTCATATGAAGTCTTGCTAATGGTAACATGGGGATAGTGGCGGTCGTGTAACCCAGGAGCCTGAGGTACTACCTTGCTGTCAATTCTGTTGACTGAAGGACCAGAAGTAGGTGTTCTGCCCAGTTTTCCACCTTTTGTGGGGGGGAAGGTAGGCGTTTATGACATCTGACCGAATTCTGCACCCCAAGAAGACAATGTCGAGTAGGTTCCAGGTGGGATTTTGGTTAATTTATCTGGAATCCCAGAGACTGTAAGAGGAAGACAACCAGGAGTATTTACTGCAGATGGGTCTCCTTGTTGCCTGCCTGTATCAGCAGGCCACACAGATAAGAATATATGGATCCTTTTTGTCCTGCAGGAAACCATCACTGGAGCCAAACATTTGGTGAAAACCCTAGGTGCAGTAGAAAGCACAAATGGCAAGGCAGAGAACTGACAGTGAGAAGGTTCCACCAAAAACCTTCGGTATTTCCTTTCGGTGGGCTTTATGGGGATGTGGAGATAGGCATCCTTTATATCTAAGGTGGCCACAGACCCCTGGGGGATAAGAAGAGGAAAAAAGAGTTGGTAGGGTCAACATCCTGAAAGCTGGAACCTTTAGGAACAGATTGAGATATGAGAGGTCTAGAATTGGTCTCCAAGGACCATCTTTTATTGGTACCAGGAAAATCCTGGAATAGAAACCTCTTCCTTTTGCTGTGGGGGGCACTGGTTCTATGGTGTCTTGAGCCAGCAGTGCCTGCAGTACTGGCTGCAGGAGGTGTAGCTGTTGTTTTGGAGGTTGTGGGATGCCTTTTCGTTTTGGGGGCAATAGCCAGGTCATGAAATATCCATTTTGAAGGACTGAAAGGATACATTTGTCTGAGATGATGGATGTCCACACAGGGAGACAATGAGAGAGGTGAACCAATAGAGGGAGGAGGTGGGGTTGTAGGTTTGACAGGAAGTCAGATGCTACCTGCCCTGACTTGAAAGGACGGCATCTGGCTAGAGGGAGGTGTAGCTCTGGCTGGAGGGGGTTGCTTTCTGATAGGTTTTTAGGCCTGGAGGGAGCAGCAGGGTGAGAATGTTTTCTAATGAACTGTGTTTTAGCTGGGTAGTTTGTTTGAAATTTAGGAATGGTGAGACTAGCAGGTGTTTCAAAACTTGCAGTTCTTTCCCCTTTTGCTGACCTGACAAACACATCAGCCACTTTTGCACCAAACAAGGCTGTGTTGTCCACGGGAACATCAATCAGCTTTGCTCTGAAATCATCTGGAAGGGGATGGCGTTGCAGCCAGGAGTACCTTCTTAAGACAGCTGCTGATGCTGCTGACCTTGCTGAGGCTTCAGCAGCATCATAGCTGCACTTTACTGAGTACCTGGTGACCTAGGAGGTGATAGCCAGAAGGGAAGACAGTGAGGCTTTGGCAGCACAATCTGATGCATCACCCAACTCCTTGAAGGCTTTCTCCAGGAGTGAAACCAGACACATATGACTAAATATGCCTTTTCACTCCCGGAGAAAGCCTTCAAAGAGTTGGGTGATGCACCAGATTGTGCTGCTAAAGCCTCACAATGCTCTTTCATCTTGGAGATGGTTTTCCAAAACGTCACATCCTCAGCTGGGGAGTCAGGGCCAACAGATTCTTCCTCTGGGGAACTATACCCCAAGGGAGAAGAAAGCTGGGAAGTGTAGGAAAGTGAATCTTTAGAAGAAGAGTCAGAGAGATCTTAGTCTTCTCATATGGTTGGGTCTGTGGTATGAGGCCTTGGACTCAGGATGGGAGGAGGGATGTTAGTAGTCCCTGCAGAAGTAGGAGGTAAGGCCATGAAGGCATTAAACAGACTGACTGAAAGCCTGCCAGTCAGGCATGCTTTCAGTGGGAGTAGAAATATGCTTCCTTTTCTCCTTTTTTAAAGGCCTGGCAGTTGTCTGAAGGGAGGAAGTCTCGAGTCTGTAAGGAACTACAGGCATCTGACAGACCTACTGAAAGCGCTGGTTCCCCCCTGACATCAGAAGCCAATGCCGGTAAAGCCTCTATGGAAGTGACCTCCGCGCAGGATTGTGCAGCTTCTATGGAGGTATCCGGTATATCCGAGGTGGCGGAGCCAGATTCCTCTACCAGGTCGATGGCCACAGGTTGAGGGTCGGACGCTAGAGGCACAGCTGAACTGGTAGGCTGTACAGTTTTGGCTTTCTTTCTTGGCAGTTCCATATATACGTCGGAGGAGCTTTCCACCACTAAAGATTTTTGTTTTAACCTTTGATTTTCTAAATACAAGCTAAGCATGTGCGCAATGTCTTGGGCACTAACACCTGAAAAATGGAGCAGGACCTGTAATCGTGCAACCGTACAAAACAAAACAGGCACTGATTGTTAGCATCCTTGTGAGGTATCTGATAGCTGCACTTACATTTGCCCTTTCTGGATAACATGAACAAGCACTGAATGAAAGAAAAGAACTGAAAGATTCTTCAAAGGGGGACTTATCTGATTTCTCGAGTCCAATGGCAATGAAGGCAGGAACACCTGGCATTCGACTGGCAGTTGAGAAGTTCTGGGGGCTGGTGCATGCAGATGTCACTTTTAAGGCCCATGGGCTGGATGTTTGCGAAGCAAGAGGAGTAAACCCATATGTTGAATATTGCAACATGGGAACAGAAGGCCATAATCCCTTGGAAAACAAGGAGGGCTGAAAAATCTTAGACATTCCCTGGATCATTTTGCCCTTTCATCTCAATTTTTGATCACCTCTGCAGCAGGGGGGCCAAACACTACATCTATATCCAAGGGAGTCTTTAAAATGTCATTTTATCATCATCTGGGAGGTTCTGACAATGCAGCTATGCAAACTTCCTCAAAACAATAACAGTGGTCACAGCCCTGGAAGAAGTATCAACAGACTCATGCACACACACTGTAAACAATGAATAGTGACCTGTGCAATAGAAGGAACTTCAGTTACTTAAGGCAAATTTTTCCTCGGAAGAAAAAACTGCACATAAAACATTCCTCATACTTTTACAATTTGTCAGAACAAACTAATATATAAGCCTGACGATTCAAAATTCAGAAAATTAAAGCTGCGTAAGTATACACTTTTTTCCAACATCTATCAATAGTTTTACCATCCTTATAAGAAATGGTAGGACTGGAATTAACTAAGTGCTCATCAGCCATGTGATCAACTAAAGCTATATATGCTGGGTCAGGTTTGGGAATAGTGTATAAAATTTGAAAGAATGAGGAACTTCATACATTCTATCTGCCTATTTAGGGAGAGTTGTACGACTATCAGGAAACTTGTGCTAGTGACATACACGTACTCTAAAGCAGGCAGAACAGGAGCAAGAGGTGTAGGGTTGGGAAAATCTTTCTGAAACTACTCAATTTTCTGGGGACTGAGAAATTTCAGTGTTCACTCACTAAAAACACTGGCAAGTTCTAGAAATAGTCTCAGAGAAAGAGAAACCCCTACAGGGACAATCAAAAACTGAGTTCTCCTTAGACTGGAGATCAGAAATCTGAGGAAAAATCCATTTTCTCCTTTACCAGAAACTACTTTACAAGAATCATCAATACCCTGAATTAAACCCTGAGCCAGACCCAGTCAACTACTCATATCCAAAGAAATTTGAGGAGGAGAAGATACATGCTTGGTTTCCTGTTTCTTTTTCAAAGGAAAATGGGGCCAACAATGTTAATAATTGCAACAGCAGCTTCCCCAGGGATGGGCATAGCATTCTGACACAACAAGGAAAACTTCTATTCCCCCTCCAGTGACCAACCAGAGCGACTCTCCCCTTGCCCACTGAGTGAACCCAAACAGCCACAGAGGACGTGGCTAACCCTGCTCCACAGTGGCTTGTAGGTGCAACAGAAAAAACAAGCTCTCTGTTTAAAAGTACATACTAGTTTTGAGACAGTTAAAACACAGTGTTCCTAGCATTAACATAACTTTATTGAAGAAAAAAAAATCAATAAATATCAAAAAAATTAAGAAAATGGAATTTTTTCCCCAAAGGGAACTTATCTACTCAGCAAAGGAAAGCACAAGCTGACAACTGATCCTCAAAAACATCAGAGGAGCATACTCTTTGGCAGCAGTAAAGCTCTGAAGGGCTTTATGTCCAAACTTGTTTTTCAGTCAGCTCAGCTCAAGCTGCCTGACAATATGGGTGCATGGAAGATGACTGGCTGTGAACATCCTTGGCAGGCTATAACCCATATAACTAAGGATGCTTGCAGTAGTGATCAATATGGTGCATATTTGTTGTGTCTAAGAGGCACCCTTGAAATACCAAACAGTTACACAGGAGGGTCACACTAGATTTTGTTAAATTCACTGCGATTCCCAGGGATGCACACAGATGAAGCAGACAATCTCCTGCCCAAAGCAGGGATTCCTTCGATGTGGCAGCCAGGAGCCAGTCCTCTAGATATGGGAAAATCCTGAATCCCTGAAGTCATAGATAAGCTCCTACAGATGCCATGTTTTCGGTGAACACTCTGGGGGTTGTGGTGAGACCAAATGGCAAGGCCCTAAACTGGTACTGAAAAGTTAGAATGTCCTGGACTACTCCTAAATCTTTATGTGAAGGCACACGTCCTGGAGACCTAATGAGCACATCCATTCCTCCTTCTGTAAACATGACAAAAACAGATTCCATAGTGACCAAGTGGGTCTTTTTGAGGTAAGAGTTTAGGAGATTGAAGTCCAAAATGGGCTGGTAGGACCTCCTGGATGACTCTTTTGCAGCAGACATAAGATACCTGACATACAGATATTTGCCCATTTGGGTGAACATCTGGCAACAGGAAGAAATGTGGTGGGGGAGGTTCCAAAACTGGAATGTAATAACCTCTGAATATTATTATCCTTACCAATATGTCTTGGGTGATGGCGAAATACTAGGGAAGGTAAGGGGATATGCGTTCCCCAACTGCCTCCAGCGTTTCTGTGGTTGCCTGTTGAAGAAGGGGCCCCTGAAGCCCTGGTTTTGTTGGCCCCCCTTGAACTCTGGGCCTGGATCCACTGAAGTGGCCTCCTCTGCCACAGCCACCGCCTTTCTGAAAATGAGTCGTACTGATGGTGGACTTGAGAAATCAAAGTGACTGAGCACCCTTTTGGTTCCTGCTAAATGTGTGCTGTGGTGACTCGAATTTCACTCTGACTGCAGATGGAAATAGAACCCACAGCCTTCTGCACCAGAGGTGAGTGTGCTTTTACACCACTAATGTTGTTGTTTTTTTTTTTTTTAAGTAATCCGAAAAATACCAGAACTACAATAAACAAAAATGTTGTGAGGCCAGAAATAGAAGGGCAATAATCAGAAAGATAAAAAAAATGGTCAAAATACTACAGAAATGGGGAAAATCCTCTCCAAACACATACACAATGAATACCTAGAGGAAAAACAATACTGAACCTTTGAATATGGAGCTGTGCCCCTTCACTCGCCAGGCCGCCATCACTACGGCTAGCACACTTGTAAGCTAAATATCAACAGTTTGTAATGAAAGTGAAGCCCACTCATAATGAAGGAAATGAACCTACTGTGCAGAACCTACACACTGGCAAAAAAAGCATCCATCGTGTCAAGTGATGCCAACAAAATATCCCTGTGGGACATGGTATGACCCCCCCCCCCCCGACTCAGAGTCAGGATGAAGTTTTTGAGGTCTAAGACAGACAAAATACAATCTGGATCAATGTACGGGGAATCGCAAATCCACACCTGTGGTAGTGTCTATGTCTCTTACAGACTGCAATCTGTAAAATACTCAATGTACAGGCACAAATCCATGCCATCCTCTTGACCCTAGGGGTCACATATTGGGTAAAATCGGGTTATATTGACTAAGTTTGTAAGGGCTCAAACTGTTAGCCGAGTAATCTCCTGTGAACCTATGAACCTAGAAATCATCCCCTTGAAAAAAGGAAACGGCAGGAGTAGGACTCTGCTTTTCTTCACAGAAGGAAAATATTCTCATATGAAGTACACATTGGACTTGTTCCAAACGTTCTGTGTATACTGTCTGGTTCCTAAACAGAGCTCCTTCTTGGGAATTACCAGTAAGTCTAAGACGTGGGTACAAGTAACCATGTCTAGAAGCACTAATATCCTCCAAACTTGAACAACCCTGTATAACCAGCATGCTTCTGGTGCTCATGGCTAATACAGCTGCTACTGCTGTGTCATGGGAGACATCTTCTTTATATACTTGATCACTGAAAAAAGGGAAGCAACACTGCCAATTGCTTGGTAGTCTCTTTTCCTCTTCTCAGAGAACTGGGCTTGCTTCGAAAAAGTGGAAGTATGGAGGATGGGGTATTCAAAAACAATCCACAGTGATCAACACCTTCTTCCTCTCTGAAGGTCCTCAGCAAGGTCTTGGAAGTATGCCCAAGTAAGGCATCACCTCAAAATGGACCAAACAGAACAGCCTAGATCAGCTCATACATGGAAGAGACTATCCTAAGCCATGCAATTAGGTCAGGTCCAAACCTGAGCCTGTTGTCCTAACCACAGAATTGGAACAGTCAACATTAAGGAGGCTATGTGAAAACTTAGTGTAGAAGCCATGGTGAGGGACTTTTCCAAAATCTGTCTGATATTAAGTCCGTCACCTTTTCCAGCCAACAGAGTTCATAATGGAAGACTGGAAGTTTACAACTGAAAAATAATTAAGGGACCATAGCTGCAAAGTGGGAGAGGAGAAAATTCTCTTGTTCACATTGTCTGAACCCTTAGAATGTTTATCAAGTAGTAAAGGTAGCAAGATGCTGTGGTATAATGGACATATGCTGGATCAAAGAAATCATGCAGGCATCTGCAGCTTAGTCAGAAAAAGTACAGTTTTGTACCCACCATAAATGTAGATGTTCGAGTGTTCACACTGCTGCAGTCATCACACTTGGCGGACGGCAGGATAACCCAAGTGTGATGACTGCAGCAGTGTAACACGATGAACATTGTGTAGTCTCCACTGAGGGTTACAACAGCTTTGTTAGGAACTCAAAGACAGTTGAAGGTGAAATCTTCCAAGCTGCAAATATGACATCCACCAGGATGAAAGAAGGAACACCATTTGGTTTTTAGTATCCAGGAGGACTCAGAGGAAAGGGACTCGTCTGCCGGATATTAGATGCGACTGTAGCAGGATGAGAGGGAACCCTAGACTCTAGCAGTAGGACAGGGAAAACTGTACAGCTGTCTGCGTCTCTTCTAGGGTTGAGACTCGAGTCAGTTAACTAGGCAGGTGGTAAATGTGGATGCCATTGGTTCTGCAGTAAGAGAACCACAGACTTACTAAACACACTTGGTGTAGCAGATAAACCAACAGATACGAGTAAGCTGGTGGCTAGCATCCATTACTTTCAATCTTGGGTACTGTGCCTCTGTATCTTAACTATAATAATGATTGTGTAGGAGATAGAGGGGCCTATAAGGTTAAACTTTTGCCTTGATAAGTCTACAACTGGCCTCCAATGGAAAGCAGATCTTGAATAAAACCAAGTATGTTCTTCCTGCTCTAGCAGTTTTCTCTTTCTACAACCCCCCCCCCCCCCTCTCAGAAGGTCTAATAGTACTGGTTTAATCAGATGTCTTTATTCTCAAAGTACTTGTGGAATGTCTGAGAACCTTGGTCATTTTAGAAACTGAAGCCTGTGTCTTTGGCCAAAGAATCTTAGACCCAAAGTGCTTTGAGTTACTTTCTGCCACACTCACAAACAGCTCCAGCTCTCCTTTTGGGTAGGAATGGGAAGAGGAAGTAAAATTGGAGATGGTGTGGGCTGGGGTGGGATTTGAGAGGTAGGGAGAGGAAACAGTCTTACTGAGTTACAGCTATTCCCTTCTGGGGTCTTGATTCTAAGGGCTTCACAGCTTCCTCTTTTGGTTTGTTTGCCGTTTTCAGCCCCCCCCCCCACCCCGGCTGTTTCTTCTTGGTCTTGCCTCTGATGAAGGGCCAACTTCTACTAGGGTAGGAGAGAGGCTCAGACTTGATGTGGTCAGAAAGTGGTGATGAGGACCACTCTAGTCTGATGTGTCTTTACCTCCTGCATGAATCTGCCCACTGGGTGATAGGATGGATGGATGTACAGGAGACCTGGTGACCACTGCTACACTAGGGAATCCCATGGGCAATCATATGGAGGAAAGGTCAAGGAAAACTACTGGTGACATTTTTCATTATCTGGAAATGTGAAGAGATTTCAGGACTGGTGTCCCCCATATGCAAAACAACCTCTTTGGCAATTATCAGTTGAGGGATCACTCACTTGGAATAAAAAAGCAGTTGCCAAGTCTGAAGAGAGCCATTTTCCCCTTGGGTACATGCTGCCACCAAGAGATGGTTGCTTGTTACTCCTCACTGTCTAAGTCACAAGGCTTCCTTGCACAACAGGGAGGAATGTGAACCTCTCTATTCACTGTTATCAGTCTACCAACATGTCTGTATGAATGATGACCATTTCCTATAAAAGGCTGTCTTCAGAAGCTTAAAGGGTGAACAGAAGTGCTCTCATTTCCAGCACAATAATATGGATGGGATTCCAATGACAGTACTCACCAAATGTAGGGCTTTCTGGTGGTGACACGGAGGAGTTTCCCTCTTCCTGTTTATCTAGATCCTTAGTTAGTGTACTGAGGGATAACTCTAAACACTTCTTATTCTGTACCATCTTCTGTAGCCTCTTGGGGGAAAGCTTCTTAAAATCCAAAGAAAAACAAGATACTCTTTTGCAGGATGGTCTCTTTGGAGGAGGTTATGGTGGGCCTAAACTGGAGATAGGATCTGATGTGGGGATCTCAGCAATTGGTCTGAAAGCCAAATTCAGAAGTTGATTACAGGGTTAAAGTACAGTTTTGTACCTACCATAAATGTAGATGTTCGAGTGCTAATACAGCTGCAGTCATAACAGATGGGTTCTCCAGCCGTCAGGCGGGTCCTCGGTCGGCCGAATTCCAAAGTCTAGGTCCGGCGTCGGTTGTCGTCGCTTCTTCCCTGACGTCAATGCGACAGGGGTATAAAGGAACCAGCCGACGCCATTTTCTTCAGTTTTTCTTGCCCCAGATGTCAGGTGCCCCCAGAAGGAAGGCAATACATACATTGGTGTAATAAAGGAATGCAATATAATCAAAATACAGTAGTTGCAAGCAAACACACCATAAATGAATACCCCAATCGGGTTGTATGAGGAGGTGTTAGCCAATAGGCCTGTCTCAAGAGGGGAAGGAGGGAGGGAAACCTGGACTGCAGCTGTATTAGCACTCGAACATCTACATTTATGGTAGGTACAAAACTGTACTATGTTCATCATGCATACAGCTGCAGTCATAACAGATGGGTAGAATCCCAAAGCTAAGAAAGGGATGGTAGGCACTAGGTGGAACTAGGAGGAGCCAGGATGCCCTGCAAGACTGCAGTGGCAAAGCCTGCTCTAGTTTTGGAGTATAATGGTAGGTGGCAGTGCTTGGAGAAGGTATGCACAGAACTCCAAGTGGTTGCTTCCAAATATCTTTGGTAGGAACTCCTCTGAGGAAAGCTGCAGAGGTAGCTGTGGCCCTTGTGGAGTGAGATCTGATGCCTGTAGGTACAGTTTTGTCATGAAAAGAATAGCAAAAGCGTATGCAGTGGGCTATCCATTTTGAGATTGTCTGTTTGGAAATTGGCTTTCCTTGAGCTCCTACAGCATAGGACACAAAGAGCTGTTCTGATTTTCTGAAAGGCTTTGTTCTGTCCAAATAATAACGCAGTTGTCTGTGGATGTCCAAGGAATGTAGTAATCTCTCCCCTTTGTTTTGAGGATTAGGATAAAAGGTAGGTAAGTGTATGGCCTGATTCAAAGCTACCCTGGATACCACTTTAGGCATAAAGGACGGGTTGGTTCGTAAGGAAACTCTGTCCTGATGGAAGATGATACAAGGCTGCACCAGCCATGAGAGCTTGTAGTTCTGAAACTCTATGAGCTGAGGTAATAGCCAGAAGAAAAGCTGTTTTCCAGGACAAATATTGCAAATCTGATTAGGCAGCTGGCTCAAAGGGAGGCAAGGTCAGTTTTTCCAGAATGAAATTGAGATCCCAAGCAGGTATTGGTTGTTTCCTTGGGGGTCTTAGATTCTTAGCCCCTCTGAGGAACTGTCTTAAGAGAGGGTGAGAGAATAAGGGTGGATCAGTGTTGTATTCTGCAGAAATGGCTGAGGCATGGATTTTGATGGAGGAGAATGAAAGCCCACTGCTTAGCAGCTCAGCTAGATACTGTAGTATTTGAGGTAAATTCAGTTTTCCAGGATCCTGGCCCCTTTTCTCATTCCAGACACAAAACTGTTTCCATTTTGCGGAGTAAGCTTTTCTAGATGACGGCCTTCTGGCCTCCAAAATTACATCCTGCACCTCCTTGGAGAGTAGGGTCTGTTGTGATGCTAAGGAATCTTCCATGCGGCTAGATTGAATGTTTTTAGCTGGCTGTGAAGAGTTTTGAAGCTGTGCTGAGTCAGGAGAAGAGGCATTAGAGGCAGGGTCCATGGTGGGGAATGCGTCAGGCTCCTCAGGAGTGGGTACCAGTGTTGTCTTGGCCAGTCTGGAGCAATGAGAATCATCTTTGGTCTGTCTGCTCTGGTTTTCAATAGAATTTTGGGCAGCAGAGGAAGAGGTGGGAAGGCATAAACTGTCATTGATGTCCAACTGAAAGAGAGAGCATCCACTCTCCAGGCCTTTGGATGGAAAATCCTTGAGCAGAATTTTGTCAATTGGTGATTTTTGTGGGAGGCAAAGAGATCTATGTCTGGCCTTCCCCATGCTTGGATTATTTCTGTAAAAACATTTGGATGCAACTTCCATTCGTGTGGATCTGTCATATTTCTGCTTAGGTTGTCTGCCAGCGTGTTTTCCTTGCCTGGCAAGTACTGTGCTTGTAGTTCGATTTCTAAGTCCATGGCCATGTTCCAAAGTGACATGGCCAGTCTGCATAGGGGGTATGAATGTGTTCCTCCCTGTTTATGTACCACATAACTGTGGTGTTGTCCGTTCTTATCAATAGTTGACCTGGTTGCAGAAGGTCTTTGAAAGCTACAATAGCATTTATTACTGCTAGCATTTCCTTTTGATTGATGTGAAGGTGCTTTTCTTTTTGGGACCATTTGCCCTGAATGCACCAATCTGTCATGTGCGCCCCCCCCCCCAGGCGTAGTCCGAGGCGTCTGTTGTGATGACTTGATTTGCTTGAGGCTTGCTGAATGGAAGACCTGTGTTTGTTTGGCATGCTTGAGCCCACCACAGAAATTCCTTTTGTAAACATGGAATTAGTGGTATTATTGTTTCCAAACTGTGGCTGTGTTGAGACCATAGGTTTTTCAGGTACCATTGAAGTTTCCTCATATGCAGCTTTGCACATGGGATTAGTAAGAAGCAAGATGCCATGAATCCCAGAGCCTGCAGGATTTTCCTTGCAGTCAGCCTGGTGCAATTTGCTAGTGCTCTGAAGTATTGAGTTAGTTGCCCCTGCTTCTCTGGCGTGAGGTAGGCCATCTGGGTGTTTGTGTCCAAGTTGGCACCCAGGAAAATTATCTTCCGAGAGGGTATTAGCCTTGATTTCTTTTTGTTGACTGTGTATCCCAGAGAGTTCAACAACATTATTACATAAGCCAGATGTTTCAGAAGAATGTGCTTGCTGTCTGCTTGGATCAGGCAGTCGTCCAAATAGGGGTATATTTGTATCCCTTGAAGTCTGCAGTAGGCAATTACTGATGCCAGGCATTTTGTGAATACTCTGGGCACAGTAGATAAGCCAAAGGGCAATGCAGAGAATTGATAATGGGATGAACCTGCAAGAAATCTGAGGTATCTTCTGCAATTTTGTCTGATTGGGACATGCAGGTATGCCTCCTTGAGGTCCAATGTTACCAGCCAAGACTCCTTGCCCAGCATGGGAAGAAGCTGCTGTAGAGTGAGCATCTTGAATTTTGGTGCAGTAGAAATGTGTTTAGGATGGATAGGTCCAAAATAGGTCTCCAATCTTTTCCCTTCCTTGGTACTAGGAATAGTCTGGAATAAAAACCTTGACCTTGTTCGTGCATAGGTAACTCTTGAATAGCTTTCATGTCTATGAGATCTGTAATTTGCCTTTGTGCCTCTGCCCTTTGATTGTGTGGCAGGTTTGGCATGCCTCTCATTTTTGGAAGGGTGTGAAAATGGAATCTGTAGCCTCTGTTTATAATGTCCAAGATCCATTTGTCTTTTGTGGCAATATGCCAATTTTTTGAAAATAATGCCAGTTTTCCTCCTAAGGGGGCTGCCATTTGAGTCTTGCTTGGCATGCAAAGGGGAAAGTCATTGGGTTTGCTTTCTGAATGATTGCGACTTATCCTCACCACCTCTTTGTGTAGGAGCTTGCCATTGTCTGCCTCAACGATCCTTGGGATTGTCCTCTGCCCCTTGGGCGCCTGTATCTACCTCTTTGGGGTCTGTCCGTGGCTGGAAAGGACCAATTTTTGGAAGGCCAATTTCTACTAAAACGTGGGGGTTGTACCTGTAGAAAATCTTTCACAGTTTGCATTGATTTAGCCTTTTCCTCCATTTTCCTTAATACCTCCTCAGCATTAGCACCAAATAATACATCCTTTTGTAGAGGGGCATCTAGTAATTTAGCTTTGACATGATCAGGCAAGGTTTGTTCCTTGAGCCAGGCATGTCTACGTATGACTGATCCTGTAACAGCAGCTCTACATGAGGCCTCTAGAGCATCAAAACCACATTGTAAGGTATGCTTACCCACTTGTTCTGCACTATGCATCAAATCCTGCAACTCCTTCAAGTCTGGTTGTTCAGGTTGTGACATTTTACTTTTCAATTGTGATAACAAAAACTGTTGGTATTTTAGCATATGGAACTGACAGTTTAAGGCCCTCATGGTTAAGGTAGCCGAGGTATATACCTTTTTACCCCACCTTTCTAAGGATCTGGAATCTCTCTCGGAAGGTAATGGATTTTTAGCAGTGGAGGCCTTAATTCCCTTGGGGCCCTGTGAGATGGTTTCTGGGTCAGCAGCATGGCTTTTGAATAGAAATTGGTGTGAGTCAGGAACCCTGTAGTACCTGTCAGGCTTGACTGGGGCTGGAGGCAGAGACTCCGGGTTAAGGCAGGCCTCCGGGTAAACATCATCTAGGATGTCCAAGACAGGAGGTATAGCCAGAGGCCTGTGTTGAGGTAGCAAGAGAAATTCTCTAAGCCTTTTCTTGGAATCTGAATAATCTTGGCCTTCCCAGTGGAAGTGTTCCCTTAAGGTATGCAAAGTTTCCCCAAATGAGTAATCCTCTGGGGGGGATACAGAAGGAATGGACTCCTCTGCATCAGAGTCTTCAAAAGGGGAGTAAGAAGGTTCCCGATCATCAGAGTGCTCTGAAATAATGGAGCCCTGATCAGAGGAGGGGGAGTCTTCCTCCACTCTGGGCCTTTGTCCGTGGGGTTGAGAACCCTGATAAGAGTAATTAAATCCTCAGCCATTTTAAGCATCTGTTTTTTAGGCATGGGGCCTGGAGATGGGCCCTGTGTAGCTTGTCTCTTAGAATGCATGGCTGCTTTACACTTAGAGAAAGCCTTGATGGAAAAAGAAGAGGAAGGTCTGAAGACACCTTGAGTGGAGGTAGACCTGTCCACATTTTGAGGTTCAACGCCAAGAGTGGCTTTGGTATCTGTAGTCGGGTGTGGGCCGAGGAGCCTGCGACCTCGGGCACAGGAGACCCCGCCAATGAAGTGTCGTCGGTAGTCAGGGGCTGCGTAGGCGCCTCGCTGAGAACTGGACCACGTGTAGTCGGCTTTGGCATGGTGTCGGTAGAGGCCGTGGACCTCGTGTGTCGGTCCTTATCTTTGCGTTTTTTAGACAAAACTGGAGTCGGAGTATCCGACGACATAATATAGTTAAATGTTTTTCCAAAATAATGCTGGGCGAACTCCGCCCGATGCTTAATGGTGCGTTTGTTGAATGTAGCACAAAAGCGACAGACCGAGACGTCGTGGTCTGGGCCTAAATAAGGTATACACAGGGAATGGAAATCCTTATGCGGTATTTGCTTCCCACATGAAATACAATTATTAACTTTGTCTGACATCGGTCTGAGGCATGAAAAGTTTCCCCAACGGGGTACTTAGCTTTCAAGAAGACTTCGGTTTCAAAATTTTCGTAATTTCAGGAGCTGGCCGACCGGCACTTGCGAACTGCTTCTGCTTCGGGTACTGCGCGGCAAGAAAGACTGAAGAAAATGGCATCGGCTGGTTCCTTTATACCCCTGTCGCACTGACGTCAGGGAAGAAGCAACAACCGACGCCGGACCTAGACTTTGGAATTCGGCCGACCGAGGACCCGCCTGACGGCTGGAGAACCCATCTGTTATGACTGCAGCTGTATGCACGATGAACATCTGCCATTACTGATACCATCTTCAATGGTGGCAGTACAACATGCAGCAGTAACGATGGAGCTGGTTCATAGACAACATTGCTGACTGGTGTTACAAGAAGTGGTACAGAGAACAGTGGTGCAATATGTGTCTACAGTACTGGTGCCACAAATGCCTAGAATGGACTATAAGGCACTGGGTACAGTGTCAGAGCAAGTTACAGTACTGAAAATATTGACACTGCATAGCTGGTGGAGTGGCAATACCAGAGTTGTTTGATAAGGTCTCAAAAATGGCAACATTTGGTGCTAGGCTTTGGACCAACTACAGGAGTCCTTGACACTAGCTGTCTTGATGTCAGCATCACTGAGGCAAGACTAGGAATGGACTGGACAGGCCCAGCAAATGGAGAGAAGAAAATGTGCTGTCCTTCTGTAAAGATTTCCTGGCACCACTAACAGAGAAAAACTATTTACTATGGTTTCATAAAACATTTTATAACCAATAGCAGGGAAACTAGTGGAGGCCTGGGGAGAGGAGGATTCAGAAGGGGGAGATGCCATCTGCACCTGGTTGAGTAGGGTGGATGGCCTGCCCTCATCCCTGGATACTACATGTGAATGCCTGCTCTTAACTTCCACTCTGGCCTGAGGAGCCAAGTGTGCTGTAGAAGTAAATGTAACACTTTCAACAATGGTAGCGGTGTGCTGCTAAAAGTGTACCTTTTTTTTATCTTTTCTGAACCAGTCCAGCAGGGTCACTTGCTCAGACGTTGAGGTAACTGTTGCTCGCTAGAAGGCTGTGGTCAGCCACACAGCAACCAATATTCCTGAATGGACATCTCTACTGTAGAGGAAGTTGGAGGTCGGTTGTCCGATCAGCAGCAGTGATCCAGAATAACCAATGATAGGTTAGAGACAAAATATGAAGCATTTACATAATACCATTCATACGTAATGGAAATCAGACATAACACAGAGGACTTGGCCTGGAGAAGCAGCCTAGAATGGATGCAGGGCAGTTTCCCAAAACAGTTTCCTTCTTTAGTCTCTTCACTTTCTTACCTTTTTTTTTTTATTAATATGAATAAAATTTGTATAGATGTTATGAAGAGAAACATGCCCTCACTTAAACAGTACAGATAGTGTGTGTTTACTAATGGCTGGACTGCAGGACACATGCAGAACAAGGGCTCCTGTGCTGGCATCCTGCTTAGAACCAAAGCTCTCATAGGTGAGGGGAAATGAGGAATGACACAAAAGAAGCATAAGACAGTCGTACAACATATAAAAAGTCGAACATTTGGTTAAAAAAAAAAAAAGAAAAGAATAGTTGTGTAAAATCTTACCATAACCATAGATGTTCTTCTTTTCAATGTTGCAGTATTCTTAGTGTGGGATCCCCACCTCAGGTGACCCAAACGTCGGCTCCTATACAAAATCTTAAGCCTGGTTGCTGCAGGTGCATGGAACATCACATGTAGGACCTTAAACCAGGGACCTTAAATGTGATGTCTGCACGCACAGACCTCAGAACTTAATTGCCCAATCGGACAGTCCAGTAGATAGAGCCAAATGATGTCAACAAGAGGTGAAAAGTGCCAGTTGCTGGCTAGTCTGACCATAGTCTAGGGGGACCCCAGCGTGTCCTTTAGACAGGTCAATAGGAAAAGGGGGGATGGGGGGATACTGCAACAAGGAAGAGATGGACATCTATGGTTATGGTAAGATTTTACACAACTATTCTATGTCCTTCTATTCCTATGTTGCAGTATTCTTAGTGTGGGAGAGTGCCACAGCTTAGGAAGGGTGGAGTTAGAGGTAGCTGATTCCAGAAAGCCCTGTAGGACTGCCCTAGCAAACCTTGCCCTGGCTCTGGAGACATGGTTCAATTTATAGTGTCTGGTAAAGGTACGTATGGTGGACCAGGTGGCTGCCTCCAGAATGGAGGCTGTGTCCAGGTTTTTGAGGAAGGCTTTGGAGGATGCCACGGTCCTGGTAGAATGAGCTCTTAGCCCCATGAAGTAGGTCCTTGCCATGGTGGGAGTAGCAGAAGCAGATAGTTTTTCTGATCCAACATGAAATGGTTTGTTTGGAGACTGCCTTGCCCAGGGCCCTGGGGTGGAAGGATACAAAGAGATTATTGGATTTTCTGATGGACTTAGTTTTGTCTAAATAAAACCTTAGCTGTCTTTGCACGTCCAGGGAATGGAGTATCCTCTCACTTTCATTAGTGGGAGAGGGGAATGGATTGGTTTAAAGACAGTTCGTTTTACATTTAGTGGGAACTGTTTTGGCAAATTACTTTAGAGGCCAACAGGAACCCCGGTTTAAATAAAATGTTGTCTATTACACCTGTTCTAAAATTTAGATCAGCCAAGCTGTAAAATCAGCAGTGCATGTTATTTAACTTTGTTTTACCAGAGGGTAGTGGTATACCTCATTAGCCCAGAGTACCTTCTCATGGCGCCTGTGTGGTCAACACCGAGCGCGCCATGAGAACATACAAATTGCAAGCCATTAGCTCAGAGTCCCTTCCACAAGCGAGACTCCAGATTTGTAGTTCACCTTAATGTAATACAAGCTGAAATTGTAACAGAATGTGTAATTTACCTTCTGTAGTTACGATTCAGCTTGTTATTACATTAAGGTAACATTGAAGATTTTAAAGAAAATTGTGTTTGAAAAATGTTCGTAAAGCAAGTGGTGGCAGCCAATCGGATTCTTGCAATCCAAGCCACCACTTGCATAACACCTCCACCCCCAAACCAAATTTCTTTTGTCTTCTGTAAATAAAAAGCGGGTCCAGCAGCAGGTATTTCTTTTATTTTTCCAAAGATTTGGAGATTTCACCTGCCGCTGGATCCTCTTTTTTTTCTTACTAGTATTCGTAGATTTTCTCGGCTCGCAGTACTGTCGGTTCCCGGTCAGCTTGGCTTTTTTTTTGTGTCTTCCGGTAAGCTTCCTGTATTTTCATTTATACGCTTTAGTGTAATGTTCTAAAACACTAATCATTTGCACCACAGCCTGAAAGGCAGTGCGGTAACCTTTCTGTTTGGGTGATCAGCCGTTAGAAAGATCACGGGGGAAGTCTTGTGTGCATTGGAAATGGCTACTCAGGTGGAGACTCTTCTTCCGAACAACCCCCTTATGCAAACGGACGAGCACGGTTTGTGAAATAAAATGAAACTATTTTCACAGCCCTTGTTTTGTAGGTTATTGTTCATGCTAACCAGTTTGATGTGAGCTTTCACCTCCTGTGTGACAGGGTGATGTGTGTTGGAATTGATCGCATGATGAATACCGTTTTGCAGATGTCTTGTAACTCTTTCTACATTTTTAAGAAGTGAATTGTTTGCAGTTTTTTTTTCCTAAAACACATGAAAACATCCTGAAGTTGATTAAAAAATGTGGTGTCTGCTTCGAACTTCGAGTGTATATGGACAAATGCCTTTGATATTGTATTTGTGTGCCGTAGTGGATCATGCAAACAATTTAAGCCATTGATAAAGGGTAATGGGACATGCATGAAAAACTTGTATTTAGGTTTGAACTTTTGTAGTGGAAGCACCTTGGTGTGTGTTTCCTTTTGCAGTATTATGTAAATTCCTAAATTAATGAGTAAACGTGAGTTCAGTATAGTATGTATGCCTTAACTGTCCAGAGTTTTACAGAATACCTTGTTTTTTTTCTCATATTTGTCTCTGTCTTTTTAAAATATTTGAAGATTGCTTTTTTAACATATGCTAACAAAGTTTGGCTGCGTAACAACAGTTAAGTGACTGGACTTCTTTCTGTCTTGATATGCTCAACTTACAATGTGTTTAGAATACTATTGTATGACTGAAAACAAGTTATGGGCTTAAATCTAAACAGGATTAATGTTACTAATTATAATTAGTAAAAGTGTAAACACCACAAAACAAATAACGCCAAATACCGGTTGCTGGCAATAACGCCAACGGAAGGAAAATCTTCTTTATTGGAACAAATTTCAAAAACAAGACTGACATAAAAACCATATAATCTACTAGTGGATAAATAAATCCAATAAAGAAGATTTTCCTTCCGTTGGCGTTATTTGTGGATACAGCGTGTGCAGAGGACCTTTTATGTTATAACGATACTTGGATTATTTGTTTACGTGGTTCCAACGAGGCGTATTGCCAGCAACCGGTATTTGGCGTTATTTACTAATTATAATTACTCAAGAGACATTAGTCAGAAATTTTCCAGGGGTTCACAGAATGAATGCTATCAGATACTGAATTTCAGGCAGATAGTCTCACATCACCAGACCACCTCCTGTACACCAGAGGTCTAGCTAGATTAATTTCCTTGGCAATATTCAGTGTCAACCTGAAGTGAAGAATCAAAAAAAAAAGAAACAAAATACAGTTACTAGCACACACACACTAAAAGTCATGCAGCCATGAGATACCATTGTGGCTGCTTAACCGAATGTGGTTTAAAAGGATAACCGTACCGTGATGTCTTTCTTCATGTGGCCAGACTAACTTGGTAAAATTCTGTGTTGTGTAGATTAGAAAAAAGTTTTGGACTACTGAGCTTAGATACCATTGTGGCTGCTTAACCGAATGTGGTTTAAAAGGATAACCGTACTGTGATGTCTTTCTTCATGTGGCCAGACTAACTTGGTAAAATTCTGTGTTGTGTAGATTAGAAAAAAGTTTTGGACTACTGAGCTTAGTGTCACCGCACAAACTATGTCGAACATAGGCAGGTGGTTGCATGTCAGTATACTGTGGTTAAAGGTTTCATGTGAAATTGTTTGTAATCTGTGTTCAGTGACTGATTGTGAGAAAAATGGTACAATGAAAAAAACCTATACTAATTTTGTCTGTATATTATTCAGGTGAGGCACCAAGTCATTGTGGGGTTTGATTTTTACACCAGTGCATTTCAGTTGCTCCTATGGTAGTATACATTTTTTATCCTTTGAGTCAGGGTTTTAAAACCATTCTCATTAGTTTGAGCTTTTAAATTATGTCCTTGAGAAAATAAATGAATTAAATAAATAAGCTATTTGTAAATTCTGTAGGAAAAATGAGCAGAGAAAATGAGTCTGAGAAGGAGGTAGGCGAGTATAGCTCTTAATGTTCCACCTCTTAATGTTCCAGGCTGAACAAGGAGAGGGTCACAGTAAGCTGCCTATCGGGTGCTAGAATCCGCCACAACACAAGCACTCGGGTCACTCCGCAGCAAGTACAAATATGACCGTCATTGTCCATGCTGGTGTGAACGACCTGAGACGTACCTCCCTGGACTACATGAAAAGAGACATAGAGGAGCTCTCTGATTATGTAGCCCAGGCAGGTATGACCCTGACCCTGAGCAGCATCCTTCCTTCACCAAGAATGATGTCACAACATAGAGACAAGATGATCAGCTTTAACAATTGGCTTAATTTCTGGTGTCATTCAAAGGGGATCCAGTGTCTGTCTGCCTGGGATGACATGCTTGACAAGCCAAGCTGCTTCGCAAGGGACTGCTTGCTCCTGTCACCCCTGGGATTCCGGTTATTGGCCAAGGCTCTTGCCACCCCCATAGTGCCTTTTTTAGGCAAGGCTCAAATTCTAAACCTACCACCCTAGAAAACAAAAATGGGAAGAAACTAAGGGTAATGCTGCTCAATGCCAGAAGTCTAAATCTCAAAATGCACGCACTCGAGGCCCTTCTCAGTATGGAGAACATCGATGTCTGTGCTTAGTGGTTAGAAAGTGGTTAGAAAAACCTTCTACATTGCCCACCTGATCATGAAGGGATTCACATCCAGATCAAGTGAGGTCATTGTTCCCCTGTACTCTTCACTTATCAGACCAATGATCGACTACAATGCCCCATTCGGGATGTATCTCACCAGACACCTGCAGCAATTGGAGAGACCCCAAAAGGATAAAGGGACTCCAAAATCTGTCATATGCTGCCAGACTGAAGAAACTCCAGCTCTATTCAGTCGCATACCGTCTGCTCAGAGGTGACCTGTGCCTGACATACAAGGCCATGTCCAACCCGGAATTAATGGACATGCTCCACCTCAAAAAATCCAAATCTACCAGATCCACTAGAGCAAGTGACTTAAACCTTAGCATGGATATAAATAGGACATGCTGGAGGGATAGATTTGTCACCCAGAGACTCCCTATGTTGTGGAATAAAATCCTGGTCCATATGAGGCAGAGCACCTCGCTGGCTCTGTTCAAGAGAAATCTTGACCGGTGGATGGGAGATCGTAGGTTTACCCCAGGAATCATCTCTGTGTCACTGCTGGACAGAGGCACAACAAAGTAATGGGCACAGTATTTTTTAACATAAGGGGTGGCGTAAGCCACAAAACTCTGGGCTAGGCTTATAAATGCCTTAGGGCAGATAGCCTAGTATAAACCTATGAACATTTGGAAGATGTACATGCTTATTTACCTTATGAAAGCATGCCTATATAAATGCTAATTTGAATATTGATTACTGTTTTCTTTTGCTGTGCGCAAACGTGGAGATGCAGGTTCTGCAGTATATTCAAAAAGTGCACTTGTTACTGGTCACAATGTCAAACCTCCTGCTAAAAAGCTTTTGTTGCAGTTTACAGCTTTTGGAGGTAATCTGGTTAATTTGCACGTTAGTATTTTATTAATATTTGTAAGAGCACTGTTTTTTCTTTTCTATCCGAGTTTCTATATGAAAGTAAACTTAAGCCACATCTTGGGGTTACGAGCCTTGTTATACGTAAACTACAGTGTTTCATGTCGCAGTCTATCGTTATTTTGGGGATTTTGGCAAACTTGTCATAGTAAAAAATAGTCTGGGTAACAGCAACAATGAGAATAAATCCAACGCTAAAAGGTGTCCAAAGCAATTCATGAAATGCGTTTTCAGTGAATGAAAGTTGACCCATGTCAGTATATGTGCCCGTTTTCATTTATTTGTTTCAATATCATTTTTATTTTAATTTAACTTCTAAAGTGACTTTTATGGAAAATGTAACTTTTTATTTAAGTTATCTGACCATATGGAATGAATTGCTTGTCTGATAAAGACCTACCAATTTGGGGGGAGGGAGTGCATGTAGTATGCCTCATTTAAAATACATAATTATTGAAACATAACTTGCTTTGGGAAAAAATATTAAGATGGATTTGTTATTAACAGCTTGCATGCTGCCATTTATGCATCCGTGATCTTTTCTGTTATAAGCAGGTGAGTGAATGTACTTGAGGCAAAAAGGCCTCACAACATGCAAATGAGAGGTGTCCAATGAGCAATTGGTGGTGTAGAAGGAAAAGCCTTGACTGATGCCCAGATGAACAGAGACTGAGTAGTGCCTCAGTAGATTGACAGGTGACAAGTAAAATGGATAGGGCGTGAGAGGGCAGACAGTCAGTCAATCACAGGATGTAGTAGTCCAGAGGAAAAAGGCAGGCCTGTGGCAAAGGCTCTTGCTACCCCCATAGTGGCTTTTTTAGGCAAGGGTCAAAAGACAAACCCACCTCCGTAGGTATCACAAGGGATAAGAAACTAAGAGTAATGCTACTCAACGCCAGAAGTCTAAACCTCAAGATGCATGCACTCGAAACTCTCCATAACATGGAGAACATCGATATCTGTGCAGTAACAGAAACCTGGTTCAAGGCTCCCGAGAGCACCCCAGCACTACCAGATTATACATCATACCATGCTTTTCGGCCCCAAAACTTGGACCAAACCACAAAAGGAGGGGGAGTATCAATATCTGTCAGATACCCACACCTCCAGGTTGGTGGCACAGCACGAAGCATCAGATTATCCATGTGCAACTAACAGTGGGTAAAACTAACTTCCAGTTTATAGCCTGCTACAGACCACCCTCCCAAACCCAGGAACCCCACTCAGCCTTCCTGAGAACACTGGAAAATATGAAGGTCTCTCCAAACACCATTTTATTGGGCGACTTCAACTACCCAAACATAAACTGGGAGCATTACTCTAGCTCCAACACCCTACCCCAAAGGTTCCTAGAATTTATAAACTCAAATGCTATGGAACAACTTGTTACCACTCCCACAAGAGGAGAAAAAATATGTCTATGCAAATTTGTGTATTTCGATAAATATGTATGACGCCCATTCACTTTGTGGTAATTTAGAGCAATGGACTGGTAGCTGATTTTGTAGTTGGAAATCCTGTTCTTTACCTTCAAAGCAATGAACGCCTTGGTAACCCTTTGGTTCAGTAATAGAAATGGTGTGTCTGAATAGTTGTTGCCAGCTGTTTAAATTTTAGCTTTGATTTTTGCATTCTGGTATAGAAATTAGATGTAAATGTGTGTAATTATGTAAAACTTTAAAACACATTTGAACTAGAAAGCTTCCATAAAGCAGCTAATACCTCTGCATTGGTAGATACACATTGAAATATAAAGTTCTTTGCTAGCAGCAACCTCTTCAGAAGTTACATATATCTGTGAAATGATTCAGATGACTTCTACCTATGCAGAGATTGTGCATGTTTGGAAACTAGTTTACATTGTAAATCAAGATAAGAAGTACACAGGGCTGCTGGTGGCATCTTCCTGAGGAATGCCGCAGGGCTGCTGGTGGCCAAAGTGAATGCTTACATTTTATTCCGTGAGAGTGCTAGCCACCGGCAGCTTTCACGTTCTGGCAGTTTTATTGCGGCAAGCCAGTTACAGTTTAGAAGACACCTAGGCATGCACCTCCTGACCACCTACAAGAAGAGGAAAAGATGCATAGAGATTACCATCCCAGAGCCCATGACACGATTTGAAGAAGGCTCACACTTTCCAGTGAAATGGCGGAAGGCACGATGCAAAAACTGTGCCATCAAGGGTAAACATGCTGAACCATCATGGGGATGCCCGACCTGCAAGATTAACCTATGCATGGAATGCTTTGGTGAGTACCATGGCCATAAGAGTCTAGCAGACTGCTGACAGCAGTAAGATGTGCAGAGCACACTATACATCAAAGTTGTGACCAGGCTGTTGGGTCCACTGCTGAATGGGCACATGTAAAGAGAAAAGGCAGAGGTAAGGCAGACTGCTGACACCGAAGGAGGTCATGAGACCATAGTGGTATCAGCAGTCTGAGTGGGCAGCCGGCACAGCTATGGGACACTACAGATAACCAACATCTGGAGCCCCATGCCTGTCCTTGGCGTATTAGTGGAGCGGTGGTCCTTACCCTGCTTTTTCTCTTTACATGTGCCCTGGCTGGGCACCCTTGTCAGTGTCTACCCATGCTTTATTTCAGATAAGACTGTCTCCTGCTGTTCTGGGAGTCACTGGAAAGGGAGCAGCCAAAAACCTTATGCTGTCCCATCGCCAAATATTGTGTTGCTGGGTGCATCACAGAGGGCATACCCAGCCAGCATGGATCTTGTGATCCACCGGGATCGCACTTGGGAACCTGGAGACTCTACAGCACAGTTCCATAGTGCTGCTGTCCTTGGTAAGCATGGGCTTGGGTGTGCCACTGTGATGTAATGCAAAAACATGCAAAAAGACACAGCCTGGGTCAGTCTAGGTCTTTTGACATGTCGCCTTGATGTAGCTCTCCACTCAGTCTCCCTCCCTTCAGGTGTAGTCAGTGTATGTAGGTCAGGACAACAGGGCTTAAATTACCTCCTCCCTTCTACTCATTGCAGAAAGGACACATGTAAATGGAAAAGGCAGAGGTAAAGCAGAGTGCCTCACCTGCTTTTTCAGTGTACATGTGCTCTTTCTGTGCCCCCATGTCAGTTAGCAGCCAAGCCCTTCAGCACCAATGCCAGGAAGGTCCCTCTTCACTTTTGTTTTGCCAACTGCTCTTAGGTTGGTGGGTTCATCACAGGGGGCATACCCAGCCAGCATGGATCTTGTGATCCACCGGGATGGCATTTGGGAATCTGGAGACTCTCATCCCTTAGGTCCATTGCTGAATGGGCACATGTAAAGAGAAAAGGCAGAGGTAAGGCAGACTGCTGACACTGAAGGAGGTCATGAGACCATAGTGGTATCAGCAGTCTGAGTGGGCAGCCGGCACAGCTATGGGACACTACAGATAACCAACATCTGGAGCCCCATGCCTGTCCTTGGCATATTAGTGGAGCGGTGGTCCTTACCCTGCTTTTTCTCTTTACATGTGCCCTGGCTGTGCATCCTTTGTCAGTGTCCACCCATGCTTTATTTCAGATAAGGTAAGACTGTTTTCTGCTGTTCTGGGAGTCACTGGAAAGGGAGCAGCCGAAAACCTTACGCTGTCCCATCGCCGAATATTGTGTTGCTGGGTGCATCACAGGGGGCATACCCAGCCAGCATGGATCTTGTGATCCACCGGGATCGCACTTGGGAACCTGGAGACTCTACAGCACAGTCCCATAGTGCTGCTGTCCTCGGTAAGCATGGGCTTGGGTTTGCCACTGTGATGTAATGCAAAAACATGCAAAAAGACACAGCCTGGGTCAGTCTTGGTCTTTTGACATGTTGCCCTGATGTAGCTCTCCACTCAGTCTCCCTCCCTTCAGGTGTAGTCAGCGTATGTAGGTGAGAGTAGTACATGTATGAAGGTCAGGACAGCAATTAGTGAGTTACTTCAGTCCCTCATCCCTTAGGTCCATTGCTGAATGGGCACATGTAAAGAGAAAAGGCAGAGGTAAGGCAGACTGCTGACACTGAAGGAGGTCATGAGACCATAGTGGTATCAGCAGTCTGAGTGGGCAGCCGGCACAGCTATGGGACACTGCAGATAACCAACATCTGGAGCCCCATGCCTGTCCTTGGCATATTAGTGGAGCGGCGGTCCTTACCCTGCTTTTTCTCTTTACATGTGCCCTGGCTGTGCACCCTTTGTCAGTGTCCACCCATGCTTTATTTCAGATAAGATAAGGTAAGAGAGTCACTGGAAGGGAAGATGTTCACTGGTTCAGAAGGGATGGCATTCACCTAACTGAGGAGGGCATTGCGTTCTTCTTGACCAACCTCCACAATGGCGTGAGGAGAGCCATGCATGATTGTGAGAAGAATGGAAAACACCCATGACCAAGTCAGACCAGTATAGTAAGTAAAACACTATTATGAAATGTGTTGTGTAACATTAATTTCTCTGAGCTTGGCAAATAACTCTTATGGAAATTATGATTTTTTTCATATTTTGGTAAATAACTTTGCAAGGGAGCATCTGAATGTGCCAAGTAATATCTTATTTTGAAGACAGTATTGCTGGTTCTAATATGGTAAAAGAATTGTGCCAGTATGTTTGACACATGTGCAGATATCAAAGTTTGTTTGAGACTTATGGTTATGGAAATTATGATTTTTTTCATATTTTGGTAAATAACTTTGCAAGGGAGCATCTGAATGTGCTAAGTAATACCTCATTTTGAAAAGATTACTTATAGTTCTAACATGGTAAAAGAATGGTACCTGTATGTTGCACTCGTAGGCAGATATCAAAGTTTGTTTCTGACTTAGGTTATGGAAATTATGATTTTTTCATATTTTGGTAAATAACTTTGCAAGGGAGCATCTGAATGTGCCAAGTAATATCTCATTTTGAAGACAGTATTGTTGGTTCTAATATGGTAAAAGAATTGTGCCAGTATGTTTGACACATGTGCAGATATCAAAGTTTGTTTGAGACTTATGGTTATGGAAATTATGATTTTTTTCATATTTTGGTAAATAACTTTGCAAGGGAGCATCTGAATGTGCTAAGTAATACCTCATTTTGAAAAGATTACTTATAGTTCTAACATGGTAAAAGAATGGCACCTGTATGTTGTACTCGTAGGCAGATATCAAAGTTTGTTTCTGACTTAGGTTATGGAAATTATGATTTTTTTCATATTTTGGTAAATAACTTTGCAAGGGAGCATCTGAGTGTGCCAAGTAATATCTCATTTTGAAGACAGTATTGCTGGTTCTAATATGGTAAAAGAATTGTGCCAGTATGTTTGACACATGTGCAGATATCAAAGTTTGTTTTGGACTTATGCTTATGGAAATTATGAATGTTTTCATATTTTGGTAAATAACTTTGCAAGGGAGCATCTGAATGTGCCAAGTAATATCTCATTTTGAAAAGATTATTTATAGTTCTAACATGGTAAAAGAATGGTACCTGTATGTTGTACTCATAGGCAGATATCAAAGTTTGTTTCCGACTTAGGTTATGGAAATTATGATTTTTTTCATATTTTGGTAAATAACTTTGCAAGGGAGCACCACATTGTGTGAAGTAATGCATCAATTTGAAGACAGTGTTACTCCTTACAACATGGTAAAAGAACTGTGTCTGTGCACTGTACACACGTACAGATATCACAGTTTGTTTAGTCTTGTACAAATATGAAAATTATACATTTACAATACTTATTATTATGCCCATACCTTTGCGAGGGAGCATGGTAATCACACAAATGATGCGTCATTTTGAAGCTGACATTCAGATGCACAACTTCTACACTGATATGTAGGCTCTGTCTGTTACAGGTGATGAGATATTATGCTTTGTTTATTTATCAATGAGAAATAATATACTAATCATATTTCTGTGAATATCTCATGAAAGGAGTGTCACACAGTTATGGTTAAAGTATCATTTTAAAGCTGACATTCATACTAACAAATTAAATTCAAATTGTATGGGTCTGCATGGTACATAGACCAAGATATTGTGCTTTGCTTTTCCAAAAAATTTAAAAAATTGCACAATATCAGCATTCCTTGGCAAATATTTCATTATGACTTTAATATGCACTATCAACATTTACACTGTTGGAAAGGTCAGTGTCTGCTGAACAACTTTCGCGTTTACATTTTTAGTGTAGCTCTTATAGTTAAAGAGTTATGAGCATTTGTTTTCTGTATAGTATTACAAATGGATTTTCTGAAAATGAGCTCAGGCTGCTCTGTTGTTCATATGGTGGAATTCAGCAGGCAGCTCTTCCTGAGCTGCTCTGGAGTGAATGAGATACTATCCATTATTTGTAATATTGGTTCTCTTCTTTCAATATTATAAAATGTACGTATATGTTTTTTTAATATATTTTATATATTTTTATAACATATTTTTCATGTGTCACTTTTATTTATGAGTGATTTAGATCTTTGAAGTGGTTTTAGGAGAACATATATTAAAACAACTTTTTAAACTAATTATTAAAGGTAACATAATGGGCGTTCAAAATATCACTAGATATCCAATGATCTTCAATATTTGGAACTTGTCATAGTATTTAAACAGCATTTCAATAGTATGAAATTATCTGAAGAAGTGTTTTATATGAAAATGCAGAATTGTATTGACAGCATTAATAATTTGTTATAAACCGTTTACTGTGGTTCTCTAGCTCTCATTCTGTTGCTTGTTTGGACTGAATAGTTTCGTAGTTACAATTTTTGTCTTTTTGCCATTTTGTCTCTTTACCCTTCTAGCAAAGGTAAGGGCCACCAGCAGTACAGTCTTCCATGTGCACATTTGGAGCGCTGCAGCACTGGCTGGTTCGATTGGAAGCAGAGTGAGTTTTTCCAGGATGAAGTTTAGGTCCCAAGGAGGAGGGACAGGTTTTATTGGTGAAAGCAGCAAGGACACTGGTGATGCCCAGATAAAATCACCAAAACCTTTATTGAGAATACATAGTAAAAAAACTTCACTGACTAAGCGCTTTCACCCTGATAGGGCATCTTCAGAGTCAGTCTACATGTTTAATCACAGTCTTTAAAATACACCTTGTAATTGTCAGTGTAATCAAACATGATTGAATACAATAAATCCATCATCTCAAACCTTTAAAAGTTAACCATTCAGTTATCTATTAAACTGCTTTTTATAACCTTCAAAACTCAACCCTTCCTCATACAATACACAGTAATATAGCAGAACACAAGGTAATGCTACAAGTGCTAATATACCTTACAAAAGCTCAATAGTATTTATAAAAAAATGACAGTAAATAAAATTAAATGTTAAAAAATCAATGGATATAACCCCTATATATAATACCCAAAAGAGAAAGGGGAAAAAAAAAACGTTATTCATTTGTATTAAATACAAGCTGCCTTGTATTTTAAAATACAGGCTACAGATAGGGTGTCATTGATGCCCGGGCACTAATGGCATCTAATCGTATCTGCCATAGGCAGTCCCTAACCTCTAGGATAGTTTTGTAATCGCCCCCAAACTCTTTAGTGTAAAGCCTATCTATAACAAAAAAACAAATTCTTAAAATTAGAACAATTTGTAGTATGGTTGTATAGTGAATTGGTAGATTTTTTATTTCTGATAGCTCTATAATGTTCTAGGATTCTTTGTCTCAACTTTCTAGTAGTCATGCCTATATAAAATGCTGGACAGGATAAACAAGTAGCCACATAAATTACCATATTGGTGTTACAATTACAATAACCCGGGCTCCTCAGTGTCCTCTTAAAGTTCCCCACTGAGACGTAGGGTCCATCGTTAATGTATTTGCATGCATTACAATTGCCACATTTAGCCATCTTAGCAGGTCTTTGACCAAAGGTCACAGGTGTTCTCTCTAAAAGCTCCTTAATATTTAAACCCCTACTGTTTATAAAAAGAGGAGCTTTACTTAGTGTGTCAAATAGGTCTGCAGGGACTATATTTTCCCATGTCCTTTGAATAATATTTTTGACTTCAGTAGCTAGAAAATTATGTTGCAAGACCATTCCAGTTGGAATGTTCTTTGTTTTTTTGTTTAATGGTCTTTATTTTATTGTTCTCTAATGTACTTTGTGTATCATCCAAAATGGGAATAAAATCTGTAGCCCTTCTTCTGGTGACATCATGTTGAAGCATAGTAAGCATGTCCAGGGGATAACCCCTTTGGACAAACAAATCCCTCAAAACCTCCAATTCTTCTATGAATTTGCTGTCCTCACTGACAATGTGAGACAACATAATCATCTGGCCTTTGGCCACGTTCTTCTTGACATAGTGGGGGGTGACAACTGTCATAATGTAAAAATGAATTACTGTAGGTTTTCTTCCTGTATAAATTGGATTCTATCTCTCCATCTTTAATATATAGTCATAAATCCAAGTAATCAATAGTCTTACTATAAACATTGTGTGTAAATTTCAAAAATGAAGTAGTATTGTTCAAGTATTTTATAAATTCCTCCAGTTCATCCCGGGTACCTTTCCAGAGGAACAGGATGTCATCCAAGAATCTCAGATAAATAATCATCCTTGATCTATGTTCAGATGTCAACACAAACTGTTCCTCCCATTCTGTTAAAACCAAATTGGCATATATGGACGCACATTTAGCGCCCATAGCTACCCCAGTGGATTTTCTGTAGAATTTGTCTTCAAACCCAATATAGTTGTTCTCCAGTACAATTCGCATCATGTCCACCAATAGGCCTCTATTTACCTGATGTATATGTCACTGTTTATCCAAACTCCTACCAAACCAATCTAATCCAATATCATGTGGAATCACTGAAAATAAGTTTATAATATCCACAGTTACAAACAAATTCCCCTAGATGTGCATCAGTCAAAGTCCTGAGGCAGTTCAGACAATGCCAAGAGTCTTTTAGTATATGTGGCAAATTGTCCAGAATCTTCTTAGTCGTGATATCTATAAATGTTAATGGTTCCGTTTTAGAACCCCTGGCCGCAACAATCAGTCAAAATGGTGGATTAACCGTGTTTTTATGAATTTTGGGTATTCCAAATAAACTAGGCATAACCGGATGTTCCACTTGTAAATATTTATATTCATCTGCATCAATAATTCCTTCACAAAGCATCTCATAGAGTTGCCAATCAATCTTTGTGTAAGCCTTCTGAACATCAAATTTAGAGGCTAGTTCGTATGTGTTGGAATCACGAATAATACTCTGCATATGCCAAGAGTAGTCAGCATTAGTCATGATGACTACCCCTCCCCCCTTTGTCTGGTTTCATAACCCTGTAATCAGTACTAGACAAAAGTTCTTTTAAGCAAAATGCTTCAGCAGATGTTAAATTTCTATTATCCTCAACTTGCCTTTTGTCAATCTCCTAATCTGAGTAATGCATAGCCGTTCAAAAGCTAAAATCACAGGGTTATGTGGAGGTATAAACACACTGCTTCTTTTAAGTGTAAATGTTTGCATCTCTCTATTTGTTGTTTGTTGCTAAAAAACAACTTTAAGTTCAATTTCCTGATATACAACTTCAAATTGATAAGCAATTTATTGATGTCATATTTAAAATTAGGGACAAAGGAAAAACCCTTCTTCAATAAACTTAAATGACTGTCAGATATCTCTAAATCAGAGTAGTTATAAACATGGGAGGATTTGTCCCCAATTATTGAGGGACCTCCATTGGTGTTATTCTCCAAAAATGGGGTCAAGATGGTGTCAAGGGAATTAAGGGAGGTGTCATCTGGTATGTCGGTGTTAATAGTTAAACCATCCATAGTTAAGTGGGTAGGGAAATGAATCGCTATCTCTTGTATGTAATTCATCTGTGATGCCAATTCTTGTAGTTGAAATTGTTCCTCCTCTGTCCCCCACCTCTCTAGTTGTTTCCTGAATGGAACCCTTGTCTCTGAGGTGTCCTCTGGTCCAACTGTTCTAATGAATGGCCACGATTTCTTAACCTGCCCGAACGTCTCAGTGGGGGTTGATTCTCTAAAACAAACTTCCTCTTCCTCTATATCCGTATGCATCCCTTCAATAACCCCCACATCAGTCTAAGTTGTATCCCTCCTTATGTCCCTTTCCAGTAGGTTTTCCTTTTTGGTATTAGGGACACTAATGAGTATAAAGAAAAAAGAGCTTATACTTTACCTAATACCAAAAAGGAAAACCTACTGGAAAGGGACATAAGGAGGGACATAACTCAGACTGATGTGGGGGTTATTGAAGGGATGCATACGGATATAGAGGAAGAGGAAGTTTTTTTTAGAGAATCAACCCCCACTGAGACGTTCGGACAGGTTAAGAAATCAGGGCCATTTATTAGAACAGTTGGACCAGAGGACACCTCAGAGACAAGGGTTCCATTCAGGAAACAACAGGAGAGGTGGGGGACAGAGGACGAACAATTTCAACAACAAGAATTGGCATCACAGATGAATTACATACAAGAGATAGAGATTCATTTCCCTACCCACTTAACTATGGATGGCTTAACTATCAACACCGACATACCAGATGACCCCTCCCTTAATTCCCTTGACACCATCTTGACTCCATTTTTGGAGAATAACACCAATGGGGGTCCCTCAATAATTGGGGACAAATCCTTCCATGTTTATAACTACTCTGATTTAGAGATATCTGACAGTCATTTAAGTTTATTGAAGAAGGGTTTTTCCTTTGTCCCTAACTTTAAATATGACATCAGTAAATTGCTTATCAATTTGAAGTTGTATACCAGGAAACTGAACTTAAAGTTGTTTTTTTAGCAACAAACAACAAATAGATAGAGAGAGATGCAAACATTTACACTTAAAAGAAGCAGTGTGTTTATACCTCCACATAACCCTGTGATTTTAGCTTTCGAACGGCTATGCATTACTCAGATTAGGATTGATTGACAAAAGGCCAGTTGAGGATAATAGAAATTTAACATCAGCTGAAGCATTTTGCTTAAAAGAACTTTTGTCTAGTACTGATTACAGGGTTATGAAACCAGACAAATGGGGAGGGGTAGTCATCGTGACGAATGCTGACTACTATTGGCATATGCAGAGTATTATTCGTGATTCCAACACATACGAACTAGCCTCTAAATTTGATGTTCAGAAGGCTTACACAAAGATTGATTGGCAACTCTACGAGATGCTTTGTGAAGGAATTATTGATACAGATGAATATAAATATTTACAAGTGGAACATTCGGTTATGCATAGTTTATTTGGAATACCCAAAATTCATAAAAACACAGTTAATCCACCATTTAGACAGATTGTTGCGGCCAGGGGTTCTAAAATGGAACCATTATCATTTATAGATATCACGACTAAGATGATTCTGGACAATTTGCCACATATACTAAAATACTCTTGGCATTGTCTGGACTGCCTCAGGACTTTGATTGATGCATATCTAGGGGAATTTCTGTTTGTAACTGTGGATATTATAAACTTATTTTCAGTGATTCCACATGATATTGGATTAGACTGGCTTGGTAGGAGTTTGGATAAACATAGTGACATACATCAGGTAAAGAGAGGCCTATTGGTGGACATGATGTGAATTGTACTGGAGAACTATATAGGGTTTTAAGACGAATTCTACAGACAATCCACTGTGGTAGCTATGGGCGCTAAATGTGTGCCCATATACGCCAATTTAGTTTTAGCAGAATGGGAGGAACAGTTTGTGTTGACATCTGAACATAGATCAAGGATGATTATCTGAGTTTCTTGGATGACATCCTGTTCCTCTGGAAAGGTACTCGGGATGAACTGGAGGAATTTATAAAATACTTGAATAATACTACTTCATTTTTGAAATTCATACACATTGTTGATAGTAAGACTATTGATTACTTGGATTTACGACTATATATTAAAGATGGAGAGATAGAATCCAATTTATACAGGAAGAAAACCTACAGTAACTCATTTTTACATTATGACAGTTGTCATCCCCACTATGTCAAGAAGAACGTGGCCAAAGGCCAGATGATTAGGTTGTCTCGCATAGTCAATGAAGACAGCAAATTCATAGAAGAATTGGAGGTTTTGAGGGATTTGTTTGTCCAAAGGGGTTATCCCCTGGACATGCTTACTATGCTTCAACATGATGTCACCAGAAGTAGGGCTACAGATTTTATTCCCATTTTGGATGATACACAAAGGACACTAGAGAACAATAAAATAAAGACCATTAAACAAAAAAACAAGAACATTCCAACTGGAATGGTTTTACAATTTTCTAGCTACGGAAGTCAAAAATATTATTCAAAGGACATGGAAAAAAATAGCCTCTGCAGACCTATATGACACACTAGGTAAATCTCCTCTTTATATAAACAGTAGGGGTTTAAATATTAAGGAGCTTTTAGAGAGAACACCCATGACCTTTGGTCAAAGACCTGCTAAGATGGCTAAATGTGGCAACTGTAAAGCATGCAAATACATTAACGATGGACCCTACGTATCAGTGGGGAACTTTAAGAGGACACTGAGGACCCCGGGTTATTGTAATTTTAACACCAATATGGTAATTTACGTGGTTACTTGTTTATCCTGTCCAGCATGTTATATAGGCATGACTACTAGAAAGTTGAGTCAAAGAATCCTAGAACATTATAGAGATATCAAAAATAAAAAAATCTAACAATTCATTATACAACCATACTACAAATTGTTCTAATTTTAAGAATTTTTTATTTTTTGTTATAGATAGGCTTTACACTAAAGAGTTTGGGGGAGATTACAAAACTATCCTAGAGGTTAGGGAATGCCTATGGCAGATACGATTAGATGCCAGTAGTGCCCCGGGCATCAATGACACCCTATCGCTAGCCTGTATTTTAAAATACAAGGCAGCTTGTATTTAATACAAATGAATTACGTTTTTTTTCCCCTTTCTCTTTTGGGTATTATATATAGGAGTTATATCCATTGATTTTTTAACATTTAATTTTATTTACTGTCATTTTTTATAAATACTATTGAGCTTTTGTAAGTTATATTATTACTCGCAACATTACCTTGTGTTCTGCTATATTACTGCGTATTGTATGAGGAAGGGTTGAGTTTTGAAGATTATAAAAAGCAGTTTAATAGACAACCGAATGGTTAACGTTTAAAGGTTTGAGATGATGGATTTATTGTATTTAATCATGTTTGATTACACTGACAATTACAAGGTGTATTTAAAGACTGTGATTAAACATGTAGACGGACTTGCCCTATCAGGGTGAAAGCACTTAGTCAGTGACGTTTTTTACTATGTATTCTCAATAAAGGTTTTGGTGATTTTTATCTGGGCATCACCAGTGTGCTTTCTACTTTTACCAGTCTTTTTATGTCTTTGGAGCCAATGGGTTTTATTGGTGGGCTGATGTGCTAGACTCCTTTTCAGGAATAATTTAACATCTAGCCTGGCTAGTAGAGGGGGTTCTAGGGGTAAGAAAGCAGAGAATGCAGATAGGTGGACTTTTACTGAGGAGTATGAAAGGCCAGCCTTGATAAGTTCACACACAACTAAGGACTAGAGGGGTAACTGCTTGAAAGGGATCTCTGTGCCTATGGAGACACACTTGAAGCATCTTTCCCATTTTGACATGTAATATCTCCTTGCAGTAGGTTTCCTGGCTTCCCTCAGGACAGATAGCATGTCCTCAGAGTAGTGGTGTTTGAAGGGAATTAAAAGTTTATCACCCAGAGTGTTAGACCGAACATCTCTAGGTGAGGGTGAATGAGTAATCCCTTCTTTTGTGTGAGCATGTCCACCTTGTGGGGTAACATGTGGTGATTGCCCTTGGCGAGTGAAAGGAGTAGGGAGAACCACTACTGCCTTGGCTAATAGGGAGTCACCAGCACGATTTTTGGTTCTTGGATCTTCAGGACCACTTTTTGAATGAGAGGGAAGGGTTGAAATGGATATAGAAACTGTCCCTTCCATGGACTGTTAAAGGCATCCACCCTCCAGGCAAGTGGGGGGTGGTCCTTTGCACAGAATTTCTTCAACTGTCCGTTCTGGGGGAGGCAAACAAATCTACCTGAGGTGTTCCCCACCAGTCGAAAATGTCTAGAAAAGTTTCCCTGTTTAGCATCCACTCGCATTGTAAAGAGGATGATCTGCGGAGAACATCCACTTGTTGGTTGTCCTGAGAAGGGACGTATGTTACCTGCAGGGAAAAGTTGCTTCTGGAGGCAAGGTCCCAAATTTGGATGGTTATCCGGCAAAGAGGGTAGGACCTGATCCCTCCTCATTTGCTGAGGTACCACATGACTGAGGTATCGTCTGTGAAGATTTGAATGGGGCCTGGTTGCAGGATTGGGAGAAAAACTTTCAGGGCTAAAAGGGCTGCTATCATCTCCCTCACATTGACATGTTTCTTTTGGAGAGTAGGTTGCCAGGTCTCTTGTACCATGAAGCCCTTCATGGTAGCCCCCCATCTTAGGTCTGACGCATCTGTATGCATGTACTGAGTTGGAGTGGGGGATTGAGGTGGAAGGCCTGGGTTCATTTGGATTTGTTGTATCCACCACCTCAGTTCTGCTTTGAGGCAGGGCAAGAGTGGAATCAAACTCTAGAGGGTGTTGGTGTTGGGACCACACATTCTTCAAGTACCACTGCAGTTTTCACATACGCATTCTGGCCAAAGGCAGCATAGGGATGGTGGCTGCCATTAGCCATAGGACTCGTAAGAATTGTCTTGCAGATATCTGCTGAACCTGCAGAAGGTCCTGGAAGTGGGGAAAGAACTTTGTCCTGAGGGAGGAATGCCCACATCAGGTCTGTTCTGATCCTGCAGCCGAGAAAGATTTTGTCCTGCTGAGTGGTTAGGGATGATTTTGGGATGTTGAGGGTGAACCCTAGGCCTTGTAGCAGGGAAATGGTGAACTGCAGATGGTTTTGTAAGGTGTCCTCTCCTTCGGCCAGAATGAGGATGTCGCCTAGGTAGGGGTAAATTTGAACACCTTTGTTTCTGCAAAAGGCTATAGCTGGGCCAGGCATTTTGTGAATACCCTGGGTGCAGTAGATAAACTAAAGGGCAAGGCTGTAAACTGAAAGTGAGAACAGGGGCCAGTGAAATGCAAGTATTTTCTGGGAGAGAGTTTTATGGGGATATGGAGGTAGTCATCCTTCATATCAAGTGTGGCCTTAAAGGCCTGGGCTGGAAATAGTGGAAGAAGGGTTTGTAGGAATAAGATTCTGAATGATGGATTTTTTAGGAAGAGGTTTACAAAGGACAGATCCAGAATTGGCCTCCAATGGACATCTTTCTTATAGGTTCATAGGTTCATACTAGGCTATCTGCCCGAGGGCATTTACAAGCCTAGCCCATCGTTTTGTGGCTTACGCCACCCCTTTAGTATGGGGAACTATACCCATTATTTTGCTGTGCCTCTGTCAAGCAGTGACACTGAGGTAATCCCTGGGGTATATCTGCGATCTCCCATCCATTGGTCAAGATTTCTCTTGAACAAGGCCAGCGAGGTGCTCTGCCTCACATATACCGGGATTTTGTTCCACAGCATAGGGAGTCTTTGGGTGATGAATCTATCCCTCCAGCACGCCCTATTAATAGCCGTGTCGAGGTTTAAGTCTCCCACCCTTGTGGCTCTGATGGATCTAGATTTTTGAGGTGAAGCATATTCATCAAATCTGGGTTTGACATGGCCTTGTATGTTAGGCAAAGGTCACCTCTGAGCAAGCGTGGCGACTGAATAGAGCTGGAGTTCTTTCAGTCGGGCAGCATAGGACAGATTTTGAGACCCTTTATCCTTTTGGTGAGGAACTTTTGTGGCCTCTCCAGCTGCTGCAAGTGTCGGGTCAGATACATTCGAATGGGGCATTGTACTCAATCATTGGTCTGATGAGTGATGAGTAGAGGGAGACAATGACCTCCCTTGATCTAGATGAGAATCCCTTCATGATAAGGTGGGCAATGTAGAAGGTCTTCCTAACTACTTTAGCTACATGGGTGTCGAATGACAGACTACTATCAACCTGGGTCCCCAGGTCCCTGATAACTTCTTCTGTGCTCAGTGGATTGCCACCTATTTGGTAGCTAGGGGTAACCTTGTTTTTCCCAAGGGTATGACTATGCATTTTTGGCATTTAACTTTAGGCCATGGCTCTGGCACCAGTTATCCGCTTCTGTGAGACCCTTCTGAAGGATATCTGTGTCAGATGTGTTTTCTACTATGGCTTCAGTTTGCAGTCATCTGCAAACTTTGTCAGCCATAACCCTCCTGTGTTTGCTTGTACTTCGGAGAAGTAGATGCCAAACAAGAGTGGGCCCAGGTCTGAGCCCTGTGGGACTCCACTTGTGACAGGCTTTGAGTCTGACATGGCGCCAGCAACTCTGACCCTGTGGGTTCTGTCACTCAGCCAGTTTGCAACCCATCTTGTGATGTATGGGTTAATATTTAAGCTGATGAGTTTTTCAATGATACCCGAGTGGGGTATTGTATCGAAGGCCTTCGCCAGATCGAGGTAGGCTGTATGGACTGCCTTTCCCTCATCAATGGCTTTGGTGACTGTTTCGAAAAAGTCAACCAAGTTTAAAAGGCATGATCTGCCTTTGACAAAGCCAAACTGGGTTGGATCCAAAGTCTGCAAATTCCCTATGTCTTTATTTATGAGGTCCATTATGATCCTCTCCATGGCTTTGCAGATAAGGCTTGTCAAGCTAATGAGGCGGTAATTTCCAGGGTCGGTGGAGGCACAACCTTTGTGAAGTGGGACCACAGTTGCAGTGCGCCACTCCTGGAATGTATCCAGAGGTAAGACTTTGATTAAACAGCTGTCCTAGCTGTGGGTTCAATTCCTCATTGAGTTCGTGGAGCACACAGCCGGGGACACCATCAGGTCCCATGGATGCTGTGTTTTTTGCTTTGGAGAGAGCAGTTCGCACTTGGGCGTTGGAGATGTTTGGGGGGCTGCAATCATTTGGTATAGATATCTCTCCTTTTGGGGGGGAGGGGGGGGGGGAGTTTGCACTGAACCTGTCAGCCAGTATGTTGGCAATGTCCATAGGATCAGTAATCTTTGCATCATTTTGAACTAGTTCTGAGCATATCTGGGAGTTTCCTCCCAGGTTTCTAACATAGCTAAAGAAGGCCTTATGATTGTCTTTTGAGTCTTTAGCTATTTTTCTCTCAAAATTTGCTTTGGATGATTTTATGAGAGCTCTTAGTTTTTTACTTATAGTGATCAAGGGTGTCTTACCTTTTAAGGATTTTGCTCTATCTTGTAGTAGCTTCCTCCTTTTGTTGTAGAGTTTGTTTATGGCTGGGGTCCACCAGACTGGACGCTTGCCTTTGGTACAAAGAGTCTTTGTTTTGCTTGGGATTGCCTTATCCATGCAGTCCTGCAGGTGCTGGTAGAAGGCATTTGTAAGTGATTCAGCAGCATGTGTAGTGTTTTCCGCTCGGGGCCTTAAAGGAGACCACACTAGTCTTTAGAAGTGTGAAGTCGGCTTTGAGAAGTTCTTTACTGTGGTCTTTTTATTTCAGGTGGGGTGGGATGAGGACCTCCAGCGAGATTAGTTTGCGATCTGATCTCACCAGTGAGGGGTATACTTCCGGTGTTGAACATTGTGCTCCCATGTTTGTGATGATGAGGTCAAGTATGTTATCTCCTCTTGTGGGGATGGTAACTAGTTGTTCCATGGCATTTGAGTTTATGAATTCCAGGAACTTTTGGGCTAGGGTGTTTGGGCTTGAGTAATGTTCCCAGTCTATATTAGGGTAATTGAAGTCACCTAGTATGATGGTGTTTGGTGATACATTTATCCCCTCTAGTGTTTTCAGGAAGGCCATGTGAGGTTCCTGAGTTTGTGAGGGTGGCCTGTAACATGCTACAATTTGCAGAGCAGTCTTGCCTATGGTTAATTGCACCTGGATGGTCTCCGATGCATCGTGCATTGCAACCAGTCTTGAGGTGTGGGTGTCCTTGATGAATATGGATACCCCCCCCTCCTTTCTTGGTATTGTCCGGATTTTGGGGGCGGAACGCATGATATGAGGTAAAACCTGATAGTGCTGGGGTGCTCTCAGGAGCCTTGAACCAGGTTTCTGTCACAGCACAGACATCGATGTTCTCCATACTGAGAAGGACCTTGAGTGCGTGCATTTTGAGATTCAGACTTCTGGCATTGAGCAGCATTACCCTTAGTTTTTTTCCTTTTTTGTGTTCTAGGGTGGTAGGTTTAGAATTTGAGCCTTGCCTAAAAAAGGCACTATGGGGGTGGCAAGAGCCTTTGCCAATATCCGGAATCCCAGGGGTGACAGGTGCAAGCCGTCCCTTGCGAAGCAGCGTGGCTTGTCCAGCATGTCATCCCAGGCAGACAGACACTGGATCCCCTTTGAATGACACCAGTGTTTAAGCCAATTGTTAAAGCTGATCATCTTATCTCTGTATTGTGGCATCATTCTTGGTGAAGGTAGGATACTGCTCAAGGTCAGGGTCAGGAAATGATGTGGAGTAAAAGCCTTTTCCTTCCTGTCCTTGAGGGACAGTTCTATAGTTCCGTGGTTCAGAAGATCTTGTAGGACCTGAGTAATAAGGTGTAGTTGATTTTGGGGGGGGGGGTGGAATGCCCCTTGTAAGGGGCTTTTATTTCCAAGGGAGAAAATATCCCTCTTGTACTATTTGCCAGCACCCAGTGGTCTGAGGTGATGGATCTTCAAAGGGGCTGGCAGTGGGAGAGGCGGGCTGACAAGGGGAGGTGGACAAGGCAGTCACACATTGTTGGAACCATTTCTGTCATGAAAGGGTTATCTTTGAATAGGTTGTGAGGCGGCTGGTCTGGAAGTGGTCTGCCTCCTGGTTCCCTATCTATGCCTGGAAGAGGATGGAGTAACAGAGGAGGGGGTCTTCCTGACAAAGGTAGTCTTAGGGTAATTTCTATAATATTTAGGAATGGGAGACATCAGCAGGTGCTTGGTGCCTTGAAGGTCTTTGCAGACCTCTTTAAAAATCTTAAAAGGTAGACTGTTTACCAAACAGGAGGTTGTGGTCTAGGGGGGTGTCAAGAATTTTAGACTTGAAGTTCTCTAGTAGGGGTTGAAGGCATAGCCATGAGTATTGGCGTAATGCTGATGCAGAAGCAGCAGACTTTGCAGAGGCCTCTGCTGCATCATAGCTGCATCTAATAGAATGGCTGGCCACTTGAGAAGCCAGGGACTGTTTTGATGCTACCTCTGATTTGCTAGGGCAGTCAGGCATGGATGCCAGGAGGATAGAAGCTTGGGATACAAGGTCCAAAGCATATTTTATCATGTGGGTTTGGTAGTTGATAGTTCTGAAGGCTAGGGTGGAGGAGGTATAAGTCTTCTTGCCTATGCTGTCCATGACTTTACTGTCAATATCTATAGGCAAAAGAGACTATGAAGGAATCAGTCTTGACTGCTTGTCAGTAGATACAGCAGTCACTGCTGGGTCTGCCAGGGGTGGTTTTACCAGGAAATATTTGTTCATCTGGTACTTTATAGAAACTGTCAGGTCTCTTAGGGGCAGGAGGTTGTGAGTCTGGGCTTGTGAGGCAGGTATAATTGGTGGAATGACTGAAGGGGAGGGAGATTCCACTTGAAGTAACTCAAAGTATCTCTTGAGTTTCAGTCATTTGAGAAGTGTCCCATTTAAAGTATTCTTTCATTTTTGTGATGGTCACGCAAAGGTGATATCCTCTGGTGGAGAGTCCCCTTCTATGGACTCTTCATCGGGAGAATAATATTCTAGTGGAGAAGCAATTTGAAATTAATAAGTAATGGACTCGTCAGAAGATGAGTAGTAAGCCTCCTGTTCTTCGCCTACATGGGAAGTGGGAAGGTGGAGAAAAAAAGCTGAGGCAGGCCTAGGGCTGAGAACAGGAATGGTGGAGGGAGAAGAGGCCGTGGGCCTAAAGGCTATGAAGGCCTGCATCAAGGAGTGAAAGATTGCAAGCCTGGAACTCACTCTGTTGGGGGAGGTAGTAGTCCTAGGAGAAGGCCTGGTTTCGGGGGCCTGGATTGGATTTGGAGCTTCAGGTACTGGCATCCCAGTGGGTCATCAGGCGTTGACTGGTTCCCCCTCGACATCGGTAGGGACTGACGTCTTAGCTGTCTCTGTGGACGTGCTGGCCGTTACTTCCAAAGTGGCTTCCTCGAAGGGAGCCAATGAATTAAGTAGCTCTATCGGACGTCCCTCAACTCCTAAATTGGAAGTTGGCGGGATGTCCGATGGCGGAGAGGCAGAGGTACTAGGCCTTGGATCCTTGGCCTTTTTCCGTGATGGTTCTGCCAGGGTGGCCAACTTGGGATCCATCTGAAAGCTTGCTTTTTAAGCCTCTGATTTTCTAGATACAGATTAAGGGCAGCCAGATGGCTTCAGAGGGTCTTTGGTACAAAAGATTGGCAAACAGGGCAAGAGGTATGGTCATGTTCTTGATGTAGGCAGAAAACACAATGGTTGAGTGTATCCTTATGCGGAATCTGGTGCTCTCATCGGCATTTACCCTTCTTAGTGGACATTGGCTAATGGGGGAACAGCAAACCAAGCTCAAGCAAGTAAATAAAACTAAACCCCCAACGGGGTACTTAGCTTTAGATGTTTTCAAAGTAGAGGAGCGAAGCGATTGCTGTGACGGTCGACTGTGGCTGAAAAGTTCTGAGGTCTGTGCCTGCAGACATCACATTTAAGGTCCCTGGTTTATGGCCCTATGTGTGACATCCCATGCACCAACAGTAACCAGGCTTAAGCTTTTGTATAGGAGCCAAAGTTCGGAATGCCTGAGGCAGAGAATCCCACACTAAGAATACTGCAACACAGGAACAGGAGGACATCTGGTGATTAACTTGCACATCACCTCACAGACTCAATGGAGCAATAAACTACCGTGAAAACAAACTTTGTTTCTTAAAACAAACTACTATCCTGACTTATGCTCATTCATGATAGCGGGTTTCAAGCAGCTATGAAGAACTGGAAAGAAACAGAGCTGCATGATGAGATTAGGAGAGGGAGTTACACACTGCCAGAGTCTATCAATCAAGTGGTTCTACAGCCTGTCACATACAGCCCTACTGACTACTGATACTGTCCCACTTCTTATTAGATCAAATGTTGCACAAATAGCATTTTTATGTTCTCAACTGACCTAAAAAAATAATTAAAATTAAAACTGAAATTAAAATTGATAAGGGCAGTAGTCAAAGATCTAAGCACCTTAAGTGCCAAGGCTTACTGTGTATGTATTACTGTTTAACAGCTGCAGGCATTTGCAAATCATCTGGACGTCTAGCAAGTGTAACCTGGCTGAATTCTCATTAAAACAAAGGAAGTAAATCTGCCTGAATATAGTATGACCCAATGAGCTAGAAAACGTAAGGAGCCAAGAGGTGTTGTCACGTTAACAAAAGAACTGAAACATTCCTCACATGAAAGGCAATGTATTATGATGAATATAGGGCTGACATTACAATTAATATTCCTGTAGGGCCTCACAATTCCTGCAAATCGCTAAGGATCGTCATTCCCCTTAAAATTATCTCACCATTTTGGAGAAGACCTTAATTTGGCTAATGAGCAACACAAACAATCTCTGTAGGAACTGTGAGTGAGGAATGTAAAGCCAACTGCCAAGGGATGCAATACAATTACAATGGTTTGCCCAACAACTGTCACTATCAACTAGCAATAATGAGAAAAATCAAAGAGAGAAAGATTATTAGACTGAGTGTGGTCATCCTACCCATTTAACATCCACTCCTTTGAGATGCTGGCAGACTATAACCATCATTCACAGCTTGCCATTTGCAACTAATGGAAAGTGTCTCCCACTCACAAACGAATTAGGGATAAGATCATGAAAGAAAGTGATCATGAATCAGTAAATCAGAAAGTCCTAGCTACTAAATGGCATTATCACAACCACATCGCAATCCTACATAAAACTGTAAATAAGCAAGTTCATCTAACCAATGGTATCCCAGACTGTTGCCCCATTTCTAAGCATTTCCATGTAAAATGGATCACAGTTATGGATTACGGTCTAAACGGACTCAGGATGGATGACAGTCTAAAGGCACTCAAGGCACTCGGGTCTCACAGGGGTAAAGTCTGAGTGAAACATCTATGTTAACACCTAAGGGATCTAAGCCTGAAACTATTCAGCAAATTGCAGGTATGTCTGGATTAGTACAATTATCTTAGAAATGTCAGCAGTAAACCAAACAAAATACTATAAAGGGATAGTCTGACTGTAGCAGTCAACACTTAATAAAGTCACTAACATCCTTCTAGAAAAATGTAAACTTTGACAAATGAATTGCAGGGATTCTTTACAATTACTTTGAAAAAACAGCTCTGAATTTTCTCTGAGAATAATCTACTGGACTTAAGTTCTATATCAAAGTGTTTACACACAAAGAAAACTCTCAACAATACTTTGGTTCCACCGGATAAGATGGCTGCTTCCAAAATTCAACACACTGTGGATACACACACGCACTAGATATTCCTTTCACTACCATTATAAATAGAGCCATTAGAGTGGGTAAAGTCCTACTGTGGAAAAATTAAGTGGCTCTTCTCCTTGAGGAGGGGCATATTAGCCAAGCCTAAGAATAACAGGCCAAATGCCATATTAAAGTGGTAAAATATTATCATGTATAAAGCATCAGCAGCTGACAAAACGTAGCGCACAAAAATCCTGAAACCCTTGCTGTATAGTTTTTGGAAGTTTGTTTTCTTCTGTTGGTAAAGCATTGCTTACAGTCAATGACCTTATAACAGACAAAATAAATGGCAAATGGTGCTGATTTTGTTAGGTTTTTCTAAGGACTTAATCACCCTAGGCTACAAGGGGGTCTGGTACTCCATTCATCTGCTTTAGGAATGCAAAACAATCAACTAGTTTAGTAGATACCTGTCTAGCAGAAAATATCTTGTTAAATCATGATAAGAACACTACAGTTAGTTATGGATAAATAAAGGGTCACTCAAAGACCAAATCTAGCTATGGCGTTTGCCTTTTAGCTTGTATGCGAGTTTGCCTGACCGTAATGACAACCTACCTGTGATGAACATGCAGTTGATACTGCCCCCTTCTACACATGGGTGACACTCATCAATCAGTAGAAAAGTAACTGCCGGCAAGTTTCGTTCCTTATAAAAATTGGATTTTCGATTTGCACCTCATTCATATTGCTATGAAAATAATCTATGCTGTTTTGCAATCATCATTACAAACATACAAAAGCCCAGCTTTCTATTAAAACAAATGATGCTAGCATTCCCTACATAAATAAAATGACATACCTTAGAACCACTCAAGATAACATGCTCTCTATACAAGAGCAGATCAATGTTATGGTAATCCAAGTTTGTATCGTCATTTCTCCACTCAACTTATTTGGTTCTGCTGACAAAGCCGGGGAAAATTAACTTGGGACCCAGAAAGTACAGTTGTGTACACTTACCCTAAATGTAGATGTTCGAGTGCATTCACTGTTGCAGTCATCACATTCGGGTTATCTGCTTGCAGTAGCAGTCAGTCGGCCTGATTAGCAAAGTCTTGGGTCCTGTGTCGGTTGCTGTCTCATCTTCCGTGACGTCAGGTAGTCAGGGGTATAAAGCATGCAGTCAACGCCATTACATCAGTTTTTCTTGCCCCAGATGTCGGGTGCCCCCCTTACTTGGAAGCAATTAAATATATATATATATATATATATATATATATATATATATATATATATATATATATACACACACAAAGGTTATACCTCCAACAAAAAGACAAACACACCAAAAAGCTTTTAAGTATAGTAAAGGAGAATAGAGGTATAGCCAAAGGAAGTCAGGGGGCTGGAGGGAGGGTAACTAGGACTGCAACATTGAATACACTTGAACTGTACTATGTTCTTCGTGTTTCACTGTTTTGCAGTCATCACATTTGGGTAGATTCCCAAAGCTAAGGATTGGGAGGAGGAATTTAGATAGCATCAGGACCAGCTATAAGGCCCTGCAAGACTGCAGTGGCAAAGTCAGCTCTGGATTTAGAAAAAATTGGCAAATGCTAATGCTTGGTAAAAGTATGTACATAACTCCAGGTAGCAGCTTCTAGGATGTCTCTGGTAGGGACACCACTGAGAAAGGCTGTAGAGGTAGATGCAGCCCTGGTTGAATGGGGTCTAATCCCCTGTGGGATAGGTTTTCCATGGTGCTTATAGCAGAAATGAATGCAATGGCCTATCCATTTAGAAATAGCTTGCTTTGAAATAGCCTTCCCCTCTGCCCCTGCAGCGAATGCCACCAGCAGTTGTTCAGATTTCCTTTGAGGTTTAGTCCTAAGTAAAATCCAAGTTGTCTGTGCACATCTAGAGTGTGCAGTATCCGTTTCCCTTTGCTCTGTGGATTAGAAAAGAAGGTTGGCAAATGAATGGACTGATTAAGAGCCACACTGGATACCACCTTGGACATGAAAGAGAGATTGGTCCTGAGGGACACCCTGTCCGCATGAAAGATGATGAAAGGCTCCACTGCCATAAGGGCCTGTAATTCAGATACTCTTCTTGCTGAAATGATTGCTAAAAGGAAAGCTGTTTTCCAAGAAAGGAATTTTAACTCTGCAGTTGCAGCTGGCTCAAAAGGGGGAAGAGTGAGTTTTTCCAATACAAAATTACGGTCCCAAGCTGGAGTTGGGTCTCTCCTGGGTGGTCTTAAGCTTTTGGCCCCTCTGAGGAACTGCTTGAGCAGTGGGTGAGAAAAGAGGGGTGGTTCTGTGTTGTAATGAGCTGAAATGGCTGAGGCGTGAATTTTGATGAAGGAAAAGGAAAGGCCCTTGTGAAGCATCTCAGTTAAGTATTGAAGAATCTGAGGTAAACTGGGGGCTGTCGTGGCCATCCCTTGAGTTTGGTTCCAGGCATACAATCTTTTCCATTTTTCAGCATAAGATTTTCTAGTACTATGCCTCCTTGACTTCAAAATGACAATCAACACTTGTTTACTGAGGGATGGTAACGGAGAGATTAGGTAATTAGCCAGGCTGCCAGGTTCGGGGTTTGAAGCTGGGGGTGCAGAATCTGGCTCTCCTGCTGAGACATCAGGGTAGGGGTCTGAGGTAGGTGTCATGGGGCCAGCTTTGACACACTGCACAGGAGGGGGTACCAGTATTGGCGTGGCCAGTCTGGTGCAATCAGTATCATCCTTGGTTTGTCCTGTTTGATCTTTAGTAGCACTTTGGAGAGGAGAGGGAAAGGAGGAAAGGCATAAACTGATTTTTTTTCCAGCTGAAGGACAGGGCATCCACTTTCCAAGCTTGTTTGTGGGGAGCCCTTGTGCAGAAGTTGTCCAATTGGTAGTTCTGGGGGAGGCAAACAGGTCTATATCCAGGATCCCCCATTTGCTGATCAACATGTTGAAAATCTTTGGTTCCAGTTTCCACTCGTGTGGATCCATGAGATTTCTGCTTAGTTCGCCTGCCAGTGTATTTAGTTTTCCTGGCAGGAACTGAGCCTGTAGATGTACTTGGTAGCTCAAGGCTGTGTTCCACAGAGCCATGGCTAGTCTGCAGAGGGGGTAAGAATGGGTATCCCCCGCTTGTTTATGTACCACATAGTGGTGGTGTCCGTTTTTACCACTAATTGTCCTGGAAGAATGTGGTCCTTGAAGGCTGTCAGAGTATTCTGTGCAGCTAACATTTCTTTGATTGATATGCAGGTGCATTTAACTTGATTTCCATTGGCCCTGAATGCACTTCCCTGCCAGGTGAGCCCCCCATGCATATTCTGATGTGTCGGTTGTTAGGGTTTGGGCGGCAGGGGGTAGAGTGAATGGTAGTCTCTTGCTTTGGTGGCAGGCCTCTGCCCACCAAAATAATTCTAACCGCAGGTAAGATATGATAGGAATCATTGCTTCTAGATACTGAGAATGTTGACACCACAGGCTTTTTAGATACCATTGTAGTTTCCTCATATGGAGTCTTGCATATGGAATTAGTAAAATGCACAAGGCCATGAACCCCAAGGCTTTCAGTATTTGCCTTGCAGATAAGCAGGGTTTTTGTGGCCACTAGTTTGAAGTAAGTTGTCAAATGAATTTGCTGCTCTGACGTTAAGAAAGCCATCTGGGAAGTTGTGTTCAAGCTTGCTCCCAGGAATATAATTTGTTGACAGGGTACCAGATGTGATTTCCTTTCGTTTATGGTGTACCCCAGACAAGTTAACACCTTCTGTACAAATGCGAGATAATTCAGAGGTATGTCCTGGATTTCTGCCTGAATTAAACAATCGTCCAGGTATGGGTATATTTGAATATTTCTTTGCCTGCAAAATGCATTGACTGGAGCTAGGCACTTTGTGAATACCCTGGGCCCAGTAGAGAAGCCAAAGGGCAGTGCAGAGAACTGATAGTGCATGTAGCCTGCTTTGAAGCGTAGGTATATTCTGAAAGATTCCCCGATTAGGATGTGCAGGTAGGCTTCCTTTAAATCCAGTGTTGTCAACCAGGCATCTTTGCCTATCATGGGAAGCAACTGGTGAAGAGTTAGCATCTTGAATTTTGGAATCACCAAAAAGGTGGATAGACAGGTCCAGAATAGGACGCCATGAGTTGTCTTCTGGGTACCAGGAAAAGTCTTGAGTAGAAACCTTGTTCCTTTTCCTCCTCTGGTACAGTCTGAATAGCCTTTAATCTTAAGAGACTGAGTACTTGCTTTTGAGCCTCTACCCACTGAGTTGGGGGTAGATCTGGCCAACCGTTTGGGGTTGGTAGTGTGTGGAAGTGAAATCTGTATCCTTGGGAAACTATGTTTAAAACCCATTTGTCCTGGGTAATGAGTTCCCAGTTTTTTGCTTGCAGAGCAATCTTTCCCCCTAAAGGAGCAGTCAGTTGAGAAGTGCTTGGAAGTTTTAAAGTTAAGTCATTGACTCAGCTTACCATAGGGGGAAGTATTACTACTCCCTGATTTGGAAGTGGGAGCCCCCCACTGCTTAGTCCTGTGCATACCCTGGGACTGAAAGCCTGGGTGTTCTGCTGGTTCTGGGTTTGAACTGCAAAGGCCTGGAAGAGGCAGGAAAGGACCAATTTTTTGAGGGCCAATGCCTACTAAATCTAGGAGGCTGCACTTGTAAGAAATCTTTAACAGTTTGCATAGATTTTCTGCAAGATTCCCTGGCTGGGATGTGGAGGTAGGCTTCCTTTAAATCCAGTGCTGCCAACCAAACATCTTTGCCCATCATGGGAAGCAACTGGTGAAGAGTTAGCATCTTGAATTTTGGAATCAACAAAAAGGTGGATAGACAGGTCCATTTCCCTAACTAGGATGTCTCCGGTCCTCAGCGTGGTGTGCTTGCTACTCGGACACAAAAGCGCTGATACTCCGGCGGTCTCCCCATTTGTTTTACCATCCTACTCGGGAATTATCCTGTCCACTTCTATAACTCTCTGGACAAGAGGACGGGCCCTCTAAAGCCTCACAGTCTTGGACACAAAAGCGCTGATACTCAGACGGTCTTCCCCATTTGTTTTACCATCCTACTCGGGAATTATCCTGTCCACTTCCATAACTCTCTGGACAAGCAGACGGGCCCTCTAAAGCCTTACAGTGTAGGTGGCAACCTGAAGTTTCTAATTTTGACTACTTTGCTGTTTAAAATAAGCGATTGCTACTTTGCATCAGTAGTGCCAGCACACTCGTGGATATACCCTGAGGCCATTAACCCCCACCCTCATTTATTGGCTTCTCTAACTTATAAGCCTGTTCGGTTACCTTAATTGGCGTTACCTACATATGCCAATGGATGGCAGTAGAGTACTGAACACGGTTTCTGGCTCTCAGCTAAGGTTTTGATACAGCTGATAACATATTTTAGTCAGGTAACAGTCCACCCTTTCTGCTGTACAAGAACAGCATAACCACCCTGAGCATTACGGCAGCAGAAGTCACTCTCAACAAAGTGACTACTTTGTTCTCCCACTTAACAGTATTTGATTTCTGCCAGTTAAGCTAAAACTCACCTGCCAGTATGATTTACTGATTGGTTCTATTTGGTGTTTCACTTTCTTGCTGGCTGGCTCATCCCGCTCCTTTCGCCCTGCAGGCTTACTCCGCTCCCCTACCCCCAAATCTCACCCACCCCCAGAGGCCCTAAACTTATACATCTTGGCCACACCTTCCTCTACATCCAACGAATCAGATAATCCCACCACCCTGCATAAGCAATACCATACCCCTTACTCCACTTAACCAATCACAGCTCTCGCTACCTAGTATTGTATCTCCTTAGGCCTCCTACCTACCACTAGATAGTACCTTTCAACAATTGTATTCACCATGCCTTCCACAACTACCTCAACAGTATCTGTTATAACCTCAGCCTACCAATTAACCTTCTTTGAACACCTATACTACCCCCAGCTCCACTACCCACCTAAACAAACATCTACACAAACCCTCACTATCTCCCACAATAACATAAATATAATATCTGCACCTACTTACATACTTGCAAAGTTCCACAGGCTGTCCCACATCAAATACTATAATCCCTCAACCAAGAAAGTTCAGTTTCTACTACGTAATCTACATTACAAATTACACATTCTAAAAATACATTCCTTACAGAATGGTGACATCCATCCTAATCCAGGCCCAGCCAATGTCCTACGTTCTAATCTTCCTATCACCAATCCCACCATCAACCTTAGCCCTAATAAACTCCCCAACTCACTCCTGATAGCCCATCTCAATATCCAAAGCGTCAATAATAAAGTTCCTCATCTCCATTCTCTCTTACACATATATTCTTTTGACATTTTATGCCTCACAGAGACTTGGTTAAAGCCACAAACTCAAGATAATGAAATTATCCCACCAGGATATAATATATTGAGACTCAATCGTAAAAACAAAAAAGGAGGGGGAGTAGCTATTCTTTTCAAGGATGGGCTACAAGTTACCACCTCACCCTATAACCCACCTAAAATAGTAATGCAGAAATCCTCATTTCAAAGATTCAGCTAAATTCTAGTAAATCCATAAATATCATATGTATCTATCTACCACCTGGAAATAACATTAACTCCTTGGAAGATATTCTTAGCTGGGTCTCAGTAACTTTTCCACAGGAAACGATAATCCTTGGTGATGTCAATATTGCCTGGAAATGTATCAATACTGAGCATCCCACTTCACACATTAACCTTCATGGCTTCTCTCAGACCATCACCTCCCCAACCAGAATTAACAAACCAAACCAAAAAGAGAGCACCTTAGATTGGATACTCATTAATAATCATTACCAAACTTGTAGAGTAGGCATTTTCTCTAACGATACAAGTGACCACTGCTTGACTATATAATCAGGCAAAGAGTAGATATCTCTCACCCAACAGCATGCAGAACTATACGTTCCAACAAACAATTTAACCAAACTCTATTCCAAAGCGAACTTAGTGCCTATGATTGGACTAATCTAAAAACTCTCCCATTAGAAGAGGCTGTCCAATACTTTAACTCTAAATTCTTAACTATCCTAGACCAGCATGCACCCAAACGTAAACTAAGAATCGGGGCAAAACCAGCCCCATGGCTCTCCAAAGATACCAGGCAAAAAATCATACTCCGAAATAAAGCCTGGACTAAGTGTCGAACCACTAAAAGCACATCTGATCAACAAACATTTAGACAACTGAGAAACACAGCTAAAAAATCTATACTTTTAAACAAAAAAAACTTTTACTGTAAAATACAGAAAACACACTAAAATAACCCTCAATGATTCTGGGCAAGTATTAATAAACTCCTTTACCCAGGACACTGCAGTACACCAACCCCTATAGGAGCTAATTATGACACTCCCTTCCAAACTGCAAATAACTAACTCCTTCACAGAAACCATCCAATCTCTAGCCAGTCAGCTACCCCGACACTTCCGGCCTACAAACCCCTATGACTAGCACACTTCCTACCTTCCTACTACAACCCATCTCTACTAATTTACTTTTCATACTACCTAAAACTTAAGCCTTGTACCCCTTCCGCTGACCAGATTCCTGCTGAATATCTGCAAAAAGTAGCTAAAGCAGTAGCTTATCCTATTGCCATCCTTATAAATAGAACCATTAAGGAAGGTTCCATCCCTGCCATCTGGAAAATATCACACATTATCCCCCTACACAAAGGTGGTAACTCCAATGACTATTCAAACTATCGACCCATAGCCCTTCTATCCCCCCTAGCAAAAATAATGGAAAAATACATTCATCATCAACTCATAGGCTCTCACTCAACACAACATACTAGCCAAATGCCAATATGGCTTTAGGCCATATCATAGTACCACTACTGCCCTCTTATCCTTTACTGACACCATTAATAGATTCCGCAATAACAACAAACTCTCTTCAGATCTTTTCATTGATCTTTCAAAGACTTTTGATATGGTAAACCACTCATTGCTTATTTATCTTCTCAAATCACTTTCCCTACATTCTCTATCTGTAAAATGGCTCACTTCCTACCTAAGCAACAGGCAGTGCTCTGGGAGAATAAATATCATCTCACCTGCCAGTCACACTGGGTGTACCCCAGGGTTCCATTCCAGGTCCTCTCTTATTTTCAATTTTCATTAATGATCTCTACTTAGCTATTCCCAATGCAACTTGTATACAATATGCAGATGATTCGACATTAAACTGTACAGCCAAATCTGCATCTGAACTGCAATCCCAAACCCAGAAGGTATTTAACACAGTTGAGACATGGTTTTCGAAGTGGTGCCTCCTTTTGAATCACAAAAAAAATCAACTCCTGCTCTTTACTCCTACTCGCAGGTCAATCAGGGGCTGCCGGACTGCAGCCCCTCAAAATAAAAAAAAGAAAAGAAGAAAGAAAATGAAAAATAAAAAATTAGTTTTTCAAAATTAGGACGGACTTAATGCGCATAGACCGAGTCCGACTACTGTCGGTCTATGCGCATGCTCAGTCCCCATAGGGGCTGTGCACTTTTACAGTGCACAGACTGCCAGGATTATGGCTCACGTCCGGACTGCAAGAGGAGCAGCAGGGACTCGGGACAGAGCATTAGGGATCTCTCCGGGTCGGAAGGAGCATTGGGATCGTCTTCAGTATGGAAGGATGTATGTTAGCTGGATGTATTCAGGTAAGGTGCCTTTTAATTTACAATGTTTATTTGTATGGAGTTTGTGCCTTTTAATTTACAATGTTTATTTGTGTATGGTGAGTTTGTGTATGGTGCTTGTGCTTTACTGGAGTTTGTGTATGGTGCTTGTGCTTTTACTGGAGTTTGTGTATGGTGCTTGTGCTTTTACTGGAGTTTGTGTATGGTGCTTGTGCTTTTACTGGAGTTTGTGTATGGTGCTTGTGCTTTTACTGGAGTTTGTGTATGGTGCTTGTGCTTTACTGGTGTGTGTGTGTGTGTGTGTGTGTGTGTGTGTGTGTGTGTGTGTGTGTGTGTGTGAAAATGCCCCAGGTGCTTATGGTGGTGTGGTAGGGAATGCCTCAGGCTTGCAGGTGTTAAATACTTGAGTTCCCTACCCACCACCATTTGTAAAAAAAATTCAGATTTTTGCCTCATATTCGATCTGATCTGTTCCTCATAATATCTGTGGTTTGTAAATGTTGCAATGCTTGATATTTGATGGTGTAGTAGTAGCATTGTTGCCTCACAGCTGCAGGTTCTTGGGTTTGATTCTTGGCTGGGGTTCCTTCTTTGTGGGGTCTGTATCTTCTCCCTGTGTTTGTGTGGGTTTGTTTTTGTGTCCTCCCATGTTACAAAGACATGTCTGCATTATTTCTTCCTGGGCCTCTGCTGAAAATTGTTTATTTGTTCCAAGTCAGACTGTCCTGATTAAAAATGTTAAATAAAATTGACAGGCATTTGAATTTCAGACTTAAGGGTTTCTGAATGTTTAATTCCTTGATTTGATGGTGCAGTGGTAGTATTGTTGCCTCACAGCTATAGGTTTTCTGGTTTGATTCTTGGTTGGGGTGGCTTCTGTGTGGAGTCTGCATCTCCTCCATGTGTTTGTGTGGATTTGCTCTGGTGCCCTGCCATTTTACAAAGACGTGTCTGCAGTTTTAATCCCTGCTGAAAATTGGTTTTGTTCTGTCCGCAGTAAAATTGACAGGCATTTGAATTTCAGACTTCAGGTTTCTGAATGTTTAATTCCTTGCATAATTGATGGTGCGGTGGTAGTATTGTTGCCTCACAGCTATAGGTTTTCTGGTTTGATTCTTTGTTGGGGTGGCTTCTGTTTGGAGTCTGCATCTCCTGCCTGTGTTTGTGTGGATTTGCTCTGGTGCCCTGCCATTTTACAAAGATGTGTCTGCAGTTTTAATCCCTCTGCTGAAAATTGTTTTTGTTCTGTCCGCAGTAAAATTGACAGGCATTTGAATTTCAGACTTCAGGTTTCTGAATGTTTAATTCCTTGCATAATTGATGGTGCAGTGATAGTATTGCTGCCTCACAGCTATAGGTTTTCTGGTTTGATTCTTGGTTGGGGTGGCTTCTGTCTGCATCTCCGCACTGTATTTGTGTGGATTTGCTCTGGTGCCCTGCCATTTTACAAAGCAGTATTAATCCCTCGTCTCTGCTGAAAATTGTTTTGTTCTGTCAGTAAAATTGACCAGCATTTGAATTTCAGACTTCAGGTTTCTGAATGTTTAATTCCTTGCATAATTGATGGTGCGGTGGTAGTATTGTTGCCTCACAGCTATAGGTTTTCTGGTTTGATTCTTGGTTGGGGTGGCTTCTGTGTGGAGTGTGCATCTCCTGCCTGTGTTTGTGTGGATTTGCTCTGGTGCCCTGCCATTTTACAAAGATGTGTCTGCAGTTTTAATCCCTCTGCTGAAAATTGTTTTGTTCTGTCCGCAATAAAATTGACCGGCATTTGAATTTCCAACTTCATGTTCTTCAGAATACATAGTAGCACAACCTTTTTTTTTAGCAATTTTCAAGTTTATAAGATGAATATTTTAAATTTGTCCCTATTTTTGGGACTGTATTCCCCATTATTGGCCGTCCAGGTTTTTGTGCTAAGGTTGACAGCTATGGCAAGAACTGAATTCACTGAATATGTTTGAGGGCTGTATTCCCTCATTACTGGGTTTGTCCAGGTGTTTTGTACTAAGAGGTTGACAGCTATGGTGAGAACTGAATTCACTAAATGATAGCCATTTAAGTTTCAGTCTTCCTCTTTTACAAAGCAGCTGATGTGTAGTGGTATGTTACTCTGACTGTTTTTGCTCAGGGACCTTGGCAGTAAAATATATGGTGGCAACACAACATTTTATTCTAGCAACTTTCCAAGATTATACAAGCAATGTTTAATGTGTCCCTGTTTTGGGGCTTTAATACATTTTGGCTTTTCCAGTTTTCTTGAGCGTTGAGATGCAGTTGAGTATTGAGTAGACTTTACAAGGAACTGAGAGCTGCAGTGGAATAGAAGTTTAGTGCTTTGCCAAGTTAATACTATAGCACAACAGGCTGTGTACTTGCTTTTGATGCAGAAGGTTGTGGGTTCTACTCCCACAAGGGGTAGATGCTGCGAGAATGTTCTCCTTGGTGAAGATACTAACTATGAGTTCGTTATCAGTTTGCCATCCATTTCCTCTTGCAATATTATTACTAGCTTATCATTTTTAATGTAATATAGACAATTTATTCAGGGGCAACAGACACTTTATTTTTCGATGAAACCATGAAATATAAAGGTGATTGCTAGCAGCAACCACTTCATTAGTTACAGATTTCTTTAATGTGGAATTATTTAGATGACTGACTTTAGAGATTGTGCATATTTACTGATAATGGACTGTAGAATTGTGCATATTTACTGATAAAGGTGGACTGTAGAATTGTGCATATTTACTGATAATGGTGGACTGTGGAATTGTGCATATTTGCTGATAATGGTGGACTGTGGAATTGTGCATATTTACTAATAATGGTGGACTGTGGAATTGTGTATATTTACTAATAATGGTGGACTGTGGAAGTCTGAGTAGACTTTTTTTATGATAAATGTTCTCAACTGGGCAGTTTTGCCATTATGGGTGCATATGGTTTGTTTCATTGCCTACTGGAAAAAATGTTCAAAACAAATTTAAAACATCCTGTAACAAGTGTACTGTATTGTACAAGGAATATAATTTTAGTACAATGAGGAAGGTGTATCAAAGAGCACATGTATGTTTCATATGCAAGGAGCCTATGATTCAAAACAGCCCAAAATTAATCTTTATCTGCCACTGGCAAAATGTATTTTCTTTGAATGTGGGTTTCAATGCTGTTTCAATGAATGTGAGTTTCAAGGGCAGAGAAGTTTTAATGCTAAGTTTTCATTGTGAGACTGCATTGCTTTGTTTAACAGATGACTTAGTGTTTGTGCTGTAAAATACAAAATAAAACTTTCAAATGAAGTCCAACTCATCATAGAAGTAAAGCAGTATGCACATTAGTGTTTATGGTAAATGGAGTGAAATAGCCAAGTATAATGGTTCATTGGAATGGCTGCAGAGGCTCCATTCAACCATTATTTTGTCAGGGGGGGAAGGGCAGCAAATTCAGACAGGCCCAGCTGAACTATACCTCCCAACTGTCCAGATTTTCAAAGAATGAATAGATTTTTGCTTCTTCTTTTTGGTTTGTTCATAAAATTTGTAGTTTTAATTCCTAAATGATTTGCCAGAAGTCACTCTAAGTTTCAGACTTCATAACCTTCAGAAAAATGCATGTTAAAGTATGAGCTGTTCTATCAACTGTCTCAATTTATACAAGAGCAATTTTTAGTACTGTTTATATGTGCCCCCAATATATTTGGCCTTGTTCAGATTTACTGCATTAACAGGTTGAGAGGTACATGCAAATAAATTGCTTTATAGAATTAGGCATAGCCAACCTCTCAACTGTCCCCAATTTATGGCTCAAAATGTTGCTCTTCCCCTTATAATCCCTCCAAAAATAGCAATTTTGGAAGAAAACATGGAGGGTTTACAATTAAGAAATAACTGTAATAATCAAAGTTATAGATTACTTGAAATGCATGTAGATTCTTTTATATTTTGTCAGCTGCTCAAGGTAGCAGTACTAATATTAGTGTCCCTTCTTTGACAGGTAGCAGCTGTATTGTGTGTCTATTTTATATTTTTGCATCACGTTTTTGTCCATTTTTCATAAAATTGTGTTTTTTGGCAAATTAGTGACATCACTAAAGACTGAAGTTAGAAAATGACAGACATTTGAGTTTCAGATTTTATACCCTTCAGAAAATTCATACTAATGCAAGACCTATTCTATTATCTTTCTAAGTTTATTAGAGCAATATTTAAAAATTGTCCTTATTGTTGGGCCTTTGTCCCACTTCTGTGTATGGCTTTGTCCAGATTTCTTGCTCTTGAGGTTGAGAGGTATGACAAATGTGTCAGGGCCATCACAGTCAGCCAGTGAGATTTCAAATTGTGACATGCTTGTTGCACCCCACTCGGGCATGTAGTGACTCTGGATGTGTCCAAGCAAGGCAAGGAGTAGTTGTTTCTACCTTGGATGGGGAGGACACACTGCATAAGTACTACAGTGGCTTTTCATCTGTCCTTGATTTTGCAGAATGGTCTGGTTTCTGTCATATTTTTGTACTGTTGATTTATGCTTATTACTCAAAGTGCCTGTTGCTCTGTGCTTTTAAGTAGCAATGCTTTAATGACCATAAGGTAAGCTTGTCTGAGATCGTAAGATGCAAGTAAGCTTTAATAAGCATACTGTTAAAGAATTGCCAACATTGAAAGCCTTGCTGTTGTTGCCATGCAGAGAATACTTGACTAGATAATGTATAAGCCTTGGGTATTAAAGGACAGGATTCCATTATTTTAAAAAGCTCATTACACTTGTTGGAGACTTCCAGTCATCTCTACAGACTTTACCCGTAAACTAAACAGAATGGCAATCATGTGTGGTCCATAACCTGTACAGTAATCCTTTAAGCAATGTATCTTGAGCTTGTTTCTTGTTTGCTTTTCATTTTTTACTTTTATCATGTTTTCCCCATGAAGCAAGTTGTCAGGCAGCAGGTCTTTTTCGGATAAGAAACATTTTTACAAGTGGGGGCATCACATAGATTTCTACTTTCAGCATGTTACTTGGTACTTTAATAAAGCTGAATATATTATAATTAGGACTGCAGTGCAAGGAGAAGTGGTTTGAGTTGAGTGCTTCTGGTTTTCTTATACTTGATTTTGACTGGCATTCCAGTAATGTATTTAAAAGTAATTTATTTTTCATGCCTCACAACCTTTTGTTTCCATCTAGATATTAAGTAAGCTGTCATGCAGTCAATGCATTGAAATATTTTTATTCTTCTACACTTATTTTTGTCTTGATTGGACTTTCATAATGATGGTTTGCCACCCAGGGCAGCGTATTTAATTAAAGTTAGTTTTTTGTGGTTTTGTGCATAGCTCCTCCCCTTTCTGGTTGACCACACCCCCTTGACCCCACCCATTCAGCTGTCTCCTGCAGCCCCCCTGTGATTTGAAGTCACCAGCCGCCACTGAGGTCAATACCAATAGATTTCTCAGTAATCTCTAATAACGGCACCCTCATATCACCAGACTCTACTACCAAACTCCTACGGATTACAATAGACAACAACCTTAACTTTGATACCCACATTAACAACATTATAAAATCAGTTAACAGAAAAATGGGCTCCCTGTATAAAATTAAACCCTTAACACCAACAGCAAGAACTGCCACTGCCCACTCCCATCTAATCTCTACTCTTCTCTATGCCTCACCAATATATACCAACCTTTCCAAAAATAATCTTCTCAAACTAGCTACCTCCTATAACGGCATAGCCAGATTTGCCACTGGTAAACCTTTCAGAACCCATCACTGTCAATCTCAAACAGCTCGGGTTGCTTGAACTACAAAATCAGCTGCAAATCAACCAACTTACTACTGCCTATAAGATCCTTTACCAACCTAACAATACTCCAATACTCCTAGACCTCATAACCCCTTATAGAAGTCTTAACGCCTTGCGTTCATCAAATAAACTACTAATTAACATCAATAAGGCTAACATAGCAGGAGACTCTCTGTTTTCAAATACAGTTGGGAAAAAGTGGAACCTTCTACCTAGTGAACGTACTTCCCTTCCTTCCTTATCACTCTTCAAACAAAAAATTAAAATCTTCCAGAAAACACCCTGGCTTTGTCCTTGTAGTAACCCTGACTAAACCATTATTACTGCTTCTAGTATCTTTACTAACTCCACTCACACTTCTAATTACGGTGCTTTAGTGCAACATGAAAGTAGATATGCAGAAATTTGAAGCTGTATTATCTACTAGTACATGTAAATCATTAGCTCTAAATATTGTAAATAGTTTTTATGAAATGTGTAGAAATATTTCATCTATGTCTGTTTTTTTGCAACATTACTGATCTTGTCTGTTCATGTCTGTCTTGGAGCTTATCTCCCCGGGCCTCTACTGAAAATGGACATATATCCAGTTAGACTAGCCCGGTCAACAAATGTAAAATAAAATAAAATAAAATTTAGCTTTTTCCTCCATCTTTTTAAGAACTTCCTCTGCTTTGTCGCCAAACAGGCGGTCCTGATTTAAGGGAGCATCCAGCAATTTAGTTTTAACATGATCTGGCAAAGATTGCTACTTAAGCCGAGCATGCCTTCTAAGTACAGACCCGGTGACAGCAGCCCTGCAAGATGCCTCTAGTGAATCAAAACCACATTGCAAAATATGTTTTCCAACCTGTTCAGCAGAATGCATTAAATCCTGTAAATCCTTATTTTCAGCACAATCAGGAATCAACATAATTTTCTGTTTAATTAATCCAATAATATGCTGCTGATACTTTAACATATGAAATTGGCAATTTAAGGCCCTGATGGCCAAGGTTGAAGAGGTATATACCACCGTCTTCATCCATCTATCCAGGGCCCTGGAATCTCTATCAGAGGGGGTAAGGATTTTTTGCAGTAGTAGCCTTAATGCCCTTGGGTCCCTGTGAAATGGTCTCAGGGTCTGCAGTAGGATTTTTAAAAAGGAACTTATGAGAATCAGGAACCCTGTAATATCTATCAGGTTTTCTGGGAGTAGGAGGTAGAGAGTCAGGGGCCAAGCTAGATTCCGAAAAGGCATCATCAACAATGTCCAGCACAGGAGGGATAGCTAAAGGCCTGTGTTGGGGCAGGAGTAAGAAATCTGTAAGCCTCTTTAGAATCAGAGTAATCCTAGCTTTCCCAGTGAAAATGTTCCCTAAGAGTATGCAAGGTTTCACCAAAAGAAAAATGCTCTGGGGGGTGAAGCAGAGAGAATAGAGTCCTCTGCATCAGAATCCTCAATAGGTAGATAAGGGTAAATCAGGGTCATCAGAGGAGACAGAAATTTCAGAATCTTGGTCAGAAGTATCATAAGCAAATCCAGTCCTAGGTCTCTTAGAGGGGGAAGGCTGGCTTCCCCTGATTAAAGTAATAAGGTCTTCAGCCATTCTTATTTGTTTTTTAGGCATAGAGGCCTGACCATGTGGTCTGGGCGTCAGTTTCCTAGGCATGGTTTGAGTTTTAGGCCTAGAGGAAGAAGATGGCATTGGTTTAATATGCAAGTCAGTAAGCCTGAATACACCCTCAGAAGCCAGTGCCTGCACAGCGGCTCCAGACCCATCCAAGGTAGACACCTCCGCAGGTCCCACAGTTGAAGCATCTCGTGGCATACCGGACTCCGAATGGGTCTCAGTAGAGGCCTGCGAATCTGAAGTAGCGGGTATCAGGGGCTGCGAAAGCGCCTCACTGAATACCAGGCGAACTGGCGACTAGCTTAGGAGAAGCGTAGTCGGCAGCTTTGGACCTAGGCAGCCTATCTCTGTCTTTATCTTTGCGTTTTTTCAGAATGTAGGCAGTCGGGTGGCTTACCAAAGACATATCTGGATAATTGAACAGAGTACTAAAATATTTAGAAGCGAAAATATACTGACTAGGAATAGTTTGTGGTTTAAATAAGGCACAAAACTGGCAGGGAGGTACGTTGTGGTCAGTGCCTAGGCAAGGACTACAGTACGAATTAAAAGTTTATGAGGTATTTGCTTTCCACAAGAAATACAATTACTGACTTTTACTGACATCAGTTTAGAGCAAGAAAATGTTTCCCCAATGGGGTATGTAGCTTTAGCTGAAGACTTCAGTTCTGAAAAAGAAAATTTCAGGAGTCGGCCAACCGGCACTTGTGAACTGCTTCTGCTTCAGAAAAACTGATGTAATGGTGTCGGCTGCATGCTTTATACCCCTGACTACCTGACGTCACGAAAGATGAGACAGCAACCGATGCAGGACCCAAGACTTTGATAATCAGGTCGATTGAGAGCTACTGCAAGCAGATAACCCGAATGTAATGACTGCAACAGTGAAACACGAAGAACATCACATCACTGTGACCTTCTAAACTATCTTAAATGGTCACCATTTAAGCAGAAATTGGACTGTTTAACACCTTCACATCTTTAACCCCAAACACTTTCTCTCACCTCAACATTTCATAGAGAAGTGCAGTCCAATTTGGAACATATCAGATGAAACCTCCTTAATAAAATAACAAGAACCAACTACTTGTATGTGGATGCCTTCTTCAAAACAAGAACCAACTACTTGTATATGGATGCCTTCATCAAATTTGGTTAGGATGGTTAATAAGAGGTATGGATCACACATGCTTGGAGGAAAAGAAGGATAAGCAATCGAAGACTTGAACTTGTTTATTTGAGCAACTGTGACATGAGCTCAGATAATCCAAGCAACTGACTTTAAACCAAAACATGACAAGAAACATGCTGCATGTACCCCCTTTATCTTTTTTCTTCACTGTCACCTCTGCTCCATAGACAAACTTTCGTCAGCGAGTATATGCTAGCTATCATACGTCACTAAAATGCCTTCCTTCATACATATACAAAGAAAAGTTTGCACTTGTCAATCGATTTTACATTCTTAATATGCCTTTTACGTGACATATATTGTGAACTGTCTAGTGCTCTTAGCAAGGGGTACCTTCATTATATTTCTAACAAAAATCCTTGTGTATTGTCAAGCCATTTTATATTCATATTTTGTCTTTTGTTTGAAATTGACTATGATCTGTATGCAGTTCTAAGCACACAGCTGCTTTCATTATGCTTCTTATGCAAATTAGACAACTGTAAACAATTACAATGTGGTTTGTAATACTTTTATGATGTCTCTACCTTTTGTACAGCTATACGAATACACTTACAACAAATGATGGTTGAGCAGGATCATTGCTGCACTAATATTCATGGCATAAGGGAATTTGCTGCAGGTGAGTGGCTGACTGGCCTGACTCCCATAACCTAGCATGGACTGGCTCCTCCTGAAGCAAAGCCGGATGCATGCATTCAAGGCCAGCACCATCATATGCTTATTTTTGCCAGCGAAGTTATAGGAATCTAAATTGGGTGGGAGAAAAGAAATTATGGGAGTCTAACTTGATGGGGAGAAAATTTTGCCCAGCTGTCTGTTCGGTGAGTAATAAAACACAGAATAAATAAATAAATCTCTAGTGGCCAGTCTCCCCTGCAGTGCCTGGCTATGGGTCTCATCCCTGTGCAGTCAAAAAAAAAAAAAAGAGAGAGAGAAAGGTAGATGACAGTAACTCCCACCTAACTTCAGATGCTGGATTACCAGGAAAAAAATAAAAAAAAAAGAAAACTGTCCAAGGTGGATGGCTTGCTGCACGTTCTGCTTTAAAATCTTTGACCAGCTTCTTAAGATCTTGCAAAGCCTTGCCAGGGGTGAATTATATAAACAAACTGAGGGAGTGGCTATGGGTGCATCATGTGACCCAGTATATGCCAACCTATTTTGCTAGCCTTGGAAAAAAGATAGGTCTTTAACTGTACATTTTTTAAATATGTCAAATTATATCTTAGATTTTTGGATGACATTTTTATGGGATGGTCCTGAATTATACATTGCACATTTTTGAAGTATTTGAATAAGACTACACATTTCTTAAGATTCACCACAAGTTACAAGTTAAAGATATATTATTTGGATACACTGAACATGCATACTGAAAGGGGTTTTAAATAAAAAATTCAGAGGAAGTCTACTTTCAGTAATTCGTATTTACATTTCTCTAGTTGTCACCCCTTATCCCAGAAAAAAGCTTAGTAAAAGGACAATGTTTTAGGATAGCAAGAATGACACCATATAAAGAGGATGCTGCTAGTGAACTAAATGTAGTAGTTAACAGGTATTTCTAGAGGTGATCCCAAAGATCTGGTAAAAAGTAATAGCAACAACATGTTATTAGAGTGGGGTGGTAAATATAAACCTTTTCTGGCAGTGGGTCTATTGTATATTATTCACAGGGACACTCCAGGAGGTTATGAACCTGCCTTAGCTATTTAATATAACAAGAAGTTATGTACTCACCATAACGTTTGATGTATGTAGTCCAACTCGCTTCACATTCTTACCCATGGGTTCGGAGCCGAACCTCGGCTCCAACTCGGCCATACTCTAGCTCGAAGTCTTTCAATTGGCTGGGCTAAGAGGTATCCCATGCTGCACTGCTCCCTTTCCCCAGATCTTGTTTACTGCAAGCTCAATCACTCACCTTCCATACACACAGAGAAGGAAAATCAGCCCAATAATAAAAGGAGTACTGAAACCAGAACCTCTAGGCCCTCCAGGAGGGGGAAGGCGGGGATTTAAGTAAGAATGTGAGGTGAGATGAACTACATAAATCGAACGTCATGGTGAGTACATAACTTCTTGATGTTATGTAGTCCAATCTCACCTACATTCTTACCCGTGGGACAGCGTGCCCAGCACCTGAACCCCAGGAGGCTCAGTGCAAAATACTCCTAAGCACTGTGGAACCAAAGGAAGATCTGCCTCTGGATATCAAGTCCAATTTGTAGTGAGTAATAAAGGTGTGAGGAGATGCCTATGTAGCCACAGCACAAATATCATCCATAGACATCCTGGCCTGAAATGCTGTAGAGGTAGACACTGATCGGGTAGAATGAGCCTTCACTCTAAATGGTAACTGCTTACCACCTGAGGCATAAATGAAGGAAATACAACTAGAAATCCATCTAGACAAGGTCACTTTGGAAACAGGAGACCCAACCCTATTGTCTGAAAATGAGACAAATAGCTGCTCCAATTTTCTAAGATCCTTTGTTCTATGCAAATAAAAACGCAGCTGTCTATGAACATCCAGCTGGTGAAATTTAAATTCTGCCTTATTAGAAAACACTGGAAAAAATACGGGCAGTTCAACGGATTGGTTGAGATTAATAACCGAAGCCACCTTCGGCATAAAAGAAGGGTTTGGTCTGAGGGAAACCCTGTCCTTGTGAAATAACAAGTAAGGCGGTCTGATTGACAAAGCTTGGAGCTCAGAGACGCGTCTAGCTGAAGTGATGGCTACCAAAAAGATTGTCTTCCAAGTCAAATATTTCAATTCACAAGTAGCTGTAGGCTCAAAGGGGAACGATGTGAGACATTGTAGCACAAAATTTAGGTCCCAAGGCATGACCGGGTCAAGGACTGGAGGGCGAAGCAGCATAGTGCCCTTCAAGAATGCCTTACAAAGTCTATGCGCCATTAGACTGGGTTCATTAGCGACGTGAAAAGTGGAAATAGCCGCCAACTGGAGGGGATTGGGTGGACGAAGGGCTTTCCCGCACTGAGGTTGCTGGTGTGAAGCCACCAGCGTAGATCTTGCTTGCAATTGTCTGTGATCATAAGATGAGAAAGCGGAAGGTGTTGGAGACCACTGGACGAACAGCAGCCACTGAAGGAGCCTCATGTGTAGCCTCACAAGCGGAACCAGCATAATTGTTGCAGCCATCGTCCCTAACAATTTGAGAATCATTTTTGCCCTTACTTTTTTCAGAGGGAGCCAGGCGTATACCTGTTGTTGCAAACCCTGAATCCTTTTTTGTGGTAAAAACGCCTTCATGAGCACGGTGTCTAACTTGGCGCCTATAAAGGTGACACGCTGCGAGGCAACAAGGCAGACTTGTCCCAGTTTAGAGTGATACCCAATTGTTGACACAAAGCTTGATAGTGACGTCCCTGGTCTGTAGTAGCAGATGCCTGGTGGTGGCAGAAGGGAGCCAGTCGTCTAGGAACGGAAACACTTGGAATCCTTGACGTCTCAAGTGAGCAGTCACCACTGCCATACATTTGGTGAACACCCTGGGGGCTGTTGGTGAGACCAAAGGGCAGGGCATGAAATTGAAAATGACTAACTCCCAGCCGGAAGTGTAGATGACTTCTGGATACCCTGTCCATCTTTATATGGTAGTAAGCATCCTTGAGGTCGATGGAGCACATCCACACTTCTTTTCCCAACAATGGGAGAATAGATTGCAATGTGGCCATTCGGAACTTGGACTTCTTCAAGTGGAGGTTCAAGCGGCTGAGATCCAAGATGGGTCTCAGGTCCTCTGTTCTTTTCGGCACCAAAAAGAATCTGGAGTAAGTCCCTAATCCGATCTGGTCTGAGGGGACATGCTGGATGACTCCTTTTTCTAGCAGCTTTAGAACTTCTGAAGCTGGGGAATCCCTTTGATTGGGTGGAACATCTGGGATTCTTTTGATCGGTGGGGGAGGAGAAGAGAAGGGAATGTGATATCCTCCGGAAACTATTTTTAATACCCACTGGTCCTGGGTGATGTGTTGCCAGGCTTCTGGGTTTAGTGAAATGCGACCTCTGACTGGCTCCAGAGACACGCAGTCGGGCATCCCATCAGGAGCACTGGTAGGGAGAACCACGAAAAGAGTCGCAGTTTCCCTGGATACGCGGGCCTCCTCTGCCTCTAGGATGGCATCTACCTGAGTTACCACCCCCTCCCCTGCCTCTGGAGGGGGAATCACTTTGTGAGCCATGAAAAACCCTCTGAGATTTCTTGACCCACATTTTCCCACTTTTCTGGCCCTTGGGAAGGGTCTAGAAGGCATGGAAAAATGGACTCCCACGGCAGACAGAGTTTTTCCCTCTTGCTCGCACCTAGTGAGAGTGTCCTTCACCTTGGTTCTGAACGATGAACCATCAAATGGGGCATTGGTGAATGTAGACGAAGGCCCCTGCAAAATTACAGAGGCGCATCCAGGAGTGCCTCCTGAGAGAAACTCCAGAACTCGCTGCCCTACTTACTCCTTCGGCTGGGTAAGAGATCAGCCTCATGGAGGAGTTAGCAATAGAATTTAGGGTAGACATCGGAGCGTTGACTTTCTGAGCCAGTGCATCAGAAACGTTACCCTGCAAAGAATCTCCAAGCTCTTTCAGGAGATCTCTTTGGAGCAGTGCAAAATGTGACAAATAATTCAGTGACCACAGAGTAAAGGCCGCTGAAAAAACATATGCTTCCCATACCGGTCCATGGTCCTCTAGACTCCTTGTTAGGGGGGATGGACGGTAGATGAAGTCTCAGCCAGTTCCTTCTTGGTGGCCGCTGCCACCACCATGGCATAGACTGGAACGCCCTTTGTGAGAAACTATCAACGGGGGCGGACAGAAATTTGTTGGGTCTCCTGGGGACTGGTTCCAAAGTGTCAGGGTTTCCCACACCCTTCGACAAACCAGATCCAGGAGTTCGTCGAAGGGGGGAGAAAACCAGGAGGCAGAGGGTTGAGCCCCAAAGGCCTTCAGGAACACAGACTCCACCTCGGAGGGGGATTTAGAGGGCCAGTCGCCTCTCTGCTTCAAGATCTCTAGGATATCAGCGAAAGAGATATCCTCAGAGGATGACTTGGAGGACCCCTCTGATTCCTCGAGGTCAGTGTCCGACGTAAGAGACTTCCTGGGAGTCAATGTGTGTCCTCTTGCATGTTCTTTTTCTGGGTGGCTCCTCAGGCAAAAACTCTGGGGGGCCCTCAGAAAGTTGGGGACCACTCATGGAGGTATCCTGAGGCCTTGAGTCACTGCTGTCCAAGGATAGGGGGCGATCAGAGACTGATACCGGAGCTGGAGGGGGTAGAGTGTCAGTTCTGTATGATGCAGCTGAGGACCTGGCCAGCACGCTCCACATGACATCGAAAGCTGGTCCCCCCCGGCTCCGAAGATCGACCAACCGTGGAAGCCCTCGAAGGAAAAGGGACAAAGTCTGAAGCCGAGGCAAGGGTCAGGCTCACACGAGCCGAAGCACCGAGGGAGAGGCTAGGAGCAGAAGAGCGTCCTGAGACTCCCCCCTCGGATCCGACCGAGGAACCATGAGTCCTGGACCCCGTGGACGGAGCTGATGGGGTTGGAGCTGAGATCGGAGCCGAGAAGTCAGGATGGGCGACCGGAGCCGACCTAGAAGCATCAGATGGCACCGACAACTCTGGCTCCGAAGGCTGAGATTTGCTCGTAGGATCCATTGACGATGGATGGGTGACGTGCTTCGGGGCCGATTGGGCTGGAGCCGAAAACAATTCAGCCAGCACCGGTGACTGGAGCAGTCTCTGCACCACTCTATCCACATCAGAGAGAGTCCTGGAGGACCTAGAGGATAAGGTAGGAGATCTAGACCTCCTCTCAGAAGGAGACCTGCGAAGAAGAGAAACCGGTCTAAAAACTGGAGACCGGATCCGAACTAGTATCTCCGTCCCCAGCTCCGAGAGGCTGGGAGCCGATGTCAATTCACCAACTTCCTTCGGCACCGGAGCCAGTGGAGCCGAGGATGCCACAGTAGACTTAGTAACTTTCTACGGAGGCTCTGATAAGACTGATGGAGCCAGACTGTTTTTTTGCTTTGGAGGTTTTCTCTTTTAGAGGGAAAGAACGTGGCACTTAGAAGACCTCTCCAGATATTCCTCGAAGGAGGGTTTCAGTAATCCTTTCAGAATTAGTTTGTTCTTCCTTTCTTGAAGAACACGAGGGCTGAATGCGTGACAGAACATACAAGATTCCTGAAGGTGGATAGCCCCCAAACAATAAATGCACACAGAGTGCCCATCAGTAATCGACATCTTATATCCACATTTACTACATTTTTTGAAGCCCAAAGGCTTGTGTTCTTTTGCATCCTTGGACATGATTGGTAGGACACTGGATACAACTCAACTGACAAAACCGACACCAGCAACAAAGAGCGGAAACAATACACTAAAACTGCAGACACCACACAAGGACCTCTAACTTAAATGGCCCAGACAGGAAACAAGGGGAGGACTAGGTCCTCTAACTTAAACGGCCCTAGCCCGGAGGGATAGGGTACCGAAACAAATGAACACAGAAGTGTAACAGATAACAAATGGAGGGAGGACTAGGTCCTCTAACTAAACGGGCCTAGCCCGTTGGGAGATAGCTAACGGGATACCAAGACAAAGGCCACGAAAGACCACACAAAAACAGCTTCCACTAACCAAAAACACACACACCTAGCTATGAAAATAGCTTTTGGATTAACAATTTGGTTAAAGAAAAAGAAAAATTATACTTGGCCACAGCCAAGAGCGAGACCACGTCTGAGCTTTACGAGCGGCAAATGAGATCTAGGGAAAGGGAGCAGTGCAGCATGGGATACCTCTTAGCCCAGTCAATTGAAAGACATCAAGCTAGAGTATGGCCGAGTCAGAGCAGAGGTTCGGCTCCGAACCCACGGGTAAGAATGTAGGCGAGATTGGACTTCATAACATCCACCTTTACACCGAGGTTAAAAATATTAAGAAACATTGGAATATTTTTTGTTGTTGTTGAGTCTTTCAGCTTTTAGGGGTCGCCACAGCGGAACTCCAGTCCACTAATGATTGGCAGTAGATTTTTACATGCCGAGTTGCCAGCTCTGACACACAACCTTCAATGAAGGTACGCCCATTCACGCATGTCTCCACACAGAAGACGCGCTAGCTGAGAATCGAACAGGACAACGTCTTACTGTGAGGCACCAATGCTACCGCAGCACCACCACCGCAGTATTAAGAAACATTGGAATATACTAAGGGCAAATCATATGTACATAATCTATTAGGACCATAACTCCTTTTTATATACAAGGCAGCCCGTAATTTTAAGAACATATTTGAATACGTCATAATACTGAAGTGGATTTTTATAAATACCAATATCGCACTACCCGCTGTGGACTTTGTAACCAATGTCCCTATATTTTGGAAGGGAAAACCTTAACCTTGGATAATATTTCAAAATCCAACATATTTTTACAAAAAGGGAATTATTCAACCAAAGGGGTTGTTTATATAGCCAAGTGTTCAGGATGCTCTGCGTTTTATATGTGGGCAAAACTGAACAGTGCACACATAAGAGGGATTATGAACATCTTTACAGTATTTCAAACAAAAAAATAAAAATTCATTAACACATTATGCTCAAACTTTAATACATTTTCTTTTGCAATCTTGGAACAGGTTAAAATGAACCCTCAAGAAGAGAACTTGGAGGTCATATTAGAATTTCAAGAACTGCTTTGGCAGTTCAGGTTATATGCTAACACTACTCCTGGTTTGAATGAGCATATATCCATTCAATCCCTACTTCAGTTAAAAGCTATGAAACTATAACTACTCAACCTTCTAGTTGTTATATTACATTACTTAATATTTTAATATCACATTATTATAGTTTTTATTTTATGGTTTTGGTGTGTAGTTATTTTATTGGTCTAGGTTCTTTAAAATGTTATCAATTATCCTATTTTCCAATGATTTTATTGTAAGGTTATATAAAAGGAAGTTTTTTTAATGTCTGTATTCTGAAGTCCTGCATTTTGGGACGAAAGTGCTTAATAAACCACACAGTGTTGATTTTTTGTTAGTTTGAATCCTTTTTGGACCCCTTTCACTTAGTGTTATTTCTTTGTGCTTACTGGTTGGATTTTCATAAAGCCGTACTTTGTCAACTGATTTGTTAGAAATTTCATTAATATCTAGAGTAGAATCTTGCTATAATAAAATAAAATTGCAACTAGCTCCATACTATACCCATCACACACCCCTCTGAACCCTTAAAGGGTTTGAATTTCCACAGCAGCTTATCTACATCTTAAGCTGCTCCTAACATTATTTATAAACCCAGTGCCTGCCCAGCCCTAAAGAATGCATTCCTACAAGATCGCTTATATCAGAAAACAAACTACTCCTCTGACTTCGCAAACCTAATAAATCTGTCGGAACAAGCTCTACTACTCTGTTGCCAAAGCCTGGAACAACTTTCCTATTAATATCAAATAAAACTTCCTTGTCTTCAAACATGCTTTACAAGAATTTCAAAGTAAAGCATCTTAGCCAACGTTAGGCACCCGCCAAACCCACAGCTGCAGGGAGCCCAGATTATCTCCTTGTGTATGAGGGCCCCTACATGAAGCAGCTGGGTTTCTCGGTCTCCTCCGCTCCTTCCTCTGCGCCTGCTAAACATTCGCACGGCTGGGTAACTTCACCACATGAATCTTTTTTTTTTTTTTTTTACTTGCCTGTAAGCTGTAGTCAATCAGGTCCGCTTTAGTGAAGCAAGGGACCTGACTGGCTGCAGCAGCCAGGGAAGTAAATTCTAGCTTCCCGACTGGTTGGAGCAGCAGCGAGGGAATACGTTTTTTTTTCCCCTAAAAAGGAACCCCGACAACAGAACCTAGCAAGGATAAGTGGTGGTGGGCACAGGCTTTGCAAGACCTTCAGATATGTGGGACTGTTTTTCTTATTTAAACAACACCAAACAATTAACAGTCAGCAGAGCTGAAGCATCTGTGGAGTTGAGGGGGGGGGGGATAAAAGGTAACAAAATGAGTCACCAGCCCAGTAAAACGTAATATGATGAATTTAATTAATAAGGAAAAAGTACAAGTGTTAATGCAACAGGAAACCCACTTAACTCAGGCAGAACATATGAAATTGACAAATAGGGACTATTATTAGCACAAGTAGTAATGAGAAGGAAGATGGAGATGAGCTGTACTGCTGGGTAAAAGTAAGCAGAATTAGATAGAAAGCACAATAGTCGGTAAGGGTGGGTGTTTAGAAAGATGGAGAGGTAGGGTGAAGAGAAAATGAACAACATTAATATCTATTTATCTGCCCTTGCAGGCAAAACATGCAACTGTCAAGAAAACTAATCCTACAAAACAATGCTGTTGCTAATGGATTTTTGTTAACTGGGGATTGGAACAGAATACTTAGTGAACAGGAAGTAGACAAAAGAGGTACAAGGCAGCAGACTAGTTCAGGAAAAAAAATACTAAACAACTATTGAGAAATCTGGGACTGGTAGATTGCTGGCAGAGACAGACAGGGTTAAGCAGATGAAGGCTATGCACACTACAATAGTAAATGGAAGGCTTGATCATGAATAGACAAGTTCATTTTGCCAGGAGAGTTTCAGTACCAAGTTAAAGAAATGGAGGTTGGTCTGATAACATACTCAGATCATGCCTACATCAAATGGAAAGTCCATTTGAAAAGGAATTATTCCAGCATGTCCTATTGGAGGTATCCTACTTGCAATTATTGACAGATACTTTTGTGCAGACTAAAACCTGAATTACTGCTATGACTGAAATAACGGTAAGTGTCAAATGAAAACACAAGTGCAAAAAAAAATACATGAGTCAAGGAATGAGAGAAGGATTTAAGTGAGGTTTGAAAAGAGAATTTAAGGATTTACAAGCAGGTAAAAAAGAGGGGGTAATTAAGTATTGCAAACTGGAAGAAGGACAAACAGGTCCAAGTACAGAAAATGGAGGAAGAAAGGACATGGGCGAAGAGAATGTCATTCAAACAAGTAATTCTTGTGAGCACATCAAATCCTCAAAGCTATTGGCAGCTACACTGCAACAACAGGCAGTGCTGAGGGCAGTAGATTATGAGATTCTAAAGGGGGAAACTTACAGAGACCTTACCAGAAAAAGGAAGATATTCAGGTCCTACTTCGTGGCTCTGTATGAAGGGCAAAACAGCAGTATAGACAGGGATAGAAAGACAAGAACTTTGATATCAAAATTATAGCTTCCGAAGTTAACTTGGGAAATAAGTGCCAATCTTATAAAACCAACTGCAGTAGAGGAAGTTAGATGTGCTCTGGGAAAATAATTGAACGGAAAACTCCTGAACTTAACTTGCTACCTATATAAGTACGGGAATTATCAAAAGAAAAGATAATGCACATCTATGCAAAAAAGAAGTTATGTACTCACCATAACGTTCCATGTTTGTTGTCCATCTCGCCTTCGTTCTTTGCTGGTTGGGTTCAGAACAGAGCACTGGTTCTGACTCAATCTTTACTAAAGCTTGAGAGCTTCTACTGGCTCAAGGCTATACCCTATCCCATGTTTAGGGAAGAATACCCAGATCTTGTTTGCAATTACTAAACATCAGTAAGAAAAATATGTACATATATACACCAATATACCCATAACATGTGCCATATAGGACTAAGAAAGGATATCAGAGAACATGAGTTCTAAAGCCAATAAAGACCTCTCGGTCCTCCAGGAGTGAAGGTTGGGATGCAAGAATGAAGCCGAGATGGACAACAAACATGGAATGTTATGGTGAGTACATAATGTCTTTATGTTATGTTGTCCTATCGCGCTTTCATTCTTTGCTGGTTGGGACAGCATCCCTAGCATCTTCTTTCTTGGGTGGCTCAAGGGAACAAACTCTCCAGAATAGTGGATCCAAAGGAAGCCCTGTTCCGGGAGGTCACATCTACTTTGTAATGAACGATAAACATATGAGGTTTAACCCATGTCGCTGCAGCACAAATTGAATCCATAGGTAACCTAGCCTGAAAAGCAGTTGAGGTTGCAATCGCTCTTGTTCAGTGACCCTTAATTTTACCAGGCAGTTGTCTATTTTGAGAAGTGTATGAACAGGTAATAGTATCCGCAAGTCATTTTGACAGAATGAACTTTGAAATTTTTTATCTGAGAAGAATGCAAATAATTGATCAGATTTCCTGATTTCCTTTGTTATTCTCAGAACAAACTTTGGGAAGAAAGGATGGATTAGTTTTAAGGGAGACTATCTTTATGAAAAACTAAGTAGGGAGGGCATATGGATAATGCTTGAAGTTCTGACACCCTCCTAACTGACGTGATGGCCACCAAAAAAGCTGTCTTCCAAGTTAGGAACTTTAGATGACAAGAAGCTGGTTCATAAGGTTGATACTACTAGGTTGAGGTCCCATGGAGCTGGTGGTTCCTTGACTGGAGGCCTTAGCAAAAAGTTACCTCTCAGAAAGGCCTTGCACAGTTTGTGAGATTATTTTTGATCCCATATCTCCCAATGATAGTTGGATATGGAGGCTAGTTGAACACAAATGGTAGCTGCTGCTGCCCCTTCATTAAAAAGCTCTGCCAAGAAGTCTAAGATGGATGTTTCTGGGGCTGTAAAAGGAACATGATTGATGGAAGCCTAGTGAGAAAATCTTTTCCACTTGCCAGCATAAAGTTTCCTAGCTGTAGTCTTATGGGATGAAACCAGAATATGTTTCACAGCAAGGGATATGTGTGGGAGCCTGGCTAAGACTGGAAGTGGAGCAGTCAAGCTGTCAATTTCAGGGTTTGTATCGAAGGATGGAGCGTTCCTGATGGATACGTTAGGAGGTCTGGTACTAGGTCCAGAATCCATGGCTTCTGTTGTAGATGGAGCCAAAGGAAGGGAAAACAAATTTGATGAGTACAGTACGGGGCTTGGAGTATTATCCTGCTTCTCAACAAGAGAGCTTTCTGGAGTACTTTGAGGATTAATAGGAACGGAGAAAAGGCATAAAGAAGACACGCAGGTCAATCGTGTACAAGTGCATCCCTTGGTGACTCCCCCGGGGGGTGTATCAGGGCAAAATAGCTGCTGAATTTAGCATTCATGGATGTGGCAAAAAGTTCGCAGCAAGGCTGGCCCCACTTGCGCAAGATCTGTTCTACAATTTCCTGTTTTAGAGACCACTCGCGAGGCATTAGGATAGCTCTGCTTAGCTTGTCTGCTATTACAGATTTCCCCAGGATATGCATTGCTATCAGAAATAGTTGGGAAGAGACTGCTCACTGCATACATTGAGCCTCTTGACACAGGGGGTAAGATCTGGTTCTGCCTTGTTTGTTTATATACCACACGACCGACATACTGACCATCTGAATTGCAATCGTTCCTAGTGGAAGGGAGTTCTGGAATGCCTGCATCGCCAAGAGCACTGCTCTCATCTCTAGGACATTGATATTCAAGTGGTATTTGTATTCCTAGTAAAAAAAAAAAAAAAAAAAAGGCAGACACTGGATTTTCAAGTATAAAAGGTTAGCGCTTTCGTCAAGTTTTATTCCACTCAACTTCTTCAGAAAAGAGTGAAGCAAGACCACACCTAAAAGGTGGATGCGGTAGCGTTGTTACCTCACAGCAAGATGTTCTCCCGTTCAATTCACGGCTTGGGAGTGCCTTCTGTGTGGAGTATGCATGTCCTCCCCGCGGTTGGGTAGCGTTCCAAAGACATGCGTGCGTAAATGGGTGTGCTTTCATTGAAGGTTGGGTGTCGAGCTGGCATATCGGCATTTCGTAAAAATCTACTGCCAATCATTAGCGGACCGGAGTTCCGCTGTAGTGACCCCTTACTGGGAAAAAGCTGAAAGACAAACAAAAACAACCACACCTAAAATGTCACATGGCATACTCATCCATTAATTCTTAAAAACATATACACATTTAGCATTAAATAAAATGCCTCATATATTTAAAAATCTTATTAACACTTCATACATCCTAAATACACAATCACTAAACTACCCAAGTAGAAATTCATAAATCATTTATATGTTGAAGCATGGAAATTGTCAATGGAAACAAAGCACCACAAGATAAGAAATAAGAGGGAGCTGAAGAAGGGGGGGGGTGGAGAATGGTGTAAGTGCAAAGTAACAAACAGTCATCTTTAACACACAGGCTATACAGCATACATCATTCAAACCTGGTTTTATGTATGCCCTAGTTCTCATTTACCAATATAAATCCCGCACCTCCAATTCTACACTTAAGGGACCCCCTCCGAATGTCATGTTCAATTTGATCAATAGCTCTAAACAAAAAGGAATGACCTGGGTTATCCAGGGCATTTTCGATCTTCCCCTACCGGATGTTGTAAAGGTGTTCATATAGCCTCTCTCTCAATTTACGCTCAGTTTTACCTATATAATAACCACTGCAAGACTGGCACTGGGCTACATAAACTACCCTAGTACAGTTAAAATTCAGTCTTGCCCTGTTGGAATAGTCAACACCTATCATTTTATACTTGTTTCCCATGCACATATACTTGCAATATGCACAAGCTTCACACTTGTACATTCCGGGCATCCTAGCTGAAATAACTGGCTTAATTTCAAGTAGGCCCTTGACATTTTTGGCTCTCCTAAAAACTATCTGTGGGCCACACCATAACTTTCCCAACCTCTCATCTGTGTTTATTTCCCAATTCTTCCTTACCACGTTTGATAAGCCAAGAATTTGGGCAAAAGGTGGTAATAAATGAGTGAGGGTAATTACCTACTTCAATGCTCTTTTCTTCAACATTTTGACCTGGTCCGCTATTCTGGTTATTATCCCCATCCAAAAAAAACTAAGAATTGCTTTGAAATGCCCTGTGGCCCTCTTATTGATAACCTCATCGACCAATTCACAAAGCAAGCCATTAGGGTACCCCCCCCTCTTTTGAAACATCTGCACTAATAAAGCACACTCAGCCAAAAAATCAGTTTCAAAAGTGAACATACGTGCAGCCCTGACCATTTGGCCCTTAATCACTGCTCTTTTTTGGTGTTTTGGATGTGCACTAGTACAGTGCAGTAGTGAGTTGCAGTATGTATCCTTACGATGGATTTTTGCTTTATAACATGCTTTGACCCTATCCTTACTCAGTTCCACATCCAAAAATGGTATCACCTCATTATTAAATGCATACGTGAAAGAAAGAAAAGCGGTAGAATCATTGCAATATTTCACAAATTCATCAAACAACCTGATTTCCTTCAAATATTATAAATATGTCGTCCAGGTATCTAGTATAGTAAAATATCTGCCCCCTATACGGGTTAACATCACTATGGATAAATGTGTCCTCCCAATACGCCATTACCAGATTAGCTAAAATGGCTCCGACTGGTGAACCCATAGCGACGCCACTAGTTTGTAAGTAATGGACCCCATTGAAAAAAAAGTAATTAGATAAAATAATGGCTATTTCTAAAATAATGGCTATTTCAGACCGCAATGGTCTTCTCTTAGACAACAGGCTGATCCATTCGATTCCCACTTTGCGAGGAATAACCGTGTACAGATCCTTCACATCCACGGTAGCGAAATGGAAATCTGCTTGGTAGTCAAGCTTGTTGATGCTTTCAATAAAAGTCCAGGAATCCTTACAAACATATGGTTCCTTTTCGACATATTTCTTCAGTATCCCACCTGTAAATTTGGCTAAAGGGTATGTTACAGAATTCCGCCCATCCACAATAGAACGCAATGGGGGGGGGGTTAATCCAGATCTTTATGGATTTTAGGTGTCCCGAATATTACCGGGATTTTTGGGGCTGACATAGTAAAATAGTTACAAGTCGCTAGGTCAATACGATTCTCGAATAAATCATTGACGTATATTTTAATACGTCTATAGGCCTGATTAACTTCGTTCAAAGACACCTGCTTATAGGTGTCTGTAGCCAACATCGTATTCATCCTGTTGTCATAATCAAACACATTGAAAAAGACCAAAGCTCCCCCCTTATCTGCTTTCATCACTCGAACACCCCCATTTCTTACCTCTTCTAACAAGTCCCACTCATCCTGGGATATGTTAGATATCACAGAGGTCCTACCAAATAGCTTAAATTCCTCAAATCCAGTTCGCATATTTTTTCAAATACTTCTATAACTGGATGCAGAGGGGGGATTAAATGTGCTTGGTACCCAAAATTCACCTGGAACATTAAAAGGACCATCAAAAAGTAAGCTAGGATTTAGCTTACGTGTACATTTTTAAATTAATAATGGTCCTACATACATCCATTTTCTGCATTGGCACAAATGTGAGGCCCCTAGCTAGCAAGTCGGCTAATTCAGGTTTCACAGAAAAGCCAGAATAATTAAATATTTTAAAGTCACCTTCTGTGCTCGTGACTAAGGTATAAACAGTTTGGTCGACCCCAAAGGCTACATTACTTTCATCAACAGTACCTTGTTTCTCGGTTGACAGATCCAAACACGGCTCGTTTGGGCTCAACCTCATCTTTTGCATCCCCGGCATTTGTTCTTGTTCAGTCTCCTCGCATTCCTGATGTTCCGTTGGGGTAATGGGTTGCTGTGGTATGGATCCCCTTGAAAATGTTCTTGCTGTTGGCCCCCTTCATCACTGTGCCTTTTAGGGCCCTCCTTAGATTTATTCCTGAGCCGTTTGCTCCTTCTTGCTCCCTCTTGCCCTTGGTTGAAGCCATTGCCCTCATAATCCACTCGTTGGTACTCTCCCTCATCAAATCCCTTCTGAAGCTGCTCGGTTCGTGGCCTCATTATGTAATAAGAAATCACGCTCATCTACGCCATGCCAGTTCCACTGTTGAGAAGGGGGAGGTTCCGGATATGCTGTCTCCTTCCAGTATTCTTCAAAATCACGATAGAGTCTTTTAATTTTGAAAGTCCTAAGCTTTTCCATCTGTTTATCAATACTGGTAAACACCCTATCATAATCGTACTGATTTAGATGAAAGTCAATGTGCTATTTGATCAATTCATCTAAATCATTTCTCTCTCCTGTAAGGGTGTCTACCGTAAGTCGGTAATGTTTGATTTGTACTTCAAGCAGCCTGTTGATCAAAAAGTTTAATTAAATCTATGTGGAACGCTGAATTTGGAATCAACCCCGTAGGGTAATGCCAAGACCTCAGTCCCTTTGGGACCTGCCGCCTCTTCATGCATTCTCGTAGATACAGAATCTCCAGTTGGAGTTTCTTCAATTTAAGAGATTTAAAGTCCAAAGTCTTTAGACTTTCCACCAGTGTGGTATTACAATTTGGTTGCATACTAGAGTTCGTTCCATGATGTTCATTGCATAGTTGTTGGTTCATCTGTAGCCATTCATTTAAAGGAACTGCATTCGGAACCACATTTAAAATTCCTCCCACTGGTGTTTGTTCAATACGAGCTGTTAAAGTACCAGAAGAAACATCAGTCAGACCGCTATTAGACCGCTATTGCTCAAATCAGTCCTGGGTCATTCCTGGAAGCTGGACCGCATCACTGACTGAGTAATAACATTCTCTTTGCCACAGGCCCCGAGATTATCAGGAGAAATCAGTTCCCCTTGTGTATTTTGCTGCTTTCCACTGTTAATCAATTCAAACAGTACTTCAACTTTTCTACTTAGGTTAGAAATGGCTAAAGCCATTCGACTATTCTCCATTCCTTCAATTTCCACACCATTTTCTTCTTCTAAATCCACTTGTGAAAATAAGGGATTACTTGAACTGATTCCAGCTGCCATGCTTCAAAAACCACCTCCAAAGAACAAACAAAGCCAAAAACAAACTAGTAAAAAACAAACAAAAAAGGCAGACGCTGGATTTTCAAGTATAAAAAGGTTAGCGCTTTCGTCGAATTTTATTCCACTCAACTTCTTCAGACAAAAGTGAAGCAAGACAAATTAGTTTAAATATGATCAAATTGAATATGACATTTTGGGGGGGGGGGTCCCTTAAATGTAGAATTGGAGGTGCGGGAATTATATTGGCAAATAAGAACTAGGGCATACATAAAACCAGGTTTGAATGATGTGTGCTCTATAGACCGTGTGTTAAAGATGAAAAGTTTAAAAAGATGACTGTTACTTTGCACTTACACCATTCTCCACCCCCCCCCCCTTCATCTCCCTCATTTCTTACCTTATGGTGCTTTGTTTCCATTGACAATTTTCATGCTTCAACGTATAAATGATTTATGAGTTTCTACTTAGGTAGTTTAGTGAATGTGTATTTAGGATGTGTGCTTTAAGTGTTAAGTGGCATTTTATTTAATGCTAAACATATGTGTATGTTTTTAAGAATTAATGGATGAGTATGCCATGCGACCTTTTAGGTGTGGTATTTAAACTAATTTGTCTTGCTTCACTCTTGTTTGAAGAAGTTGAGTGGAATAAAACTTGACGAAAGTGCTAACCTTTTATACTTGAAATCCACTGCCTGCCTTGTTTGTTTTTTACTAGTTTGTTTTTGGCTTTGTTTTTTGGTATTCACATTCCTGCCAAGTCCCTTGTAGTGTCTTTCTCAGATAATGTCCCCCCACCCCACCCTATCTGGGAAGCGTCCATGGTCACTGTAGCTACTGGTTGTGGGAGATTAAACTGTCTGCCTAGAATTACCTGGGTGGATTGAAGCCAGCAACTGAGGTTCCTCTTGCAAGAGTCTGCGATGATGACCTTGTGGGACATGGGCAACTCCTGCATGGACCACTGAGCAAAAAGTAACCACTGGAGTACTCTCATGTGTAGACGTGGAAGAGGTACCAGAGTAATCGTTGCCACCAAAGTACCCAGAACCTTCAGTACAACCTTTGCCTGTACTTTCTTTTTTGCAAGATTAGACACTTGACGATGCAGTATTTGCAGTCTGTCTTGAGGACGTTTTGCTACCGTGTCTTTTGTATTTAAGTCAGCTCCTATGAATGTAATATGTTGTGATGGCAACAAGGCAGATTTTTTGAAATTTATGATGATACCCAGCTCTGAACACAGGTGAATGGTGGTGTGTCTGGCTTTGATTAGAAGATGGTCAGTAGTGGCGGTTAGGAGCCAGTCGTCCAGATATGGAAACATTCAGAATCCCAGATGTCTCAAGTGAGCCGTAACCACTGCCATGCATTTGGTGAACACTTTGGCGGCTGTAATGAGACCAAAGGGGAGGGCTCGAAACTGACATGTGACTGGCCCCCAGCCAAAAGTGTAGATGATTCCTGGATTGTCTGTCCATTTTTATATGGTAGTACGCATCCTGGAGCTCTATCGAGCACATCCAATTGTCTTTTCCCAAAAAAGGGAAGTATTGACTGCAGTGTCACCATCCGGAACTTTGATTTTTTTACAGACTTGTTCAGCCTGCTGAGATCCAAAATGGGCCTCCCCTGTCTTCTTTAGAACTCAAAAGAACCTCTAGTAAGTTCCGGATCCAATCTCGTCTGTGGGGACGTCTTGCACAACTCCTCTTCTTAGCAACCTTTGAATTTCTAGGGTTGCCTGAACCCTCTAGCTAGGTGGAATGTATGGGATCAATCTTTTTTCTAACGGAGGGAAAGAGAAGGGAATGTTGTAGCCTCTGAATATTATCATCTATACCCATTTCTCTTGTGTAATATTTAGCCAGGCATTTTGGTACAGTGACAATTGACTCCTGACTGCCTCCAGAGGTGGACAGGTGGGCTTCCTTTCAGGAGCACTGGGAGGGCCTACCAGAGAACGTACCCTCGGTCGCCCTGGTTTTGTGGACCTCCCCTCTGCCACAAAGTCAGTATCTTCCGTTATTGTTTCCCCCTCTGCCCCTGGGGGAAGTTTCACCACGTACATCTGGGAAAACTCTTTGGGACTTATGAACCACATCTTTTCTCCCTTCTGGCCTTTGGGGTAAGGTCTGGTGGGGAGGGAAAAACATACTCCCACGGCAGAGAGCGTCTTACCCTCCTGCTCGCACCTGGTCAGAGTTTCTTTCAAACTTTGGGCCAAAGACAAGCCATTAAAGGGACATTGACAAAGGAAGACTTGAAGGGTTCTGTGAACTCACATAAGCGCATCTAGGAATGCCTCCTTAGGGAAATTTCTGTACCCGCCACCCTACTCGCTCCATCGGCCGCATAAGATATAAGCCGAATGGAGTAGTTAACTACAGAGTTTAAGGTAGCAAGCTGAGTGGTCTCCTTGTCTGAAACCATAGCAGCTGTAGAACCTCGGAGGGCATCACCTAACTCCTTCAAGAGATCCCTCTGCAGTCTAGTGAAATGACTCAAGTAGTTCAGTGACTTGAGTGTAAAGGGTGCTGATGAGAACATATGCTTTCCGTATCAGTCCATTGTGCGAGATTCTTTATTCGGTGGATGAACAGATGTGGAAGTCTCAGACAATTCCTTTTTGGTGGCAGTCTCCACCACCATAGCATCTACTGGAACACCTTTGGAGAAAAATTCTTTGTCAGAGGGGGCAGTAATGAACTTGTTAGTTGTTGGGCCTCCTCGGAATGGGTTCCACAGATTCTGGAGAGCTTCATGCCTTTCGACTGACGTTAAGGAGCTGGTCGAAAGGTGGGGTCACCCAAGAAGTGGTGTGACAAAGGGAGTTTGGACATAGATAGGGTAGGAGAACAGCCTAATGAGAGACGACCAGCAACACACACAGCACAGCAAATAACAAGCAAATTCTACAACTAAAAGTAAAGTAACACTAAATATTCTCAACAGTAGCAAAAAGGAACAAGATTTATTGGTCAAAATAAAGAAACTTTTCTACTTAGCCTGGAGTTTAGTAGTAAGCAACCCGATCTAGTTTAGTGGCAAATGAGATCTGGGTATTCTTCCCTAAGCATGATGGGATAGGGTATAGCCTGGAGCCAGTGGAAGCTCTGGAGCTTTAGTAAAAGTCGACTTGGGACCGATGCTCAGTTCCGAACCCAACCAGCAAAGAATGAAGGTGAGATAGGACAACATAACATCTTTTGTTTACTAAAATCTTACAGGGAGAGGAAGTTCCAAGTTCTTGGAAAGAAGATCTTGCAGCTGCCATAGCCCAACAGAGTAAGAATCTTAAAAATCTGAATCCCTATAGACTAAACAATTTTAAATAATAATTATAAGACCTATATGGCAATTTTGGTGGCAATGTTAGGCCTGTTTCTACCAACAAAAATACATCAAGAGCAAAAGGGGTTTATAGAGGGAAAGAGCACTTTTGATACTATGTTAACACTAATGATAATTAAAGGGGGAGGGTTATCTAGAACAAACAAAAAGTACAGTTTTGTACCTACCATAAATGTAGATGTCCGAGTGTATACACTGCTGCAGTCATTACACTTGGGTTATCCTGCTGTCCCTCAGTCAGCCTGAGTTCCAAAGTCTTGGTCCAGCGTCGGTTACTGTCGCTTCTTCCCAGACGTCAGTGCGACAGGGGTATACAAGATGCAGCCGACACCATTTTCTTTAGTTTTTCTTGCCCCAGATGTCAGGTGCCCCCTTAAAAGTAGGCAATGCAAATTGCTAGTAAAACATACATATGAAAAGCAATCAAAAACATTCAGTTACCAGCAAATACTCCCCATAGGTAGTAAAGGGTAGAAGATTTAGGTACGTACCAGCAAGTAAGAGGGGAAGGAGGGAGAGTAACCTGGACTGCAGCAGTGTTTACACTCGAACATCTACATTTATGGTAGGAACAAAACTGTACTATGTTCATCGTGTTACACCGCTGCAGTCATTACACTTGGGTAGAATCCCAAAGCTGAGGTAGGGTGGCTGGTTCTATAAAGCATTAGGGGTGGCTATAAGGCCCTGCAGGACTGCAGTGGCAAAGCCAGCTCTGGATTTACAGTAAAGAGGCAGATGGTAATGCTTGGTGAAGGTATGTACAGAACTCCAAGTTGCTGCTTCCAAAATGTCCTTGGTAGGTACTCCTCTGAGGTAGGCAGTTGAAGTGGCTGTTGCCCTGGTGGAATGAGACCTAATGCTGTTAGGTACAGTTTTCCCATGGTGTGTATAGCAGAAACGTATACAGTGTCCTATCCATTTTGAAATGGTCTGTTTTGAAATGGCTTTTCCCTGTGCTCCTGCAGCATATGCTACAAACAATTGCTCAGTTTTTCTGAAAGCTTTGTTTTTTTCCAGGTAGAAGCATAACTACCTGTGTATGTCCAACGAATGCAGAAGTCTCTCCCCTTTATTCTGTGGGTTTGGATAAAAAGTTGGCAAGTGAATAGTTTGGTTTAGAGCCACACTTGATACCACCTTTGGCATAAAAGTAGGGTTTGTTCTTAAAGACACCCTGTCTTGGTGGAAAATGATGAAAGGCTCCACTGCCATTAGTGCCTGTAATTCTGAAACTCTTTGCGCTGAGGTTATTGCCAGAAGCAGAGCAGATTTTCAAGAGACATATTTTAAATCTGCTGAGTTATCTGGCTCAAAAGGAGGTAAAGTTAATTTTCCAAACACGAAGTTGAGGTCCCAAGTTGGAGTTGGTGCTCTACGGGGTGGTCTTATGTTTTTAGCCCCTCTGAGGTACTGTTTTAGCAAAGGATTAGAAAAAATAGGTGGGTCCGTGTTGTAATGAGCAGAGATGGCAGAGGCGTGGCTCTTGATGGATGAAAAGGAGAGGCCTTTGTCCAGCATCTCAGTTAAATATTGTAATATCTGAGAAATATTTGTGACAAGAGGGTCAAGACTGTGAGCCTGGTTCCAGGCACAGAATCTCTTCCATTTATCCGAATTAGCTTTCCTGGTGCTAGGCCTTCTGGCCTCCAGAATGACATCCATAACAGCTTTGGAGAGAGACATTGCTTGCTTGACTAAGGAATCTGCCATGAAGCCAGGTTTAAAGTCTTTAGCTGGCTGTGAAGTATCTGATTGTTGTGCTGAGTCAGATGATGTGGGATTTGAGGCAAAATCCAGGGTGGACCTTGTGCTAAGTTCTTTAAGATTGGGTACCAGTGCTGGCGTGGCCAGTCTCGGGCAATCAGGATCATCTTTGGCTTTTCTTGCCTGGCTTTTATAAGTACGTTTGGAAGGAGAGGTAGTGGTGGGAAAGCATATACTTGTAGGTTTTTCCAGCTGAATGAGAGGGCATCCACTTTCCATGCTTGTGGGTGTTAAGTCCTTGTGCAGAATTTCTGTAGCTGGCAGTTCATTGGTGATGCAAACAGATCTATGTCCGGGCTCCACCATTTTTGTATCATCATTCTGAATATTTTTGGATGTAATTTCCACTCGTGCGGATCCATGATGTTTCTGCTCAAGTCATCTGCCAGTGTGTTTTTCTCTCCTGGCAGGAATTGTGCTTGCAGATGAACTTGATAGGTTAGAGCTGTGTTCCACAAGGTCATGGCTTGTCTGCAGAGGGGATAAGAATGAGTGCTCCCTTGCTTGTTTATGTACCACATAACTGTGGTGTTGTCTGTCTTTAGTAGTAGTTGCCCTGGATGCAGAAGGTCCTTGAAAGCTATAAGGGCATTTTCTACAGCTAGCATCTCTTTTTGATTGATGTGAAGATGACTTTGTTCTGCGGGCCACTTGCCCTGTATACATTTTCCTGCCATGTGTGCTCCCCAGGCATAATCCGATGCATCTGTTGTCAGTGTTTGCCTGGCTGTGGGTTGAGTGAAAGGCTGTCCCTTGTTGAGGTGACATTCTTGAGCCCACCATCGAAACTCCTGTTGAAGGCAAGGAATTAGTGGTACTACTGTTTCCAAACTTTGACAGTGTTGAGATCAGACACTCTTTAGGGACCACTGTAGTTTCCTCATGCAGTCTGGCATATGGAATTAGTAGTATGCAAGATGCCATGTAACCCAAGGCCTGCAGAATTTTTCTTGCAGGGAGTTGGGTCTTTGTTGCCATCAATTGAAAATATGGAGTCAGTTGTCCTTGCTTGTCTGGTGTGAGATAAGCCATCTGGGCCGTTTTATTCAAGCTGGCACCCAGGAATATTATCTCTTGTGAGGGCACTAGTTTTGACTTCTTTTCGTTTACTGTGTACCCTAGGCAACTTAACTTTTTTACAAACGCCAGATGCTTTAGAAGAATGTCCTTGCTCTCTGCTTGAATCAGGCAGTCGTCCAGGTACGGATAAATTTGAATTCCTTTCTGCCTGCAAAATGCAATTACTGGTGCCAGGCACTTTGTGAAGACCCTGGGCACAGTAGATAAGCCAAAGGGCAGTGCAGAGAATTGGTAGTGCATTGAACCAGCTATGAATCTGAGGTATCTTCTGCAGTTCTGTCTGATAGGGACATGCAGGTATGCCTCCTTGAGGTCCAAAGTTATGAGCCAAGCTTTCTTGCCCAGCATGGGAAGAAGCTACTGTAGTGTCAACATTTTTAATTTTGGAACATCCAGGTAAGTGTTTAGAGAAGAAAGATCCAGAATGGGCCTCCAGGCTTTGTCCTTTCTGGGAACCAGATAGAGTCTTGAGTAAAATCCTTGTCCTTGCTCCTGTGTTGGTAACTTTTGAATAGCTCTCATGTCCATGAGTGCTGTAATTTGTCTTTGAGCCTCTGCCCATTGATTTGGTGGCAGATTTGGCATTCCTTTTAACCTTGGCAGAGTGTGAAAGTGGAACCTGTAACCTTGAGATACAATGTTGAGAACCCATTTGTCTTTGGTGATTATATGCCAGTTGTGACAGAAAAGTGTCAGTTTTCCTCCAAAGGGGGCTGCCAAGAGAGAACTGCTTGGCAGCTGTAGTGGGAAGTCATTGGGGCTGTTTTTTTTATAAGGTTGAGGCCTGTCTTCCCCTTCTTTCTGGGTTGATGCACCCCATTGTCGAGGCCTGTAAGGACCTTGTGGTTGACCTCTACCTGTTGGACGTCAGTATCCGCCCCATTGAGGTCTGTCTGTAACTGGAAAGGACCAATTCTTTGTTGGCCAATTTCTGCTAAATCGAGGAGGCTGAACCTGTAAGAAATCCTTCACAGTCTGCATAGATTTTGCCTTATCCTCCATTTTCTTTAATACCTCTTCGGCCTTAACTCCAAATAAAACATCCTGCTGCAAAGGTGCATCCAATAATTTTGCTTTAACATGATCTGGTAACGTATGTTTTTTTAACCAAGCATGTCTTCTAATGACAGATCCTGTAACTGCTGCTCTACAGGAGGCCTCTAATTAATTAAATCCACATTGCAAAGTATGTTTTCTCGCTTGTTCAGCTGCATGCAATAAATCCTGCATTTCCTTAGAATTAGGAGGATCTGAGTTTGGAAGCATTTTTTGTTTTAACTGACACATCAAATATTGCTGATATTTTAGCATGTGAAACTGGCAATTTAAGGCCCTCATTGCTAAAGTTAAAGATGTATATACTTTCCTCCCCCATCTGTCTAATGCCCTGGAATCTCTGTCAGAGGGGACTGGATTCTTTGCTGAAGAGGCCTTTACCCCATTTGGGGCCCTGAGAAATAGTCTCAGGGTCAGCAGCAGGGCTTTTATAAAGAAATTTGTGAGAGTCAGGGACTCTCTGTAGTATCTGTCTGGCTTAACTGGAGCAGGAGGTAAAGAATCAGGATTCAAACTGGATTCAGTATACACATCATCCACAATATCTAACACTGGCAGAATAGCAAGGGGTCTGTGTTGAGGTAATAAAAGGAAATCTCTGAGCCTTTTCTTGGATTCTGAACAATCCTGGCCCTCCCAATGGAAATGCTCCCTCATGGTATGTAAGGTTTCCCCAAAGGAGTAGTCCTCTGGCGGACAGGCTGAAGGAATTGATTCCTCAGCATCAGAATCCTCATAAGGGGGTAAAGAGTATCCTAGGTCTGAGGATGACTCTGAAGAGATGGATACCTGGTCGGATGAGTCACAGTCTGCATCCTGTCTAGGCCTTTTATCAGGAGGTGGATGGGACCCCCTGATCAGAGTGATTAAGTTTTCAGCCATTTTGAGCATTTGTTTCTTAGGCATAGAGGCCTGTCCTGGTGAATGTTGAATTTGTTTCTTTGTTTTTAAAGGAGTTTTAGACTTGGCAGAAGATTTAATGGTTAACGGAGTAGGTCTGAAAACACCCTCTGAAGCTACGGGTTGTTCAGCTACTCCGGATCCCTCTGAAGGGTTAGTCTTGGTAGGCTATAAATCTGGTGTGTCCGAAGGCCCAGCCATCGCCACGTGGGAGTCACAGGCAGCCTGTGGTTCTAAAGAAGCGGTCGTCACGGGCTGCGAAGGCACCTCGCTGAAAACTGGAGAACCGGCGACTGGCCTAGAACATGCTTCGTCGTCAGTTTTGGGCCTCGGATGCCTGTCCTTGTCTTTGCGCTTTTTGCGTATTCCGGTCATCGGTAGTTCCGACGGCATGGTGTAATTGAACTTTCTGCCAAAATAATGTCGGGCAAAATCAAACCGACGTTTAATAGTGCGCTGGTTAAACCTAGCACAAAACCGACAACCTGTGATGTTGTGGTCTGGGCCTAGGCATGGGATACAATAAGAATGGAAATCCTTATGAGGTATTTGCTTCCCACAAGAAATACAGTTATTAACTTTTACTGACATCGGTCTGAGGCAAGAAAAAGTTTCCCTAACGGGGTACTTAGCTTTGTAGAAGACTTCGGTTCTGGATTCGGAATGAAAATCTCAGGAGTTGGCACTTGCGAACTGCTTTTGCTTCGGGCACCGCGCGGCAAGAAAGACTGAAGAAAATGGCGTCGGCTGCGTCTTATATACCCCTGTCGCACTGACGTCAGGGAAGAAGCGACAGCAACTGACGCCGGACCAAGACTTTGGAACTCAGGCCGACTGAGGGACCGCCTGATGGCAAGATAAAATGACTGCAGCAGTGTAACACGATGAAAATCTATCAGTACTCATCAGATGTAAAAAAAAAAAAACCATAAAAAAAATAAAAACACGCATGTGACAGAGTTTGACTATGGTGCTGGAAAGAATGAACTTCCTTGATGAGTTTAAGATTTGGTAGAGGTTGTACATAACTCATCAAAAAGAGCCACGGTAATAGGGGATTTATCAGAATCATTTTGGCTGTCCTGAGGGACTAGACAGGTATGCCATCTCTTCCCATTATTATTTGTTTTCTATTTTGAACCTTGGTCATTGAGGATAAGAGTTTCTCACATTAGGGGCTTTCACTGGAACAGTCTACAACCTAAACTTGCATTATAGACAGATAATACAACTGTCACACTAAAGCACCCTCTTGATGATATAACACAATTAATAAATGAAGGCACGAGTAAGGCAGCTGGAATTAATCTAGAAACTCAGGAAGAACTTCAATTTAGACATTTGGGAATTTTACTTGTTAGCATATACAGGACCAGATTGTTTAATGAAATCTTGGAAAGTGAGAGGATGCCTGTGGAATGGAGAAAAAGTGTTTTGGTACCAATTTTTAAGAATAAGGGTGATGTGCAGAGCTGTAGTAACTACAGAGGGATTAAATTGATCAGTCACAGCATGAAGTTATGGGAAAGAGTAGTGGAAGCTAGGTTAAGAAGGGACGTGACGATTAGTGATCAGCAGTATGGTTTCATGCCGGGAAAGAGCACTACAGATGCGATGTTTGCTCAGAGTGTTGATGGAGAAGTACAGAGAATGTCAGGAGAAGTTGCATGTGTTTTTGTAGACTTAGAGAAAGCATATGACAGGGTGCCTAGAGAGGAGTTGTGGTATTGTATGAGGAAGTCGGGAGTGTCAGAGAAGTATGTAAGAGTGGTACAGGATATGTATGAGGGTAGTGTGACAGCGGTGAGGTCTGCTGTGGGAGTGACGGATGCATTTAAGGTGGAGGTGGGGTTACATCAAGGATCAGCTCTGAGCCCTTTCTTATTTGCAATGGTGATGGACAGGTTGACAGACGAGATCAGACAGGAGTCCCCATGGACTATGATGTTTGCAGATGACATTGTGATCTGTAGTGAGAGTAGGGAGTAGGTGAAGGAGACCATGGAGAGATGGAGATATGCTCTAGAGAGAAGAGGAATGAAGGTCAGCAGGACTAAGACAGAATATGTGTGTGTGAATGAGAGGGAGGATAGAGAAATGGTGAGGATGCAAGGAGTAGAGGTGGCGAAGGTGGATGAGTTTAAATACTTGAGGTCAATAGTTCAGAGTAACGGTGAATGTGGAGGAGAGGTGAAGAAGAGAGTACTGGCAGGATGGAGTGGGTGGAGAAGTGTGTCAGGAGTGATTTGTGACAGACAAGTACCTGTAAGAGTGAAAGGGAAGGTCTACAAGGGGGTAGTGAGACCAGCTATGTTACATGGGATGGAGACAGTGGCATTGACAAAAAGACAGGAGTTTGAGCTGGATGTGGCAGAGTTAAAGATGTTAAGATTTGCACTGGGTGTGACGAGGATGGACAGGATTAGGAATAAGTATATTAGAGGGTCAGCTCAGGTTGGAGGTTCGGAGACAAAGCCAGAGAGGCAAGATTACATTGGTTTGGACATGTGCTGAGGAGGGATGCTGAATATATTGGGAAAAAGATGCTAATGATGAAGCTACCAGGTAAAAGGAAAAGAGGAAGGCCTAAGATAAGGTTTATGGATGTGGTGAGAGAGGACATGCAGGTGGTGGGTGTGAGAGAGCAAGATGCAGAGGACAGGAAGAAATGGAAACAGGTGATTCGCTGTGGCGACCCCTAACGGGAACATCCGAAAGAAGATGATGATGATGAGCATATACAGGACTTCTATGCTAAAATCTTATCAGGCTATTTTTGAAAAGATCAGAGGGAACTTGAAAATGTGGATATTACTAGATCTGGAATTAGATCAGAGTCCATGTGTTACATTGTCACATAAAAAGTACAGTTGGGTACACATCATAAATGTAGATGTTCGAATGTATTCACTGTTGCAGTCATTACATTTGGGTAATCTACTGGCAGGTTGCCCTCAGTCGGCCTGATTAACAAAGTCTTGGGTCCTGCGTCGGTTGCTGTCCTTTCTTCTATGACGTCAGGGGTATAAAACATGCAGCCGACACCATTACATTAGTTTTTCTTGCCCCAGATGTCAGGTGTTCCCCAAATGGGGAGCAAATAAAATTAAACACACAAAAAATATACCTCCAACCAAAACCAAATACACCAAAAGGGCTTTTAAGCATAGTGAAAGAAAGTAGAGGTATAGCCAGAGAAAATTAGGGGGCTGGAGGGAGAGTAACCAGGACTGCAACAGTGAATACACTCGAACATCTACATTTATGGTAAGTGTACACAACTGTACCATGTTCTTCGTGTTTCACTGTTTCAGTCATTATATTTGGGTAGATTCCCAAAGCTATGGTTGGGTGGAGGGAATTAAACAGCATTAGGACCAGCTATAAGGCCCTGCAGGACAGCAGTGGCAAAGCCAGCTCTGGATTTAGAGAAAATAGGTAAATGGTAATGTTTGGTGAAAGTATGAACTAAGCTACGGGTAAGCAGCTTCTAGAATGTCCCTGGTAGGAACACCTCTGAGAAAAGGCTGTTGAAGTAGATGGAGCCCTGGTGGAACGGGATACGATTCCCTGGGGGATAGTTTTTCCATGGTGCTTATAGCAGAAATTAATACAATGGCATATCTATCTGGAAATGGTATGCTTTGAAATAGCCTTTTCCTCTGCCCCTGCAGCAAATGCCACCAGCAGTTGTTCAGATTTTCTTTGAGATTAAGTCTTGTTTAAGTCAAGTCTAAGTTGTCTGTGTACATCCAATGAATGCAGAATCCGCTCCCCTTTGATCTGTGGATTGGGAAAGAAAGTTGGCAAATGAATGGTCTGATTAAGAGCCACACTGGATACCACCTTAGGCATGAAGGATGGACTGGTCCTGAGAGATGCCCTGTCCGCATGAAAAATGATGAAAGGCTCCACTGCCATAAGAGCCTGTAATTCGGAAATCCTTCTAGGTGAAGTGACTGCTAAAAGGAAAGCTGTTTCCCAGAAGAGAAATTTGAAGTCTGCAGTAGCAGCTGGCTCGAAAGGAGGGAGAGTGAGTTTCTCCAATATAAAATTGAGGTCCCAGGAAGGGGTTGGAGCTCTCCTGGGTGGTCTTAAGTGTTTGTCCCCTCTGAGATACTGCTTTAGCAGAGGATGAGAAGAGGGGAGGTTCAGTGTTGTAATGAGCTGAAATGGCTGAGGCATGGATTTTTATGGAAGAAAAGGACAGGCCCTTGTGAAGCATCTCAGTTAAGTATTGCAAAATCTGAGGAATGTTGAGGACTGCTGTGCTCATCCATTGAGATTGATTCCAGGCACAGAATCTTTTCCATTTGTCAGCATAAGATTTTCTAGTACACGGTCTTCTCACTTCCAAAATGACATCCATCAGAGGTTTGCTGAGGGATGCTAAGGGTGAATTTAGGTTCTCCCGTTGGATTCTCGGCTTGGCTTGGGAGTGCCTTCTGTGTGGAGTTTGCATGTCCTCCACACGGTTGGGTAGCATTCAAAAGACATGTGTGCGTAAATGGGCGTGCTTTCATTGAAGGTTGGGTGTCGAGCTGGCACCTCGGCGTTTTGTAAAAATCTACTGCCAATCATTAGCGGACCGGAGTTCCGCTGTGGCGACCCCTTACCGGGAAAAAGCCAAAAGACAAATAACGACATCTAAAAGGTGACATGGCATACTCATCCATTAATTCTTAAAAACATACACACATTTAGCATTAAATAAAATGCCACTTGTATCTTTAAAAACTTATTAACACTTCATACATCCTAAATACACATTCACTTAACTACCTAAGTAGAAATTCATAGATCATTTATACGTTGAAGCATGAAAATTGTCAATGGAAACAAAGCACCACAAGATAAAAAAATAAGAGGGAGATGAAGAAGGGGGGGTGGAGAATGGTGCAAGTAACAAATAGTCACCTTTAACACACTGGCTATAGAGCACACATCATTCAAACCTGGTTTTATGTATGGCCTAGTTCTTATTTGCCAATATAATTCCGGCCCCTCCAATTCTACACTTAAGGGACCCCTCCTAATGTCATGTTCAATTTGATCAACAGCTCTAAACAAAAAGAATACCCTAGGTAATTCCTCACATGCTTATCCAGGGCATTTTCGATCTTCCCCTTTCGGATGTTGTAAAGGTGTTCATATACCCTCTCTCTCAATTTTTGCTCAGCTTTGCCTATATAATAAGCACTGCAAGACTGACACTGGGCTACATAAACTACCCTAGTAGAGTTAAAATTCAGTCTTGCCCTGTTGGAATAGTCAACACCCATGATTTTATACTTGTTGCCCATGCACATATACTTGCAATATGCACAGGCTTCACACTTGTACATTCCCGGCATCCTAGCTGAAATGACTGGCTTCATTTCAAGTAGGCCCTTGACATTTTTGGCTCTCCTAAAAACTATCTGTGGGCCAGACCCTAACTTTCCTACCTCTCATCTGTGTTTATTTCCCAATTCTTCCTTAGCACGTTTGATAAGCTAGGAATTTGGGCAAACGGTGGTAATAAATGAGTGAGGGTAATTACCTACTTTGATACTATTTTCTTCAACATTTCGACCTGGTCCACTATTCTGGTTATTATCCCCATCCAAAAAAAAACTAAGAATTGCTTTGGAATGCCCTGTGGCCCTCTTACCGATAACCTCATCGACCAATTTGCAAAGCAAGCCATTAGGGTACCCCCTCTTTTGAAACATCTGCACTAGTAAAGCACACTAAGCCAAAAAATCAGTTTCAAAAGTGAACATATGTGCAGCCATGACCATTTAGCCCTTTATCACTGCTCTTTTTTGGTGTTTCGGATGTGCACTAGTACAGGGCAGTAGTGAGTTGGAGTATGTATCCTTACGATGGATTTTTGCTTTATAACATGCTTTGACCCTATCCTTACTCAGTTCCACATCCAAAAATGGTATCACCTCATTATTAAATGCATACGTGAAAGAAAGAAAAGCGGTAGAATCATTGCAATATTTCACAAATTCATCAAACACAACCCGATTTCCTTCAAATATTATAAATATGTCGTCCAGGTATCTAGTATAGTAAAATATCTGCCCCCTATATGGGTTAACATTACTATGGATAAATGTGTTCTCCCAGTATGCCATTACCAGATTAGCTAAAATGGCTTTGACTGGTGAACCCATAGCGACGCCACTAGTTTGTAAGTAATGGACCCCATTGAATAAAAAGTAATTATTAGATAAAATAATGTCCAATAGTTTCTGTATTAAGGCTATTTCAGACCGCAATGGTCCTCTTTTAGACAACAGGCTGACCCATTCGATTCCCACTTTGTGAGGAATAACCGTGTATCGATCCTTCACATCCACGGTAGCAAAATGGAAATCTGCTTGGTAGTCAAGCTTGTTGATGCTTTCAAGAAAAGTCCAGGAAACCTTACAAACATATGGTTCCTTTTCGACATATTTCTTCAGTATCCCATCTGTAAAATTTGGCTAAAGGGTATGTTACAGAATTCCACCCATCCACAATAGGACGCAATGGGGGGGTTATCCAGATCTTTATGGATTTTAGGTGTCCCTAATATTACCGGGATTTTTGGGGCTGACATAGTAAAATAGTTACAAGTCGCTAGGTCAATACGATTCTCAAATAAATCATTGACGTACATTTTAATACGCCTATAGGCCTGATTAACTTTGATCAAAGACACCTGCTTATAGGTGTCTGTAGCCAGCATCGTATTCATCCTGTCATAATCAAACACACTGAAAAAGACCAAAGCTCCCCCCTTATCCGCTTTCATCACTCGAACACCCCCATTTCTTACCTCTTCAAACAAGTCCCACTCATCCTGGGTTATGTTAGATTTCAAAGAGGTCCTACCAAATAGCTTAAATTCCTCAAATCCAGTTCGCATATTTTTTCAAATACTTCTATAACTGGATGCAGAGGGGGATTAAACGTGCTTGGTACCCTAAATTCACCTGGAATATTAAAAGGACCATCAAAAAGTAAGCTAAGATTTAGCTAACGTGTACATTTTTAAATCAATAACAGTCCTACATACATACATTTTCTGTGTTGGCACAAATGTGAGGGCCCTAGCTAGCAAGTTGGCTAATTCAAGTTTCACAGAAAAGCCAGAATAATTAAATATTTTAAAGTCACCTTCTGTGTTCGTGACTAAGGTATAAACAGTTTGGTCGACCCCAAAGGCCACATTACTTTCATCAACAGTACCTTGTTTCTCAGTTGACAGATCCAAACATGGCTCGTTTGGGCTCAACCTCATCTTTTGCGTCCCCGGCGTTTGTTGTTCAGTCTCCTCGCGTTCCTGATGTCCCGTTGGGGTAATGAGTTGCTGTGGTATGGATCCTCTTGAAAATATTCTTGCTGTCGGCCCCCTTTCATCACTGTTCCTTTTAGGGCCCTCCTTAGATTTATTCCTGAGCCGTTCGCTCCTTCTTGCTCCCTCTTGCCCTTGGCTGAAGCCATTACCCCTCATAATATACTCGTTGGTACTCTCCCTCTTGTCGAATCCCTTCTGAAGCAGCTCGGTTCGTGGCCTCATTATGTAATAAGAAACCACGCTCATCTACGTCATGCCAGTTCCACTGTTGTGAAGGGGGAGGTTCCGGATATGCTGTCCCCCTTCCAGTATTCTTCAAAATCACGATAGAGTCTTTTAATTTTGAAAGTCCTAAGCTTTTCCATCTGTTTATCAATACTGGTAAACACCCTATTATAATCGTACTGATATCGATGAAAGTCAATGTGCTATTTGATCAATTCATCTAAATCATTTATCTCTCCCGTAAGGGTGTCTACTGTAACTTGGTAATGTTTGATTAGTACTTCAAGCAGCTCCAGCCCCTGTTGATCAAAAAATTTAATGAAATCTATGTGGAACTCTGAATTTGGAATCAACTCCGTAGGGTAACACAAAGACCTCAGTCCCTTTGGGACCTGCTGTCTCTTCAGGCATTCTCGTAGATTCAGAATCTCCAGCTGGAGTTTCTTCAGTTTAAGAGGTTTAAAGTCCAAAGTCTTATGAACCACATCTTTCCTCCCTTCTGGCCTTTGGGGTAAGGCCTGGTGGGGAGGGTAAAACATACTCCCATGGCAGGGAGCGTATTACCCTCCTGCTTGCACCTGGTCAGAGTTTCCTTCATCTTTGGGCCGAACAAAGATGAGCCATTAAAGGGGCATTAACAAAGGAAGACTTGAAGGGTTCTGCAAACTCACATAAGCGCATCTAGGAATGCCTCCTTAGGTAAATTTCTGTACCCGCCACCCTACTCGCTCCACCGGCCCCATAAGATATAAGCCGCATGGAGGAGTTAACTACAGAGTTTAAGGTAGCAAGCTGAGTGGTCACCTTGTCTGAAACCCTAGCAGCTGTAGAACCTCGGAGGGCATCACCTAAGTCCTTCAGGAGATCCCTCTACAGTCTAGTGAAACGACTCAAGTAGTTCAGTGACCTGAGTGTAAAGGCTGCTGATGAGAACATATGCTTTCCATATCTGTCCATTGAGCAAGATTCTTTATTCGATGGATGAACAGATGTGGAAGTCTCAGACAACTCCTTTTTGGTGGCAGTCTCCACTACCATATCATTCACTGGGACACCTTTGGAGAAAAATTCCTTGTCAGAGGGGGCAGTAATAAACTTGTTTGGCCTCCTCGGAATGGGTTCCACAGATTCTGGAGAGCCTCATGCCTTTCAACTGACGTTAAGGAGCTGGTCAAAAGGCGGGGTCACCCAAGAAGTGGTGTGACAGAAAGGGAGTTTGGACATAGACAGGGTAGGAGAACAGCCTAATGGGAGACTACGACCAGCAACACACAAAGCACAGCAAAAAATGAGCTAATTCGACAACTATAAGTAAAGTAACACTAAATATCCTCAACAGTAGCAAAAAGGAACAAGATTTAATGGTCAAAATAAAGAAAAGTACAGTTTTGTACCTACCATAAATGTAGATGTTCGAGGATCCACATTGCTGCAGTCCTTACTATTGGGGTAGTCCGCTGTCCAGTCGGCCCGAATACCAGAGTATAAGGCTGACGTCGGTCAGGGCGCATTAGACTGACGTCAGTACGTCAGGGTACTAATGCGCATGACCGACGTCATATCCTCAGTCTTTTCTTGCCCCAGATGTCAGAAGACTCTAAAAAAGACAAGGCCCAAAATACCTGCACCAAACATATGTACAATATATACAAAAGATATATACAAAAATATCAGCATATAACCTCACCTACACAACCACCCCTAAACACAGAGGGGAAGGAGGGAGGGTAAATTGGACTGCAGCAATGTGGATCCTCGAACATCTACATTTATGGTAGGTACAAAACTGTACTATGTTCTTCGTTCCACATTGCTGCAGTCCTTACTATTGGGTAGAATCCCAAAGCAGAGGTAAGGGAGGCTGGCAAATCATAAAGAAGTAGGAGCTGACAACATGCCTTGCAAAACAGCTGTGGCAAAACCAGCCCTAGACTTAGAGTAGATAGGAAGGTGATAATGCTTAGAGAAAGTATGCACTGAACTCCAAGTAGCTGCTTCCAAAATATCCTTAGTTGCCACCCCCTTAGAAATGCTGTTGAAGTGGCAGTAGCCCTAGTGGAATGAGGCCTAATCCCAGCTGGAATCTCCTTGCCATGATGGGAATAACAAAATGCAATGCAAAGCCCAATCCACCTAGAAATAGTTTGTTTTGACACAGGCTTGCCCTAGAACTCAAAGCAAAAAGAAACAAACAACTGCTGAGACTGCCTAAAATCCTTAGTCCTGCTTAAATAATAGCATAATTGCCTGTGTACATCTAAAGTGTGCAAAATCTTTTCCCCTTTATTTTGGGGGTCTGCATAAAAGTAGGCAAATGAATAGTTTGGTTTAAAGCCACACTAGAAACCACCTTAGGCATAAAGGAAGGATTAGTGCGTAATGATACCTATCCTTATGGAAAATCAAAGGGCTCTACTGCCATAAGGGCCTGCAACTCAGACACCCTTCTTGCAGAAGTAATAGCCAACAGAAAAGCAGTCTTCCATGACAAGTATTTCAATTCAGCAGTAGCCGCAGGCTCAAAGGTTGTAGAGTAAGTTTTTCCAACACAAAATTGAGATCCCAAGCAGGAGTAGGAGCTCGTGGGGGTCTTATATTCTTTGCCCCTCTAAGAAACTGCTTGAACAAGCGATCACGAAAACAATGGTGGGTCACAATCATAGTGAGCTGAAATTGCTGCAGCATGAATCTTAATGGAAGAGAAAGACAAACCTTTGTCCAATAACTCAGTAAGATATTGAAGAGCCACACTCAAATTAGGCTCAGAAATCTCCAAATTCTTTGCTGTACTCCAAAATAAAATCTCTTCCATTTTCTGCGTACACTTTCCTTGTAGTAGGTCTTCTAGCTTCCATAATCACATTTAAAACTTGTTGAGGAAGTTGAGACCTGCTGTGTTCAACACAGAATATGCCAGGCTGTTAGATGAAGAGAGTGAAGCTTGACATTGAGCAGATGACCGTCCTTCTGAGATAACAGATGAGGAATCAAGGTAAAGGCCATGGAGGCTTCCTTACCAGACTCCTTAGCAGTGGGTACCAGTGTTGCGAGGCCAATCTGGAGCTATCAAAATCATCCTTGGCTTGTCTTGTCTGACTTTTAATAGCACCTTTGGAAGAAGAGGCAGAGGTGGAAAGGCATACACATGAAGGTTTTTCCAACTGAAAGACAGAGCATCCACTTTCAAGCTGTGTGATGAAACCCCTTTGTGCAAAACTTTGGCAGCTGGTGGTTTAGTGGAGAAGCGAACAGATCTATGTCTGGAGTTCCCCATGACACTGTCAATTTCTGAAATACATGAAGATCCAGTTTCCACTCGTGGGGATCCATGATTTGTCTGCTTAACACATCTGCTAAGGAGTTCTGTGCTCCCGGCAGAAACCTTGCCTGAAGAGTTAGTTGCAAGCTTAGCGCAGTCTCCCATAAAATCATTGCTTGCCTGCATAGAGGATAAGAATGTGTTCGCCTTGCTTGTTGATGTACCACATGACAGTTGTGTTGTCTGTTAGAATCAACACCTGCCCTGGAAGAAGTAACTCCTTGAAAGCCATTAATGCAAACTGGACTGCTAACATCTCCTTCATGTTGATATGTAGATGCTGTAGTCTGGCAGGCCACTTGTCTTGTATCCACTTTCCATTCAGATGAGCTCCCCAAGAACAATGTCCGGCGTCTGTCGTTAAAATCTGACTCGCCTCTGGCCGGGTCACAGAGAGTCCCTTGTTTAGGTGACATTCCTGAGCCCACCACAAAAATTCTTTTTGAAGGCAAGGTATTATTTGAATGACAGTGTCCAAATCCTGGCAGTGCTGTGTCCATACATTTTGAGATACCATTGTAGCTTCCTCATATGCAGTTTGGCATTGGGAAGCACCAGAATACAAGATGCCATGAACCCTAATGCTTGAAGGACTGTCCTTGCAGTCAGCACGGACTGATGAGATAGTTGATGGAAGTAAAGTGATAGACTCTTTTGTTTGTCCGGGGTTAAAAAGGCCATCTGGGCTGCTGTATTCAGTCTCACACCCAGAAAGCACATGTCTTGAGAGGGTACTAGACTGGACTTTATTTCGTTCACAGAATACCCTAGGCATCTTAGCACTGCTATAACAAATTCCAGATGCTGTAGAAGGTCTTCCTTTTCTTGAGCCAGAATCAGGCAGTCGTCCAAGTAAGGATAGATTTGAATTCCTTTTAGCCTGAAGTAAGCTATCCCTGGAGCCAGAACCTTTGTGAATACTCTGGGTCCAGTAGGTAAGCCAAAGGGCAATGCAGAGAACTGATAATGAGAATTTCCAGCTCGAAAGCGCAGATACTTCCTGCAACTTAGTCTTATAGGCACATGAAGGTAAGCTTCCTTGAGATCTAAAGTTACCATCCAGTGATCTTTGCCCAGCAGAGGTAAAAGCTGTTGTAACGTCAACATCTTGAACTTGGGAATGTCCAGATAAGTGTTGAGGATAGATAAATCCAAAATTGGTCTCCACGTGTTCCCCTTCTTTGGTACTAGGAACAGGCGAGAATAAAATCCTAGGCCCCTTTCTGATACAGGGACTGGCTGAATGGCCCCTATTTGGAGTAACTGAGAAATTTGCTTGTGAGCCTCTTTCCTTTGTGGAGGAGGAGCGTCTGGCATGCCTTTGAAAGGAGGCAATGTATGGAAATAAAACCTGTAACCGTGGTGAATGATATCCAACACCCATCTGTCTTGAGTAATTAAATCCCAATTTTCCTTGAAAAGAGACAGTCTTCCTCCCAAAGGAGCTGCCAGGCGAGAATCTACTGGTAGCTGAAAGGCAGGTCATTGGGTCTGTTTACGAAAGGACTGACCCCTGCCCTCACCAGAAGTCTGAGCAGGTGAACTCCCTGTTCTAGGCCTAAAGAACCTTGAGCTCTGCCCCTACCACGTCTAGACCTACCCTAGACTGGGAATCATAAGCAGGATACGTCCATCCCTTAGTAGGCCAATTTCTACTAAACTTGGGTGGCTGCACCTGCAAAATCTTTAACAGTTTGCATAGACTTAGCTTTGTCCTCCATTTTCTTTAAAACTGCTTCCACAGGTAGAACCAAACAACACATCCGACTGTAAAGGAGCATCCAAAATCCTTGTCTTAACATGCTCAGCTAAATTCTGATCCCTCAACCAGGCATGCCTGCGAAGAACAGAACTAGTGGCAGCCACCCTCGAGGAGGCCTGTACAGCATCAAAACCACATTGCAAGGAATGCTTACCCACTTGTTCAGACACATGAACTAAATCCAGCAACTCTTTACACTCAATACCTTCCGCCAAAGCATCCACCTTAGATTTCAGTTGTGAAAGGAGATAATTTTGATATTTAAGCATGTGAAACTGACAATTCAAGCCCTCATGGCTAAAGTGGAAGAAGTATACACTTTCTTTCCCCATCTATCCAAAGCCCTTGCCTCTTAATCAGTGGGAACAGGGTTTTTAACCACAGAGGCCTTAACACCTTTAGGTCCCTGAGAAACAGCTAACGGGTCTGCCCTAGGACTCTTAAAAAGATACTTATGAGCTTCAGGCACCCTATAGTACCTAACAGCTTTAACAGGAGCAGGAGGCAAAGAATCAGGGTTCAGGGAAGCCTCTGCAAAAACATCTTCCACCACATTTAACACAGGAGGTATAGCTAAGGGCCTATGCTGGGGCAAAAACAAGAATTCCTAAGCCTTTTCCTGGAATCAGAGCAATCCTGGCCTTCCCATTTAAAGTGCTCCCTCATGGAATGCAGAGTCTCTGAAAATGAGAAATCCTCAGGAGGAGAAGCTGTAGGAGTGGAATCATCCACATCAGAATCAGAATAAGGAGGACACCCCTGCAAATCTTCCATGAAGACTCAGAAGCCTCTGAACACTGTTCAAAACTATCAAACTCGGTTCCACCCTAGGCCTCTTATCAGGAGGGGCATAGAACCTCTAATCATAGTAATCAAATCTTCTGCCATTTTAAGCATATGTTTCTTAGGCACAGAACCTGAAATGCTAGGAGAAGCCCCCACTGAAGCTGAACTTGGCCTACCCTCCAAGGAAGTTTTGGCAACAGAAGGAGAGGCTCTAACTACCTTGGGAAGAGAGGAAGCACAGTTACGTGAGGAGCCCCCTCAGCCTGGCATACCTCCTGAGAAAGCACATCCTGTAACAGTAAAGTCGCTGCTAGAGACTCGAAAGAAACTCCTGGCAAAACCTCTGGCTCCACTGAGCCTTCTAAGAGAACCGGCGTCCGGGACTGCGGTTCATCAACCCTAGGCTTAAGCTGTTTTGTCCTTGCGCTTCTTGGATGAAGCGGGCCGGACATCCGGCGGCATTTTATAATTACAGCGCTTCCCAAACACTAACCTGGCACAGTCTAACCGTCTCTTAATAGTGCGGCTTGTTAAACCCTAGCACAAGAGCGGCATCCAACAACGTCGTGCTCAGGCCTAAACAAGGTATACACAAGGTATGGTAATCCCTATGAGGTATCTGTTTCCCACAAGAAATACAGTTATTCACTTTTTCTGACATCCGGTAAAATACTGAGGCAAGAAAAAACCAAAATGTTCCCCAACGGGGTACTTAGCCAACTCTGATTCGGTCTGAAACTCCGGCTTGAAATATTTCAAACGCCAACCTGCACTTCATAAAACTGCTTCTGCATCGGACCATCGCGGCAAAAAGACTGAGGATATGGCGTCGGTCATGCGCATTAGTACCCTGACGTACTGACGTCAGTCTAATGCGCCCTGACCGACGTCAGCCTTATACTCTGGTATTCGGGCCGACTGGACAGCAGACTACCCCAATAGTAAGGACTGCAGCAATGTGGAACGAAGAACATCTTTTCTACTTAGCCTGGAGTTTAGTAGGAAGCAACCCGATCTAGTTTAGCGGCAAATGAGATATGGGTATTTTTCCCTAAGCATGATGGAATAGGGTATAGCCTCGAGCCAGTGGAAGCTCTGGAGCTTTAGTAAAGGTGGACTCGGAACCGATGCTCAGTTCCGAACCCAACCAGCAAAGAATGAAGTTGAGATAGGACAACATAACATCTTTTGTTTACTAAAATCTTACAGGGAGAGGAAGTACCAAGTTCTTGGAACGAAGTTCTTGCAGCTGTCATAGCCCAAAAGAGTAAGAATCTTAAAAATCTGAATCCCTATTGACTAAATTTTAAATCATAATTATAAGACCTATATGGCAATTTTGGTGGCAAAGTTAGGCCTGTTTCTACCAACAAAAATACATCTAGAGCAAAAGGGGTTTATAGAGGGAAAGAGCACTTTTGATAATATCTTAACGCTAATGATAATTAATGGAAGTAATCTAAAACAAACAAAACTATCAATACTCATCAGATGTAAAAAAATCTATATATATATATATATATATATATATATATATATATCTATATATATATATATATATATATATATATATATATATAAAAAAATAAAAAAAAGTATGTGACAGATTCTTGACTATGGTGCTGGAAAGAATGCAACTTCCTTGATGAGTTTAAGATTTGGTAGAGGTTGTACATAAAGTACAGTTTTGTACCTACCATAAATGTAGATGTTCGAGGATCCCCATTGCTGCAGTCCTTACTATTGGGTATAGTCCGCATCCAGTCGGCCCGAATACCAGAGTATAAGGCTGGCGTCGGTCAGAGCATTAGACTGACGTCAGTACGTCAGAATACTATCGCATGACCGGCGTCATATCCTCAGTCTTTTCTTGCCCCAGATGTCAGAAGACCCTAAAAAGACAAGGCCCAAAATACCTGCACCAAAAATATGTACAATATATACAAGAATATATACAACAAATATAAGCATGTAACCTCACCTACACAACCACCCTAAACACAGAGGGAAGGAGGGAGGGTAAATTGGACTGCAGCAATGGGGATCCTCGAACATCTACATTTATGGTAGGTACAAAACTGTACTATGTTCTTTCCCCCATTGCTGCAGTCCTACTATTGGGTAGAATCCCAAAGCAGAGGTAAGGGAGGCTGGCAAATCATAAAGAAGCAGGAGCTGACAACATGCCTTGCAAAACAGCTGTGGCAAAACCAGCCCTAGACTTAGAGTAGATAGGAAGGTGATAATGCTTAGAGAAAGTATGCACTGAACACCAAGTAGCTGCTTCCAAAATATCCTTAGTTGCCACCCCCGTAGAGATGCTGTTGAAGTGGCAGTAGCCCTAGTGGAATGAGGCCTAAGCCCAGCTGGAATCTCCTTGCCATGATGGGAATAACAAAATGCAATGCAAAGCCAATCCACCTAGAAATAGTTTGTTTTGACACAGGCTTGCCCTGTGAACTCAAAAGCAAAAGAAACAAACAACTGCTGAGACTGCCTGAAATCCTTAGTCCTGCTTAAATAATAACGCAATTGCCTGTGTACATCTAAAATGTGCAAAATCTTTTCCCCTTTATTTTGGGGGTCAGCATAAAAGTAGGCAAATGAATAGTTTGGTTTAAAGCCACACTAGAAACCACCTTAGGCATAAAGGAAGGATTAGTGCAGTAATGATACCCTATCCTTATGGAAAATCAAAATGGCTCTACTGCCATAAGGGCCTGCAACTCAGACACCCTTCTTGCAGAAGTAATAGCCAACAGAAAAGCAGTCTTCCATGACAAGTATTTCAATTCAGCAGTAGCCGCAGGCTCAAAAGGTTGTAGAGTAAGTTTTTCCAACACAAAATTGAGATCCCAAGCAGGAGTAGGAGCTCTACGTGGGGGTCTTATATTCTTTGCCCCTCTAAGAAACTGCTTGAACAATGGATCACGAAAACAATGGTGGGTCACAATCATAATGAGCTGAAATTGCTGCAGCATGAATCTTAATGGAAGAGAAGGACAAACCTTTGTCCAATAACTCAGTAAGATATTGAAGAGCCACACACTCAAATTAGGCTCAGAAACCCAAATTCTTTGCTGTACTCCAAAATAAAAATCTCTTCCATTTTTCATTGCGTACACTTTCCTTGTACTAGGTCTTCTAGCTTCCATAATCACATTTAAAACTTGAGGAAGTTGAGACCTGCTG